>NW_019525225.1:2294011-2430293 GCF_002814215.2 Seriola lalandi dorsalis
GGGGTGGGGGGGGGGTCTTTATCTTTATGTAAGATACATATCAGTTTTTGTTTCCAGTATTTGCCACTGAGCTGGGACTTCGCAGTTATGCATGAGGAGATTAGAAGGTGGATTTCTTTTCATATAGTGTTGAGAAGATAAGTAATCCTCCGTCAGTATCATCATTTTTCTAAACCGCAGCCTCCCGTGTTCCATATTATTTCTATTTGTCTGTCTTTATTTCATTTATTTTAAATTCAATTTCATTTTAACACTCAGATGCTGTTCTATCCTTTTCATCTGTTCTAAGAGATTTTTTTCTTTTCGTTTCCCCTCCAGTGGAAAGCTCACACATTCTGTGCTTCTCCATGGGTTGTGTGAAAAACAGGCACTGGGGGTTTGGCTAGCACATTAACCCAGAACCCAACAATAACACTCAGCACTGGCCTGAAGCCGGTGCCACGCTTTGGGAGGATGCCACTCTCTCTTTGTTGGAGCCAACAGGAGCTGGAAGGCAGCAGGAGTGTTGCTTATGATGACATGGCCCCTGCAGATTAACTGATCAATTGTCCATGTAGGTGAAAAAAAAAAAAAAAAAACACATTACTACTCAGTGTCTGGAGAAAAGGTCAGAGAGTTGAACTCTCATAGCCTCCACTGATTCAGATTATATGGCAGCCACAGAAGAACACATACTTCATCCGGGCGCTCTCTTAATCTGAACAAATGTAAGCTGGTGGGGCTTCAGCACAAATCCCTTACTGTCCCTCCTTTGAGAGATAAAGAGAGAAAGATGCTGATTGCTTTCCCTATCATTTTTACTCAAAGAAGCACCTCACATCAGCTGGAGTCATTGTTTGTGACTGGGTGTTGCTGCTGACATGTTAGGACTGGCTTTGTTTTATTTTGGATTTAGACTCCACAAAGGAGCAATCAAGACCTTTTGATATTTTACAGGTGCTTCAAGTTCTTGTTTCCAGCAGTTTGATGTCTGACATCTTTGGGCCGGATGTTTCAAATCTTCATGAATCTCTATCAAAATAGCTCTGCCTTGTTGTTTTGTTTCCAACTCAGAAGCTGTTTTTACCTAAAGTAGATGTAGCAGGTAAAAACCAAGCATAAAGGGAAGAACGATTTTCATCAGTTCCTGCACTGGACCCAGATAGCAATGTTTGCCAGCCGTGGTGGTAGCGGAGGAGGAAAGGGAGGGAAATACTCGGTGGAAGACCTCTATGGCATCAGCAAGAAGCCCAAGGCATCGTCCTCCTCTGGGAGTATTGTGGCCAAATCTGGAGCCCGGAGCAGCAAGACCTCGGACCAGAGGACCGAGTCTGAGGCCCTGGCTTCACAGATCCTGGAGGCGGCGCACAGGCTGGTGGAGCGACGCCGACTGGAGCTCTACCTGAGAGAATGTGGCCTCTCCCTGGCCGAGTGCGAGGCTGAGCGCTCTGCCATGACATACAGGTGAGAGGGAAAAAGAGAGCTCCCACGATGAGGTCTGTAATGTCTGAATAGCTAGTGCAGCAAAGATATGATGTGAAATCACAATGTAAGTTGATTCTTTGAAATAAAAACTTGTCAATAATCAGAAAATAACTAGAAAAGGTGTAAAACAACTATCACATAAAAAAAGATTAGGCAGATTTCGACAAAGAACATATTAATACAGCCAAATAAGGACACGCGACCACAGGATAAAGTACTTAGGTTTTGCAGAGAGTCAGACAGAGAGTATCAGACCATCCTGAGCACTCAGCCATCTGTGGATGATCCATTTAAATAACATGATTAATATTTTTCTAATATATTACTAATGCATGAATGTAGTTGAGTGTTTGAAGAGGGCTGCAATCGAAGGCAGTGAGTGGAGACATCATTCAAGGGTGAAAAAAAAAACAAAACATATATATTTGCAGTTCCCCACCAGTGACCTAGAAAGAAACATTAGGCGTCTGATGAGATTTCAAAGCAAAGCAGCGCTGAATAAATGTGGCTGAACTGCAGACACATTTGGTTGTTGAGCATCACTAATGTTAATGGAAGATACAGGAACTTTATGGGATTTGTACATCAACAGTTGCCTATTTTCACCCCGCAAAAGACACATCAGTGGGGCAGAAGCTCACGGTCAGCGCCGCATGATTTGACAGCGGGAGACAGGCAGTCACCAGGTTAGCTATTTTTGGGATGAAAAGGTAGACATGAATCATTTTCGCTGAAAAAGTTTGGAATTAAACTAAAAGGTAGTACAGCATAAACACAGACGCTCTACAGCACATCGTTCCATGTTTCATCATTCATCATTTAAGAATATCAGTGGCACGGTTTATTGGAAACCTCATATTTTTAGGAAAATTAGGGTTTTCATGACTCAGTATGACATTTAATTTGATACCATGTATCCCAAACAGACCAACACAGTTAGTAAGACCACAGTAAAGGCTGCCTCTAGGTGGCGGTGTCACCTTGGTGTGCGGACAAGTCCGCCCTGTGGCACAATGATTCACAGTCTATGAAAAGGAACAAAATCTCCAGGCTTAGAGGGAATCGTTTGAATGAACTGGTGACGCTTGCAATTTCATAAAAAAAGAAATGCCCCATTTGCACTCAGATCTAGCAACTTATTGTAGCATTTACTAACAGCATCCGAGTGATTTGACCGAAGTACATTTAAGTCACAGCAGAGTATGATTCAGCTGATTCTACCAGCTCTGCTTCCATCACTGGAACCGGCTCTTGTGAATTTCCTCTTACATTTAAACATCTTTAGTGTCCCTGCAGCCTCTGTGTGTGATGTGTGAGCTGCGGTTAATTTATGTAATGTTGCACCAGTTTTAAACTTCCTCATGGCTGAAACTGATGACTTGTAACTTGGCGTTCTCTCTGATTTCGCTGGTTTTGCTGGAAATTCGGGAAAGTGAGACATACACTTAAATTTTGACAAAACAGATTATGAATTCATAATCTGGTCTTTCAATAAAATAAAGCTTAAGGGTTAGACGTATTACAGTTTGTCAGATGGAGTCTAAATTTTGAGTTAAGTCAAAGCAATTCTGCTAAAAGCATTTAATGACTGTCCTCTGACTCTCCCGTCTTTGACAAACTTAATGCGAAGCTGAATCGTTTCAAGATGAACCAAGACCATAAGAAAAACAAGATGTCTGAGGGAATACTTCAGTGTTAACAGTTTCACTGAGGATGAATGCCTTCAGCTTTCTTAAACCACATGCACATTTCATGAGGAGGTACACCGCAAACAATTCCCTGCATTCTTTGTCTCTGCTTTAGTAGATGCAAGTCAAAACCAGCTGTTACCGTCTGTCCAGCTACCAGAAAAATGACAATCTGCATCTACATGTTCTACTGGACGACATTTACAGTTATTTCTGCCAGTTTTTAAATGAAAACGCAGCCACTTGAGACGCAGATAGGATCAGACCAGCATTATGTAAATGAGCTTGAGCGTGTTATTGAGGCTGTAGACTTTATGGAGGATCACCAGTAGGAGAAACATGCTTTGTAATGAGCTTTCGTGCAGAGTCTGATGGCAGACTCTAGGACATCATCATTATACAATCTGTTGCATAAAGCCTCTCCATAAAAGAAAGACGGTCATCCCCTCATTTCCTGAGACTTCAGTTTAATGCGGCCTTCCTGTTTGCGGAAAAAAAGTGAATGAATGTATCTAAAGACAGACTCGGTTTTGTTGCGCCTCAATACAGAGCTTAAAGATGGAGCAGCTGGTGCTCTGTGAGAGTGAAGTGAAGCTCCCAAGTGTGTGTGATATCCTGAGCTGTCAGTTTCAGTGCAATATGAACTGTTGGGCAGACTAAGTGTCTCAGTGTCATTGCTATTCAAAACGTGCTGATTGGACACTGTTTGGAGTGAAGGTGAAGTCTTAAGCCTCTGTGTAGAATATTAGTCAAACTGATATAAAAAGTTCAGATACTTGGATTAAGATGATCTTTGGCAAACCGACTGCAACGGGGCAGCAACATCCAAATGTGTGTGCAGGTACTCACTGTGCTCGCACAGGAGAGGAGATCATTAGACCTTTCTCTTTCAAAGTGTCACAGTGGGTGGCACTCACATTTTCTTTCTGCATATACAGCTGGAAACTTCCCATCTCTCAACTTGTACTGAATAGCTCTTTAAAAAGAGCTGATTGCCAACTCGCTGGCAGCTCATCCTGGAACCACAGATCGCTCTAAAAGCAGGATATCATTGGGGCGTGAGAACAAACTGACAGAAATGATGAAAATTTGTATGTATGACTGTGTGTGTGTGTGTGTGTGTGTTCTGCATTTTTATTTGCATAAGTGAGGTTCTTTGCAGATGGTCCTGCTGCGAGAAACAGATACTGCAGAGCAAACACTTGCAACTTTTTGAGGATTGACAGTCTTCTCTGAGGCTGTGGCAGTTCACATTGTCAACACAGCTTTACAGGAGCTATTATCATTGCCTGGCCACTAAATGACACATCGCCTTTACTTTAACGTGATGTGATGTTGATGCAAAATGATATGATATGTCATTCTTACGGTGTGAGCTGACGTTGGATGAAATCATGAATCTGTTTTGTTCTGAAAGGATGATGATGATGACATTGATGATGATGATGATGATGATGATGATGGCGTTTCAGTATAATTTAGGTGAGTAGTCATATAGATGCACAGCATATCAAGTGAAAAAAAGGCACATGGAAAACTGGGTGTGGTAGAAAAACACAGATCCTTGCATATGGAGATGGAGAGTCATGTGTGAGAGATGAGGAGCTTTGTCGATTTATCATCGACTATAAATGAAAATTAAAGACAATATAATGAGGATATTGTGATATCGACTCTAACTGACATTTTGTGTGCTGATATAAAAAAAAGAAAAGAATGGTGCATGGTGAATTTTTTTTTTTTCACTTTTTCAAAACGCAGTAGTGCGTATAAGCTCCACTAACATAATGTGACGATGTGATGAAATGTGTGTACACTCGTGTGATGAAAAATGTAGAGATCACACCCGAGAGAGCGAGAGATAGAGGGAGAGGAAGGGAGAGAGAGAGAGAGAGAGCGCGAGGGAGCATCTTGCAAACCCCCACACAGCTTGTGTGTCGTGAACATTTTTTGGAGCCTCTGGAAAAAAAAAAGGGAAAAAGGGAAAGGAAAAAAAAAAAGAAAAAACAAAAAGAAGTCGGACTGTGAACTGACAGAATGATGCTGAGGGAGAGCCAAGAGGCGGCATCATCTTCGAGCGTTTGAAATGTCTGCTGCAGCTGATTTTTGGGCCACTATGCCGGCATTTTTTTCAAATCCGTGCATCGTGAGATTTTGCCGAATAACAGGAGACCTGCACAGTATCTGCCGCCGCTGCCGGTATGTGAACGACCTCACTCACTGAAGGTAATAATAAAAAAAAAAAAAAAAAAAAAACCCGGCTCGGTGTTTGCTCTTGAATTTGTTTCTGCTTCTTTTTTTTTCTTCTTCTTCTTCTCCTCACTCTCTTTCTCTCTCTTGCATCAAATTTGATGCTGCGTGAGGCTGCTGGGCGATGATGCATCGGTTGGGTCTGACGGTGTGAATTCGCATCCTATCAAGTCTGTTTACCCTGTTAGGACCAAGGCAATGTAAATTCGAACAATCGAGCCAGTTTTTCCTCACCCACCTTGCGACAAATAGAAGAAAAGAAAAAAAAAAGCCTTATTTCGACGCGAGGTGTGAGGATGCCTGTAGCTGTGATTGTGTCATTGCTGCGGCACACTCCGGAGCTCCTCGGCTCAAGTCCGACACAACTAACCTCAGCTGAAGAGAAGACAGCAAGCTGGCAAGTGCTCCACCACCCAACATAAGCCATACGAGCCCTTGCATGTATGTGCGAAAAGGCCCAGACTGACTGACACTCTCGAGGGGGGGAGGCATCTATTGCACTGAGGTTTTGGGGTCTTCCCAAAGAACTGCCACATCCTCAAATCTGTCTGAGGACCGCTGTGAGCTTACAAGCTTCCTGATGATTTTTGGAGGGCAGCCCTGATGCATTTTGTGAGTGTGAAAACTCTAAGAGCCTTTTTGCCAGGTCTGCATCACCAGACAGGAGCCAGAGCAGACGGTAACTCTGTGTGTGTCATGTTAGAGGCTGGACTCCTGCCTGCTCCCACCAGCTCTCAGCCAAAATCTCTGACCTGCCCTGTCTGAACCCTTTGTATGAGCATCACTGCTTTGCCACAACAGCACAACGGGAAGCAGTGTCAAGCAGTACCGACAATTTGCAGACATTACTGCTTGTGTGACTTCCTGAACCGGTTCCCCACACCCCCTGTCCCACCCCACAGCCCCTCAACTCTCAAAAATAAGAGACACCGGAAACCAGGGTCAAGATGCAGGTCTCATTCGCCTGCACTGAGCACAACCTCAAGAGTCGCAGCGAGGACCGACTTTGTGGCCTTCGCACCGCCCCGCCACCCGGAGGAAGCAGTGGAGGAGTAGGGGGCGGTGGTGGAGGAGGAGGAGGCGGCGGCGGCGGTGGTAGTGGAGGAGGAGGTGGTGGAGGAGGAGGTAGTGGACAAGGGAGTAATGGCAACTACATGTCCCAAGGCTCAGTCAAGACCAGGGAGGGGTCCGGGTCCCGTCAGACTCCACAGGGCCATGCCCACATGAAGGAGGCCATCGGGCGCCACACCAGTATGAAGTACAGGTGAGTATGGGCCTGTGGAGGAGAGGAGAAGCTGGAGCGTCAGGTGGTGGAGGAGGGTTAATTCATATCAGAGGGATCTGACTCAGAGATGGTTTCAGATTATCTCCTAGGTACTAGATTATCATGATGAGCATCAGTGGCAAATCCTCCACCATAAACAAGGTGGCAGGTGATTCTCTCATCATGACACTGTGCCAGCCAGGCTTTCTTTTTTCCTATTTCTATCAATCTCTTTGTGGAGATGTGAGGTGAATTTAAGGTTAGCTTGAATTATCACCAACATGCATGCTATAATATAATGTGCTGACTGCCTCCATACCCATTAGCCGAGATGAAAGCACCTCAGTGAGAGCACATACAGCAGTGATGTTACTGACATTATAAAAAATATGACATTCACTCTCAAAAAAGCTTACACTGATGGATGTAAAAATGCTTATATAATCCATAGGAAACAGCCATAGTGTTATCACAGTATAACAGACAGTATGCATGTAGGAGCATTTGCCTCAGGCTAAAGTGATTTATGCAGATTTTCCCCTGGCCTCTTGCTCTTCACAACAGATTAATAAAAAGCCTGTATTCAATAACAGCTTCCCTTAAAATCACCCCAGGACACCCAGCTTTTCTTGTGAGGTTTTTAAAAGCATTTCATTTTCATAAAATAGTGTTGCAGAGGACTACCCTATGCACAGAAAGCCATTGTTGCACACACCAGGTCTGAGTCATAATGTAGGAAAGAAAAGCAGACGAGATAAACAGCAAGACAGAACGTCACTTGTGTTTTTTCCTCCTCTTATTTTGTCTCAGCATCATATTCAGTTCACCTTGATGGATCAGAGCCTCAGCTTGACAAGGACAGCTGTTCATGCAGCCTCCACTCACATGGGGGTTTCTTGGAGCAGTGGAAAATAATGTATACTTTTATAAATATGTATATAAAAGCACACAGCATGCACTTAACATTATACCTTAAGAGCATAACCGCATACCATTTGTTTCCTTCCTTTCAACTGTAAAATTCAATAACTAGGTGGAGAGTTTTAATGACCTGTTTTCCCGTTAATCAGGTTGATTGAATTGCTGCCATTCTCTTCAGTCAATTTAGTTTTCATTTAATAGGATGTTTAAAAAGGGAATGAGGCACAAGATGAAACCCAGATATCTTCACCACTGTTTCTCCCTTCCTTGAGAATTACAAACACACACTTCTGATTGGGTGGGATCATTCTGGATGCTCTGCTGTCTCCGGGAAAAGTGTCACTAATAGGGAGTGCAGCAGCACAATACGTCTATATAGCATATGGCCAGCTCCAGTTGCCAGTGGCAACACCCTAGGCATTGCCTTTAGTTTTTGTCTGTCTTATTTCCTAATGAGCCAGCACTGCTGTCGCTTATCAGTCCTTTCTGCAAGTGGGTCCGCTCAAAGCCCCACCACCCGGCCACAGAGTGTGTTTGTGGCAGCACAGTGGTCACACGTTCTCCATTTTACACTGTTGTCGCAATCAGACTGAGGTCAGGGAGGGAAGAAACGGGAGTGTACATAAATCACATCCGCATGCTGAATGAATGAGTCTGTGCAGATAGTAGATGTCGCAGATTTCTTGACATGACATTGATTGAGGCCAAATTAATACCACAACAGAGCAGAAGTGAAGAACTGCAAGTAAATTCAATCTGTATTCCGTTTTCCAGATGGCACCCATCATTACCTCTATTTGCCCTGTTTGACTGCATGTTTTTGAATCCCTCCCTGCTATCTCATTAACCTCAGTATTCATCACTCACCGGCAGGTCACAGACAATGGCACCTGCTGCCAGTTATCACTCCCATGAGCCCCTGCTGTCGCCCCCTGCCCCAACTCTCCCCCTTTATCTCCTCTCTTTGATCAAAGTTTCTCAATTTCTGACTTAATTTGCCACAGCGAATACTGTTGCAGTGCACTGCACCATCCTCTGTGTGTTGAGCTGAACAGGTGTGCGTGCGTGTGTGTGTGTGTGTGTGCATGTGTCTGTGTGTGTGTGTGTGCGTGCGTGCGTGTGTTTGTGTGTGTATAATTTTTAAGATAAGAAAAAGGGTGATGAAAAGGTGCATTAATCTTTAATGCAACAACAGAGAATGCCTATTCATGTCTATAATAGAAAACCTGCTTCATTTCTTCAGGAGTAATTGAAAATAAATGAACATTTAAATATAATTTTTTTGTCTTTCTTATCTTAGAAGAGTTGAATAAATTAGATCTTAATACAAGTATCACTGTGTGATTACAATAACTGTAAAATTATTGGACCAACTTGTCAGAGAAAATTTCTGTGGACTCTAAATGATGACTGCATACATTCCTCAAACCTAGATAAGAACATAACTGCACCCAAATTTACAATTTACAATCATATAATTATGTTGGATTTCTTCATTTAAAAAAATGTTTTGAAAACAGTAATGATTATTTTTGGACCTGTTGAGAGGTGAGTCTGGAAGTCACTCAGGCAAACCTCTGTCACAAATTGGTCGTTTCTATGGTAACAAGGCCCTCTCCTTTCACCAACAGCAACCTGATAAGCAGGTCAGGTCCATTTCCTGTGTAGATTTATCTGCCACTGGACATTTCTCATGGATTTTTGTACGTTAATTGCTGCTGGGCACGTTGTTGTCAGTGGCAGCTGAACTATCTTAATGCATGAGTGACAGGAAGTGCATGTAAATAGGAAAGAAAGCCACACTTAAATGAAATATGCAACACTACAACACACATGGAAGGAAGTCTGATAAAGAGTTAAACAAATTGTTTTGGGGCTGTAAAACAACTTCCAGGACCGCAGGGGAAACAGGAGGGGTCCAGGGAGTATGACACATGGAAGCCATTTTTGCGTCCATGTGTCATCCATGTGTCTGTCACCCTGGAGGCCTCAGCTCGTAATTTGTCAAAGGAATCATTTGACATTTTGGGAAATAAGGTCATTAGTTTGCTTGCTGAGAGCGAGATAAGATGAGCCAAAACCTGTAGCTAGTTAGCTTAGCTTAGCACAAAGACTGAACACTTCAGTTTTTGTAAGGATTAAACAAATGAGCAAACTAAGACACAATGTGTTAATTAGTGAGCTTTGTTTCCTTTTGACAGAGCCAGGCTAGCTATTCCCCCCTTTTCCATGCTTTATGCTAAGCTAAGCTAAGCAGCTGCTGGTGCTAGCTTCATATTAAATGGTCAGATGTGAGAGTATCAGTCTTTTCATCTGACTCTGTTGTCGAACTGTTCCTTTAACAAATCCAAGTCTTCTAGTCTTGAAGAGACAAGTTGGACACTGCCACTTAACTGAAGGTCCATTTCTTAGCCTTTAGTTGCGCTCTCAGTCATACCTCACAGTCTAATCAGTGTGATCTTCCTCAGATGCTGTGATGTGGTAGAAAGCTCAGGAAAAAGAGTTTGATGGTGGGCCTTGAGTTAGGATTATTTTGTTAACCTTCTATTTTCAAGGTCAAGAATGAACTTACACCACCTCAACCGCCTATAGCTTGTTTTATTTAAAGAGGAATGACATAACAAGCACTAGTCAAAGTAGAAAACAAAGAGAAATGTCCAGTGGATGGTGATGTATGACATAGCTAAATACTGTAATGATAATAATAGCTAATATTCAGCTGCATGTTTTAGTGGAGAACAAGGCCTACATGTATTTGCATTTGTATCAGGAGTTGAAGTGTCCTGACATTGAACTATGCAGAGTGGCCGTGTTCACTTGAACAGTGAGCTGTGAAAGCCTGAACTCTCAGTAGCTGATGAAGTAATGATCGAGTCATTGTTATTGATGAACAGCCCTGTCAAGTTTTACAGATATACTGTGATCATTTAGAGCCACGAGACAGTGATCCAGTCTTATTACTCTCACAGCGGACCTGTTGTTAGAGTTAACCCTTTACACACAAGCACACACACACGCACGCACATGCACGCAGACTATTCTCACTTTTATTAATACCCTATGGAAAGCATATGTATGTAACTTGTAATAAATCACAAACAGTAATAAAATGACTGCATTTCATAGAGTGGAATCATCATGAATAATAATCATGGTTAAGGTCAAGGATAATTAAGTAATTTGGCCTCATATTGTTATCATGATGAATTATCAATGGAAACAAAAGGTTTGGGTAGCAAGGGAGGAGAACAACAACCTTGGTCTCAAACCCTCCTCTCTCCAAAAGTCAGACTACATCTACAATTTTCAGATTTCTGTCTGGCTCATAACCAAAATATATCCAAACTATCTGTTTTTGGCTGCTAAACAGCAAAAATCTGGCTGCTTATTTCATCTGCCACCTACTGATATATATCAATGAGTTGCTGAATGTTATAGTTATAAATAATGAAACTGAAGAATACTTTAGACCATTATTATTTGTGCAGCTGCATGTTGGAGCTAAATATCCACACCACATCAGCCCTAAAATAAGAACTTGTACACATAAAATGCCATAAAGCAGATCAGACTGCTTCATGCGAAGTAACTGCTCAGTGTCGTGTGATGAGGCCTGCATTTGTCAATACTAGATGGATGCGAGGGCAGCAGCAATCAGCAGCAGGCTCTTTCTGAACCGCGAGCGTCATAATCAGAGGCAGAAAGTCCACGTCACGTCCTCTGAATATGACTGTCTAGTCAAAGTCAAAGTCTGATTTTGTCTTCTGGCAAAGACAAAGTCATCACTGCATGCCATTACGTAAGAGCAGAAACGCAGACTGATGGAAAACAATCTCCACAGGTCCTGGAAAAGGTCTCAGTTTTTCTGCTCTTCTAATAGATATACTTCTAATTAATAAATCATTTCGGTGTGGTGATAAAATAAGACTGTTCTGACAGATCATTTAGATTAACAACATTAGATTGATCAGATAAATAACAAAAGTTGTGTTTCAACGAATGGCTTGCCATCATATTTGGACTGTGTACTTGCATTTAGAGATAATGCCACTTAGAAAAGACAAAGAAAGATGTTGATGATTATGATTTTGGTTGTTGGGATATTCTAACTAATTCCAGGTGGCTTTAAAAAGTCAAACAGCCACCTTATTCAGCTGTATTGACTGTAAAAGTGATTACAGCATCTCAATATTACAAATCTGACCATGTCATTGTGGCAAAGTAGCTCAGTTGGGATGTTTTAAATTACAAGAAACAAATGGAGGCACGGTGTGATGCTCCAAAACTACTCTGTGACTGCATTTAATCATTTTAAATTCATTGAGCTGTCAGGGTCTGTGTTTATGAGGCAGCAGACCAGGAAACTGACGTATCATTCTAATATTCATCTTCATCTCTCTCTCAGCAGACATAAAACAGGTCGGCAAGTAGCAGCACAGTGCAGTGACCTTTGAGACGTTGAGGTGACTCAAAATTCAAAGTGATTGGTCATTTTTGGATTGTTTCACCTTCAAGTGACATTCAAAAACATAATCTGTGTCAATGAGAGGAGTCTTACACACACATCCTCTCTAAGTCCCAAACTTTGAATAGTAAAACACTTCACACTTTTAATATCAGCTGGTGGACTCTCAGCTGTGCCACTTCATTACATGCAATTGCAGTTAGTAAGAGAGTCTTGACCACTAATAAAGCGTCAGCGGTTCATAAAACCGGAGGAGAGCAGATGAGTTTGTGTGAGCGAGTCTGTCTCTGTGCTTATTTAAAAATTTGTTTTTTCCATTTGCTCCGCTCACAGCGTGTGTATTTTATAATTAGGACAGACCTACTTTCCTAAATGTTTAAATATACCTGAATTAAAAAACATCATGTAACATGAAAAGTCTGTAGTTTAGCGTAATTCATTAATAATAGCTGAAGCAGGAATTGGTACCCTGTCAGAATTACACTGTGTTCTTGTCCCTCAGAGCCGAGTCAGACAAAATAACATTTTCTCACTTATCTCTGTCGCTATGCCGAGAATTTGGGTTTATTTGTCCAGCTCCTGATTGATCTGTCTCTAAAATTTGTGCCTCTACCTCAATACAATGGAAGTGATGGAAATTTGTTTGTGGTGCTCACAGAATTGAAAAATATTCATTTTTTTTATTCAGCAACAACAGAAACAGTGAAATCTTTTCAGTGAAACTACTTTCTACAGAAAAAAATAGTCCCTTTAAAAACTGTTAACAGGACTATAGATTAACCAAAGTCACAAGGACACATGGACTATAGAAAAGAGATGTAGGTGTTTAAATGGAATTTGTCAGTGCTGTGAGCGCCACAAACAAAAATGTATTCACCTCCTCTGTATTGAGGTGGAGGCAGAAATCTCTGCATGGCTAATTACTCGAGAGAGAACATTTCCTCGTAATTTAGATGAACTGACCCTTTAAAACCCAGAAACACAGTGTGCAGCATTATTAAATAAGAACAGACAGTCCACAATCTTCCCACAGTTTGTGCTCAGAAAATGCATGTATACGCGTACACACACACACACACACACACACACACACACACACACACACACAGACACACTGATGTGAGTGTTATTAATATCTAGATGTGCTTCCCTCTGGAGAACAGCCTGCTCAGCATGTGTGTGGCATTTTATGACAACTGCAGGAAAAAAAACTCCACCTAACCATCTGTATAGAGTGTCTTCCTCCAGTCTCAGGTGAAAACTAACTGTAAATGTCAGCATAGGTTAAAATGCTGACTACACCATGACAGAGCACCCGCGTGCCTCCTTTCTCTCCATTAATAATGTATGGAACAGCCAAGTCTCTATATAATCACCTTGTTTGAGGTTCATGATTTATGGCGCGAGGAAAGAATGGACAGGAAAACATAGGAAGCCACTACTTATGAAGGCTGCGGAGAAGCATCTGTGTTTCTGTGTGCCCTGCTCATGAGTGCATTCATGCGTGGCCGTATGCAGATCTGTGCCTGTGTGCGAGTGTAATTCTCATCAAGCGTGAATATCCATGTGAAAGCATCGACCAGCCCCACTGACGCTCGCACAGCATAGATCTCTAACGTACGCCAAATCCATGTCAGATGAAATATAGGCCGAGTGTCTGTGTACATGCATGTGTATGTGATAGTGTGTGTGTGTGTGTGAGAGAGAGGGAGAGAGGGAGAAAGACTGCCATGAGGGAGGTAGTGTGAGGAAAGAGAGAGAGCATGTGTCTCTCTCCAGACTCACTGATAGTAATTTAGCAGACTGCAGCACTGCAGAGAGCAGTGGAGTTGCGAACAGGGAGGGGGCGACCAGTTGTCACACACAGAAACAATGACATTCTCCATTGGCAAGAAATCAAAATAATAATGATTTTTTTTAAAAAAAAGGTATTTTCTGTGGCACAGCAGTCGTGGAATTCACCAACTAATGCGCACTGGTTTCTCATTTGCCCCCTGTCACGATGTGCTCATAGACGGTGTGAACCAAACATGTTTGTGTGTCAGCTTCATGCGCCTGTTTTCCATCTTGAAAAAGCGTATTGAGTATGAGCACAGTCAGAGAGAAGACGCATGCATTTCTGAAGCAGTGGTGGATGCTACTGGATGCTTGACATTCTCCTAATGCTGACTCATGTTTTGTACTTGCTACACATAACCTTTCTGTTTTTCATCATGCTACCATTTTAAAGGGGGACATTGAAAGAAGGTGGACTGCTATGTGACTAAGGTGGTAAACACTCTCTCGCTTTATTAATGTAATTATTTCACACTATTACAAGAGAGCCCTGGGCTAAATAAAAGCCTTTTCATAAATGTATGAAAAGGCTCTCTAAAGATGTCAAATAGTTTTCCTTAAATTCCCTGAAACCTTACAGTATAGGTGATATAATAAAAACCAAACAACAACATACAGTCTACTGAATATAATGGCATTGTTTATTTAAAGGTGCACTGTGTAAGATCAGATAAGGGGCAGCATTTCACCTCTTTGCGCCCGTCCAGTCGTCCCTACGTTCCTTATAATAACATGATATTATAATATAATTATAATAATACACTGTTGCTCATGAAGTTGGAATAAAACATTTTTTACTTCTTTCCATGAAATGATTGTGACAATGTGATTTATTTAATTTCACCTGGGTAATTGGGACACATAATGTAATCATTGCACCTGGTCAAAAGTGATTACTGATGCATTTAAATAGGAATAAACAGAGGATTGTGTCTGAAAACAAAATTATTCCAACTTTATGGGCAACAGTGTTTATAATAATTATTTATATGTGCATTTATTGTTGATATTGTTAAAATTATTGATAGCACTAAAACAAACTAATAACTATTAATACTTTGTTGAACTACTTTGTTCACCTATATAAATATGAAGGCAAGGGGATGCTGCATGGCACATGGATGTTAGAGCAGTATGAAGAAGGGATGATGACAACATCACAAAGGCAGAATCAGAAAATAATTTTTATTGCCAGGTATGTTTTCACTTAAGATATTTCAGAAAGATAAATTTATACAAGGATACAAAGATACATTTATAACAAAATAAAACAATGAAAAAGATACTACACAAAATACTATAACTATGTACAAAAGTGTTGACAAAACTCCTGCTGGGCGGGATGTGCAAAAGGTAGTGATTAGGGGATGTGCAAAAATCGTTGTTATGTGCAGGGATAATACCTCAAGGTGTTACTGTAATGTGGTTGTTGATGATTGATGAGGCCAGACTCAGAAGGAAAGGCAGGTGCTGGTCCATCAGTGGGGATGGCTGCACTGTAATTCTGGTCCTGATACAGACAAACATGTGCTACGACAATTACTGTAGATCATACAAGTTCTTTATATTCAAACATGTTAGGTCTCTTGTGTGTGTATAATAAATAGTAAGGATAGATATGAATATGCTAAAATAAATACAGTATTGCTATTGGCATGAATATGCAGAGATATACACAATGTGAACACTAGTAACAGTATGAATATTATGAAATGTAAATGTAAGGAAATGAAGAGTAAACAACTAGCGGTATGATTAGAATTCAATGTACACACTGTATAACCAATAAACTATACAGTAGTACAAGTATGGATATACTGTAAAATACATAACCAATATAGGCAATGGTATAATTGTGGTATAAATATTCATTATTATGAATCAGCAGTATGAACATGTACACACTGTAGCTCTGATATAATCACAGTGGTATAGACAAGTGGTGCAGAGCTGAGCAGGGTGACAGCTGAGAGGAAGAAGCAGATCCTGAGCGCACTGGTTCTTGAACGAAGATTCCAGTTGCAAGCAGTCTCTTTGTCTTACTTGTAAAAGTGAATGATGGAATTTTAATTACCTAGACCCTCCTCGCTGTGTCTGTAAACTCTCTGCCGTCGGTGTTGGTATGACAGGCAGAAGCGGTGTCTGTACTGACTACAGGTCTGCGATAAAGACAGAGGTGTGCCGAAATCGTGTATTCACTCTGTCTACTGGATCCATACAATCTGAATGTATGGTCATCAGTTATAAAATAAGCCTAAAGTTACTGATGTGACTAGCCGGCAACAGCTGGCAGGAACAGGCTAACTTCTACTAACCCTAATCAGTATCATGCATCTATGCCATTTGAATGTTTTTCAGGACGGTTTGTTATTAGTTGCACTAAAGACACTGTTCACTACAGACCAACATTAGATGTCACTCACCAGTCTAAAGGTTGTGAGCTCGGCATTAAAACCGCATCTCTTTACTCGTCAAGAGCTGTCGCCAGTGGCACCAAGATTTACTCTTGTTTTGCTTCTTTTCTTTGCCGTTGAATGTGGTTTCTTGTCGGAAGTGGTACCTCGGGATGGAGATGAAGATTGCTTTCTAGGAGCTACAGCCATCTCTGTGTTTCTGTGATGGTAGTCGGGAGCTGTAGCATAACAAGCTCTGGAGGAAGCTCTTCTTCTTCATGGGCCTGAGGGCAGATTAGATGCTAAACTGACTCACACAGCATCTAGTTTCAAACAGTGGTATTACAACACAGGACGGGTCAGAGCTAGCTGGTTAGCATGCTAATTTCAGTAGATATCTCTGAAATACAATATATAGAGGTCTTGGTCATGACATCATCCCTTCACACACTGTTGATAGTGTTAGTTCATTTTTGAACATTTTAAACTGAAACTGTGGCCAGATCTTATATTGCACCTTTAAAGTTAATTTATTATTCACCTTTAAAAATAAGGATCAAGTTTGGGACTGCACTTTGACACAAACAATGGCCTATAATTAACAGTGTATACTCTCAGCATGCAGATACAGTTAGCTATCTTGCAGGTGCATGTTGAGACATAATTACTGTTGTTTTATAATTAGTTTCAAACTTCATTTTAAAAAATACAAATCTGATTAAAGCATCTTTGTACAAGCAGGGAATACTTTTGGATGCTGTTACTGGTGCAACCTTGTCAAATGTTGTTAGAATTTTTTTTTCCTTTAACTTCCCCCTAGTGAAGTCAAGGCAAAATGGTATAATTTGATGGATGTCACAAAAACTGCCAGTAAAGGAGAGAACAAAACAATGAAAAAATATTTAAATAACAGATTTGAAAAAAAAAATGCTTTAGAAAAAGTCTCTGAAGTGTGTTTTCTCCCATGTGGCTCATTTATATTTACTCCCAGTGTTCAAAGTGACTGTCAGTGTGTGAGAACAGGCAGAGCTGTCATTGGTTGACAAACAGTGAACAAGAGCCAGATTACCATACAAGGAATCAACTACATCAGACCCCACTAACATTTTTCTCTTTATATAGTATCACTGACCTTCCACCTGCATGCTATTTTGACAGTTTAAAGTAATGACACAAACAATAAGTGTTTCACACCCACATGCAGCACACACATGAACACTGACACCCCACACACCACACACACACACAAACACACAAACACACAAAGAAAGACACAAACGCTTACATATGCAGGAATCTAAAAATAGCTTAATGTCAGGCATTAAAAATAGACCAGAGAAAATAAGAGCAGGAGTCGTTCGACTGAGTCTAAATGCTCTGACAGTCTGTCTTTCTGCATTTGGCTATTTGTGGCGGACGCAGGCAGGCAGACAGGCAGAGTGGGGAGAGGCGCTGGAGATGAAAAGACGGCGAGCAGCGAGTAGCACTGCAGTTCTGCTGCCGCTCCAGCTGGCTCCCCGGCTAATTAGAATGGGGGAGAGCATGCATGGAGGAGGAGGAGGAAGAGGAGGAAGAGGAGGAGGAGAGCAAGCATGAAGCCCACATCATTTTCAACTGTACATGCTCCTGTGGTCAGAAATGCAGCTCTCTGCTTCTCCCTGTGCACCCTTCAAAAATTCAGCTGTCTGGATAATCAGATGTGGCACGCTGGGTGACGACTCCTCTGTAGCTTATGGAACATTTTGGACCGATTAGCATACAGAACATGGCAGCTTTTGCCTGGACTCGATCTAAGCTGAGCTGAGCTCGCTTCCCTCCAGCTGTTTCACTGACCCAGTGTAATACACTGAACTGTTAACATACGAAGGATAAAAGGTCAATTGTTCAGAAATAATTAGACACAGGCTGTAATTTAACCACAGGTGAGAAAGACTTGAACTCAGACGCTTTAGTGGAGGAGGAATTCACACCCAGGAACACTATGAAATAAGTTATATGAGGTTATGGTTTTATCTTGTGTCATGTCTCAATTTTAAGCATAAAATCTGGTCATTCTATGTCATGTATTATAAATCATTTTATTTTATATCTTTGTGTATCAGCGATCCATTTATAGATTGAATGTGTCTTTTAGTTTTATGATAGACAAAAGTAAAAGTAAACATAACTCCACAGTGTATAAATACCGCTATTCTTCAATGGTACCACAATTGAAGTATTAACAGCAAAATGTTCACAACTGTCAAAAAGTATTAATGCCAAAAGTGTTATATCATAATATACAATATATTATCATATAATTTTTACTGCTACTTCTACTGACGTGTATGCAGTTTTTTAATGTTGTAGCAAATTGGGTTTGACCTGACTACTCCATAACCTGTTATAATGTATCATATTTTAAAGGCTAATCTTAATCTTTGTATAAAAAATCTTTTCTAACACAATATAATACGATTGTAAGCAGATATAAGTGTTAACAGATAGTAGATGTAGTAAATATAGTAAAACACCGCAGTAATAATATCAAAGATTAAATAATATTAAACAATATTTCACTCTGAAATGTAGTGGAGTAGAAGAATAACATGGAGAAAATAAGGTCAAGTACAAGTACCTCGAAGCTGCACTGACTGCATGGTAGCTACTTTCCATCACTGCTTAGTAGAAGTGGAGATCAGGTAACCAAGTCTCATCATTCAGGATTATTTTCCGCTTTGCTTGTCACTTACACACATCAGTGTACAGTAAGAAGGGATCTCGGCTATGATTGATGTGTGAGCAAACGTATTCAAAATGCCCACACATCATAGTGTCTTCTTCCGTTGTTTATTTCTGAGCCTCACAGCTTGCTTTTTCATCTCCATAGGAACCTGGGGAAGTCAGGCCTCCGTGTTTCCTGCCTTGGGTTAGGTGAGTTGGTTTGAAAGCAGGAAAATACTCATCTCCGTTCCAACCCCTCAAACAAAACAAACTTCTATCTCTCCTCTCGTTTAGGCACCTGGGTGACATTTGGATCACAGATCTCTGATGAGGTGAGAGTCTGTTGGCCCTCTGTTTGTATGAGAAGTCAATTCCAGAGCACTTTCACTCTTATTGCTTTTGTGGAAAACGCCAGACACTGTGAATGTGAATCTCGGTGTTTTCAATTATAGAAATGTTTCAAAATCCCACAGACCTTGAAAGTATTGCAGCTTAGTGCGATGTTGTGTATATCTCTACTGTATCATCCTCCCTGCATAGTGCCCTTCCCGGACGACCTCTGGGTAATTGGAATTTATCCATTGTCTCCCTTTCACAGTCTCAACTTTTGTGTTCCCTCAGATGGCGGAGAACCTGATGGCCATAGCGTATGAGAATGGAGTGAACCTTTTTGACACGGCAGAGGTGTATGCCTCTGGAAGGTCAGACTCTACCAAGCACCAATTAAATCTTCTGCTTTTCTTCCTGTTGAAAGTTTTTGTATCAGGACTTTTATGTGTATTTCATAGCCTCTGAGTGCAACTTCTCTCTGAGGCAAATGAACAGCTCAAAACATAGTGTTCAGGTTTCTTTAATATGTTTGCAGATTTCCTGTTTGCTTTAATGTTGTTGTGCAGTGACTTGAAGTTAGCATCAAACTATCACAATCCATGATGTGCTTCTCCACAGAGCGGAAATCACTCTAGGGAACATTATCAAGAAGAAAGGATGGAGGTGATGTCACTCATTTTTCCAAATTGACTAACGTGCATGTGAAAAGAATATAAAAATATATTTTTTGAAAGCTTAATAATCCCTAACAATCGCTTGCTTTTCTGAAATGCACTGCATTAACACGTGTTTTCATTATTGTTGGAACAAATGCACTATTAAATTATCTTGAGGGAAATTCATTCATTTAAGAAAAATGAGGAGCTTTGGCCTCAGAAAGACTATAAAAGGACAAAAATGCAACCATGTGAAAATAGATTCCCAGCTCACAATACTGCCACACACTCATTTGTGTGGGAATTCCTTGAGATATTTTTATTCTGGAGAAAAAATATATCAATAAAAACAAGTCAGACTTTATGCTTATGCTTTTGTAGTCTGTCACTGCCATTTATTATGTCAGATGAATTTGTCGATATTGAGAAAGAACACAATACTGGTTTATAGACACAATATTTTAATGAACCATACCAATAGCAAGCACAGAGAAACTGACTGTTATACTTACTTACATAGCCAAAGAGACAATGACACTGTACACAGTATTAGAAGTAGAAATCGAGAGATAGAACAAAAGATTTTCCTACTCAAATTCTATCTTCATATCTAAACTGTGCTCCTAACCCTCATGTGTCCTTGCCAGGCGTTCAAGTTTTGTCATCACAACAAAAATCTATTGGGGAGGCCAGTAAGTATAATGTTAAAAGACTATATACTGGACTATACTGTTTTTTTCAATCAGAATCCTTGTTTGCTTTTATCATTTCAATGGCGCATCAATCGTGTATTTTCAACACTCCACAGAGCAGAGACGGAGAGAGGACTCTCCAGAAAGCACATCATTGAAGGTAAAGTATGATGATTTTTTTCTTACAGTTAAGTACCTGAATACATTTATAAAGAATAATGACTTAAAAAGGTAATGGGCCTGAGCATAACTGTGAGCTCAGGCCCCCGAAACTTTGTTTCATCACTCAATACATCCTGCAGTAATCCTATAATCAGAAAGTGGTCAATTCAGAGCTGTGTTTTATTACTGAATTCCTATTTGTTTGCTGAAGATATTAATAAAAGTTCAAAAGTCAGTTTCTATCAGAATGAGTGGAACTTTTATTGTAGTTGAAATGTATCCCAGAGAGCATTAGTTCAACAAACCTGAGTTGTGATGAATCATTTGATGACCCTTTATTCTTTGAGTGTAAGCATTGTTTGTCTCACTCAGTTAAAGCCACCTCATGTCACGTCACAGTAGTTACGTCCACATGCCTCATAATCAAATAAATTACTGTGTGTCGTAACAGCTAAAGAAAAAGAATGAAAAAAAGTATATTCCTCTGCAGTTGTTTATGATTGCTGGTAGGACATGAAGTGTAAAGAACATCTCAGGACTGTTGTTTCTCCAGCCACTTAATCAGCCCCCCACCCCTCCATCTTCTTTGTTTTGTAAATAGTACGGCCTTAGGGTGCCTGTTTACCAAAGAGTTGAAGGGGCTGTTTCACCGTCATGAGGCTTTTGATTTGAAGCAACTGCATAATGAGCGAACTACATGCAGCTCTAAAGGTTTGCACGACATGCAGTGATGACTTCATACAGTAGTTATGTCACTTCATTTGTGATTTTAACCTCTAAATCAAATTGCAAACAAACCCAAGTTCGGAAAGTTAGCACACTGGCATTGCTTGGGAATCTATATCGTCAAAGTGTTTAATTGTTGCCCAGAAGCTCTTTTTAGCCATGCTAGCAGCATGGCTCTGTGTATGGCAGTGTGGGTCGGTCAGTTTGGCCCTGGTGGAAATATCTCAACTGTTGGATGGATTCCAGTGAAATGTTATACAGAGGTTCATGCTCCCCATGATGAATCACTGACTTTGGTGATCTCCAGCTGCTTTGGTTTATGGCTAAATAACTAACGACATCCCTGTCAGCCTCAGCTGTACTTTGTGTTTAGTGTTAATTGGCATGTTACATGATGTAAATGAAAATAGTAAACATGGTGAACATTATAACTGCTAAACATCAACATTTTCATAGTGAGCATTTTGGCATGCTGATGTTAGCCATTAGCTCACAGCACAGCTGTGCTTAAAGTCAGTCTGGCTGTTGACTTTTACTCTTTTTGATGATCATGTTGTCAAATAATTGACTATTGCTGTTGACAGGTTTAAGAGGATCCTTATCAAGACTCCAGCTAGATTATGTGGACATTGTTTTTGCGAACAGAAATGACGTCAACAGTCCAATGGAAGGTCAGTGACACATGCTTGAAATTCTTCTTCTTCTTTGCTGATATGCATAGATCATGTAATAGTCATAGTAATATATGTTTTATTTGTGAATCAATTAGCTGAAAGTGATAAAAAAAGAGTGTTGTTGAAATATGATGTTATATACTGTGATTTGCAGAGATTGTACGGGCCATGACCTTTGTAATAAACCAGGGTATGGCCATGTACTGGGGAACTTCACGCTGGAGTGCCATGGAAATCATGGTGAAAGCTCATCTCCCATTCTTTACAAAATTTGATGCTGTCAGCTTATGGCAGAAATGCTGATCGGTAACCATGGCGTTTTGTTTCTGTCCTTTTGGCACCAGGAGGCGTACTCAGTCGCACGCCAATTCAACCTGATACCACCTGTGTGTGAGCAGGCAGAGTATCACTATTTCCAGAGGGATAAAGTCGAGGTCCAGCTTCCTGAGCTCTACCACAAGATTGGTTGGACATCCACAGTCTCACAGCTCTATTTATCTTTATTTTTTCAATTGAAGCTTCATTTTTGTTTCATTGAAATGTCTACGCTTATTCCAATCTTTCAGGTGTTGGAGCAATGACCTGGTCTCCACTTGCTTGTGGATTAATCACAGGGAAGTACAGCGACGGTGTACCAGAGTGCTCCAGAGCAGCAATGAAGGTCAGTTCGATTTGACTGGTCCTCCTCTGGGATTTCTCTCTCACTGAAAACCAGCCCCAGTGTGATTCTCTACCTTATCAGTGAGGTATTGTACTGTGAAATCACTATAGAAGTCCTGCACATTGCCTTATCATTGCTTCTCTCCATTTTGCTCCTGGTGAAGGGATACCAGTGGCTGAAGGAACGAGTGAACAGTGAGGAGGGCCGCAGGCAGCTCGCTAAAATCAAGGAGCTCCATCTACTGGCAGACAGACTGGGCTGCACTGCTGCACAGTTAGCCATAGGTATGACCCAGGCAAATGACATGATTATACAGTGCACATTCAGGGACTTATTCTGTGTGTATTGTTGCATTAGTGGAAGATAACATTTAGCTGTTTCTCAGATTTGGATTTTAAATGTGCACAAGACTACTGAAATGTTTGGTCATTTATTTCACACGAGTCAAGTCAATTTTTATTTATATAGATCACAAATCACAAATCACAAATTTGTCTCTAAGGAGCTTTACAATCTCTACAGCATACAGTATGAAATCCTCTGTCCTGAGATCCTCCATAAAAATTCTCCCCCCAAAAAAACCCTCAAATTGAAGTGCTTTGATTTATTATGCACAGCGAAGGTTAGGCCACAGATTTGAGCATGATTTAGTGCATCACACAAATCTTTCCAATGTGCCCATCTGCCTGTGTCCAACCACTCTATTCCTGAGCAATGGCTGTATTTGTTAATTACATAACTTTTTTTCCATCTTTGTGTTTATTCAATAAGGTTAATTTATTGCTTAGGTTTTCCCACTATCCTTGCCTGCCTACTACAAAATGTTCTAATTTGGGATCACTGTCACGATTAGCAAATCTTAGATCAGAAATCCTGCTCAAATATATTTGATGCATGTTTAATATGGCCAGTAGATTGAACGTTGATGAGTTCTATTGGTTTTCTCTCTTTTTTTTAATTCTACAGCCTGGTGTCTGCGCAGTGAGGGAGTCAGCTCAGTACTTCTGGGAGTTTCTAATACAGACCAGCTACTTGAGAACCTGGGTGCCCTCCGGGTAGATATTTATTTTTCCTTTTTTCCTCCCACATCAATAATTCTGCCTGACATACTGAGCTACAGTTGTGTAAAACAATAGATAAACTACTTTGTGTGTAATACGAAGTTGGTAAATCTGACAGACCACAGAAGAACACATTTGTAACTGAATGCTGTCCTTCCCTCCTCCTTCCAGATTTTATCTCAAATGAACCCTCAAACCATTACCGAGATTGATGCCCTGCTGGGAAATAAGCCACACTCGAAGAAAGAGTCACGCGCTTGAAGATGCAAATCTGAGTGACAGATGATGTTTCAAGAAGATGAAGAAGACAATGACATTGGGAAACATTGCTTTTTGCTCTGCTGTATACTCAACAACTTGCATGTCCTCAGCAACATTATGCTTCCAGTATGTGCGCATATCCATTTTGCGCAGTACATTGTATCATGTATGAAAAAAAAAAAATCTTTCAATTGTGAAAAAAAAAACAGGTCATATATTGCTCACTGCCGATTGTTCACAGATTAATTATTTCTACAGAGGGGGAGGCTAAAACAGGTTGGAGTGACATGTTTCTGCAATCCATAGAGACCAAGAGAGGTTGAAAAATATTCAACAGATTTGACTCTTGTTAATGAAATGTTCTAAAGTGAAAAAAACACACCTATGTGCTAAAAATGAAACTTTACTGCGTTAACGGTGCTTTCATTGGAGTCCCCCCTCCCCTCGCAGCTGCCTGTTATTCTGTATGATGTTTAGTACCCAGCAGCCAGAGAGCCAAAGGTTAGTACTCATGAGTCTAGCCTAACATCTCCCATAGTGTGCATGTGACTGGTCTGCCACGCTCACTGCTTTACAGGGTTGGGAACAATGGATTACTTGTAGAGTCATTACAGTGATGTGACTTTAAAAAAAAACTTAATCCATTCTGGTATTACTTTAAAAAAAAAAAAGGATCAGATCACATGCTTTAAAAAAAATAGGCCCATTCATTTAAAGCAGCAAGACAGACAGTAACACATTTTACACTGAAATAATAACTGATTGTGGCTCAAGTTACTTGATCTAAATTGGAAATAATTATTACTGAACTGGCTTTTGAATTAAAGTATCTCAGTGCACTATGTTTTTACAATTTAAAATTGTCAGTCAAGAATCTATAGTAGTTGATTTTGAAAGTAACTTTCCCAACCCTGCTGCTTTCTCGGCAGTCTTTTTGCCTCTTCTGTTTGTAAACTGTGCGCATGTCCCTTTAAGAGAGAATAGCCCTAACAGGGTGTAAATGTGGCATGGCTTTTATGGCTTATGTAGATTTGCAGTGCCCTTGTAAGCCATTTTTTACTCTAAATGGTCTGGCAGTTTGATTCAGGATGCGTGCTGGTGGGCACTTTTGCTTTAAAGACTCTCTGCAGTCTGCAGACACAGCTGTGTGTCCATCTGACATATAATCTTTGTATTGTCCTAAACTGTATCAAAAGATGTTCACGGCACTTTCAATGATGCCATTCTTGTGAAGAGCATCATTGTTCCTAAATCAGAGGTTTGAGACAGTTGGACTATATGGGAAGGTCACTGAGCGTCTGACACAAAGATCTGGACACACTGTGGTGAACTAGTAGTTTTCCAATGATAGGACATAAATGATACGTCTGAGTTTATCAAATGTGATATTACTCTTGCCACAGGTCACTTGGGGTAAGATTTAGCAAATGTAACTTTTTTTTGTGGAAGCCTATAAATATAGCTTCTCTGCTCATTTCTCTGGGAGTTCTCTCTCTCTGTATTATTTGTTCCTTTGATTCTTGCACACATGCACAGGTCCTTTTATACTGTGCATGCCCATGTCTTTTCCCTTTAGTTTTGTATTGATTTCCGTACTTTGTAATGTGAGGGGGATTTGTTCCCTTTGTGGTTTCCCATGAAAACGGCACTAATCTCCGGGGCAGGGTGTGTTTTGATACATGAAGTTGTTTTAGCTGGCACAAGGTTACATTGTACTGTAAATAGGCTTATCTGTTTCACAGTGAGATAAAAGATAAAGGTTACATTTATGAATGAAAGAAATTCCTGAAGGAGCAGCTGAAGCGTTGCTTCCCTCTGTGACTCTGTGATGATGTACAGTTCAACTGAGTGTAGCTTTCAGTGTACATAGATACTTCAATCAAACCTTGAAAATGTAACTTTGCCTGCATAACTTATATTTTACTGTCTTGCAAACAAAGAGAAACCAAATGAGAGACAACTCATACTGAATGTATCATGTCTGTTGCTCAAACCTATCTAACCTAAAGGGACAAAGCACATAACATGTTTTAAAGGTAGTTTCCTTTTTGTGTTTTTGAACCTGTTACATAAGAACCTGCAGAGCTCTCGTGCAAATATTTACAACAGGATTTGGGCAAAAGGATATTCACAGTAACTTCATGCATAAACACCATTCTGAGTCAAAATTGTGCTCACCTGTTTATGGAAAGTCAAAAAGATTTTGTATTGACTATTCATAACCTGAACATTTTAGCTGAAACAGGCCAATCATAGCTGTTATGTTGAACATTAACGTCAGCTTACCTTTCATGTTAACGTTTGGAATAAACTGTTTGTTTGAGTATATGTAAAGGGATATTAATTTATGAGGCACACAAAAACAACTTATGGATAAGTGTGGACTGTTACCCACATTGTGAATTGTAGGATTATAATATAATTTTCCATTCTCACACACAATGATGGTTTCTCTACATTTTACTGAACAACACGCTCTTGAGAACATACACTCACGTATATGACCTTATAACTAACACACTTTATGTGTACAAATTAGCAAAAAAGCAGCAGCAGCTCCTTCAACCATAGCTTTTTCTCATTGTAGTCAAACTATTAAGTTAAAACTGGCACTGCTTGGCAGACATGCTGTTACAACTAGTCAGTGTTCATAACCTGAACTAACATAACCTCCACACCAAATCCACACAACGATGCAAACTTCCACAGCTAACCAAACATTGAATCTACCTTTGACCCTGAACAGGTTTTCTACATCTCTGCACCCAGTGAGGCTCATAATGTGCGTTTGTGTCACTGCTGCAATAACAGAACTGCTTCATGGTCTCACACTAAAAAGGAGCAGAATTTTTTTTTTTGCAGGTGTAGAAAATGGCAGCAGCATTTACTGAGCATGGAAGAGCATGGAAACAATACCATAGTTTTGTCTGTTTCTTTACTAGCTAGATGTGGCCCATTTAAAGCTTGATTATCCATGTAGTATGTACAAACTGTGCAAATTCATATCAAAATACAAAACATACAGAAGTCAACATCAACTTTTCTCCATCGTGTTACAGTAGGACATATTTTGAGGTTAGGTAAGTGATGTCTCTTGTCATTGATATATTGCAATGACAAAGAGGCTGCTTATGACAATCAAAGTGGATGAATAAGACATTTTCAACTTGCAATAAACAAGCCATGCAATATCATTCTGCTTAACAAATCAAAAAAGAACTCGGACCACAAACTAAGTGTACTCCTGTCATCCTCACATCCTCCAATATGTCTGGCACCCCTTCACCTGTGGCGCCAGAGTCATTCAAATGGACTGTACAAGAACAAATATCAAAGCCGTGTGCCCAGCACTGTCTGTGCTGCTAAAACAGCAGAGCCTTCTGGGACGTCTCACACACTTAACACAAACAGCAAACATCTGCAACCTCTCTGGGGCTGGACTCCATAATGTCATCAGAGTGACAGATGACACATATGTGTGTACTACCATGAGCCACTCTCTGATAAAGATAATCATATGTGCTGAAAAATGTTGGATGTCTCACCACCGACCGTGTCAGAGAAAAACAGGTTTCACTACATGATTCATCCTTCCTGTGAAGAAGCAGGTTGGACAAGGTGATGAAAAACAGAAATGAAGTAGCCGTAGCCAGTTAATAAACACATTTGAGATACACAAGCCTTCACATAAAGCACACCTCAAACCTAGCTTATTTATTGCTTTTGTATCAGTTCAGTGATTCTATTAATGATCAGGACAGGTGCTGAGGTCGCAAGCAGCCTGGAGCTACTGCTGTGTGTGGTGGAAATCTGTAAACTGTTTGGTGAGAAAGCTTCAAAGGAGAACGCTTTGTAAGGTTTTGATGTTTATTTGAATCACTCAATCAAGTGTAAAACAGACAAAGAACAAGCAAATGGAGTGCCTAGACTGAACCCCTCATCACTTTTAAAGAAGCAAACAGTTGTTCTGGACAACTGAGATAAGGGCCTCTCCTAGTTCGTTTAACCCACCTTCCATAGGTCCGTTGTTCCCTCCAAGGGCGGGCCATGAAATGCAGTCAGAGATAACATTTGGGTGTAACTATAACTACTCTATTCTATATCTAACAATCAAAACCTAGTAATAAAGACATTTTCCCCTACACTGTGTACCCAAGGACACAGGGAACAATTAAAAATGCATCTAGTGGTTCAACGCTTGTTCAGTTAAGTTAATATGTTCCTTCACTTTTGCATTTGAAGTGGGATAAGGCTGGTGGTGTTCAATAGTTTTCATATTGTAAAAATATCCCCACAAAAGACCAAACACTGAATTGATCTAACAAACAAGTTTTGCCTGTGTAGCCAAAACCTGATATCGGTTAGTCATGTGTCCCATAGAGCTCCATTGTTTCCAAAAACACATCAATAAGCCACTTCGTTGCACTGGCTGATATGTTCCTTCATTACCATGAACATAGTCACAGTATATTATCTAAAAAATAATTCCATATACACCATCCCCCTACCACAAACACTAATTAGAGCACCAAATGTGTATTCATCCACTGCTGAAAATAGTCCTCAAGAAAGGAAGTGTTTACTCCTGTTTAAGAAACCTTTGATTAAAAACTAGTGCCCAGAAAATTGCTAAGCCTCCACGGTTGTATGCCTCCACCTCTTAGACAGGTTTCAGGTTTCATCCCTGTTCATCCAGAATCATATAAAATATTAAATTCTGTGGTAATTGCTGTGTGAATTCTTGAGTTATGGATTAAAACCTATTGTGTGCTGTCAAAGTGACCATGACCATGACCACCATAATCTAATCAGTTCATCTTTGAGTCCAAGTGAACATTTGTACCAACTTTGAAGGGATTCCCTTGAGGAGTTCCCAAGATGTTGCATTCACAAGGCCAAAATTGTGTTTTGTGAGGTCACCGTGACCTTTACCTTTGACCTTTAACCTTTAACCACCAAAATATAATCAGTGTAATTTTATCACACTGTACACAATAAGAATCAGGACAAAACTGTAAATGTGTTTCTAATATACACAAAGCACTTACTCTCTCTAGTGCGGCTGTGACAACTGTGAATCAGTCAGAATATAGGTACAAACCAACCAACCAATCAGAAAAGGGCTACAAATCAACCAATCCGAATACAGCTACAAGGCAACACAGCTACTTCTCATTTAACTGCAGTCTGACAAACACTATAACCCCCTTTACAGTAAAGACATCATATCTATTTTGTCAATCTCTACAAGCATTGAATGTCCAGATTCCACCGTCTTCTAAAATGTTCCCCCCTGTCCGTAATTCATCCCTGCTGCCTGCACATCTGTTGAATCACATTCAAATCCCCACAGGTTGCTTTACAACAAAACCACTTCACATAATTTCAACACACTGCAGCCCATAGTCTCTTTTGCCTGGTGAGGGAATAAAATACTCCCTACAGCAGATGAAGTGTTTCTCATAGTTGCTTTTAAACCATATCTATGCCCTATGCTTTTATGCCTTATCCCTGTTTGACAAATGATTGTTGTTTAACTTGTCTTCATAAATTCATCAGAATAATCAGCTATTAAAAGCAATACACTATAATCAGGAAGAAAGTGTACAAAATTAAACGCAAGATATGTCAGGTGATCACAGGTTACTTTTATTTTCTACTAAAATACACGTTTCATGCAAGTTTTGTCACTTTCCACAATAGTCAACAAAAAGACAATGAAACAAGTCACCTCGAGGCATTTTGCCGCACAACATTAGGCAAAGAGGGATGTTAAAACCGTTCAGTACAAGGTGTGCAAATTCCTAGTAGCTTTATAAATAGTTAATCTTCATCGGCTGTATCATGCTCTCATGTGATAACCTACAGCCAATCAATCATACCTGGTCGTAATACTGCACTTATTTAACTATGCCAGGAAAAAAATGTGTCCTGAAAATCATGTTAAATACACTGGGGAACTGAAAATAAACAAGTAAATAATGTTGCAAAGTGATATAAAGCTTTTGGACATGAAAGTAATAAAAACCAGTGTACATTACAAAGTAACACAAATGCTCTTGACAGTAGCTTGCTGAAGGTAAATAATCTCTTTCAATCCATTAGCTGGTACAGTTTAGCTGGTCTCTTCCTTGATTAGCTGGCAAGTAAAAAGTGAATATTTATCTTTTCAGTCCAGTTTTTGTTGTCAACTTTTCGGCCCCCCACTGTGACCTACAGAAAAGGTTGTGCGCTGACAGGCTGTGGCACGGCTTAAGTTTAAACAGTGGAGTAGAAGGCATATGTGAATCAGAGAATACTAAATGTAAAGGAGAGACTGAGCATTGGAGGATACTCTACGCTCCGCTTTACAAGGCCTGCTATGATCTTCATATGAAAATAAAAAGAGGTAGGCAAACTCTCAGCTCTGCTCTGCTCAGCCGTACTGACAGTCTAATAAGTTGCAGAAATGGGGATGAAGTGCTTGTCAAACATGCTACACACAAAGCCTGTTTTAAAAATGACAGCTCAGCACAGCATGCTTACATCAACCACCCTTCCTTTAAAAAATGGTTTCCTTCCTGATACAGCTGGTTGCATATTAATACTATAAGGACTTGAATTACATTTTCATGTAAACAAGGAGACAACAAAACACAAGACTCATGCATTATCATCTCCAGAATGTAGAACAACAGTAAACACAGACAGATGTAACTGCACAGCTTATTTAGTGGCTTCTGCTTAGATTTTTAGGTTGCGCATCTTCTTCTCTCTCTTATTGCCTGTCTGCATGACATCATTAAGGGTAAACGATATGAAGGCAATCTGCTCGTTTTCACTATGTGTCCCACACTCTATCACGCACGAAAACTGATCCTTGTCGCTGTTGTAGGCCAGGTCTGAGTAGCCACTGGGTCCGCTGTTGATGATCCTGGGCCTATCCCAACCAGAAGAGTGCAGGGGGGATCGGTTCAAATACACGCCCATGTCCCTTCTACTACACTTATTGGTTGGGTGCATGAAGAGGAGCCAGGTTTGTGTGTCTGGAGACAAGAGCGATGTGCCACAAGCTTTGCTCTCGGCGTCATCATTTGGGAAAAATTCAGGAGCAGGAAAGCCAATGACACTGCCTTGACAGCCGGAAGGTGGTTCGACGAGCTCTGAGGCCATGTGGGGTTTGTCAAAATACTTGCCGCTGTCTTCACTCAGGGCCTCACATCTGATCCCGCCATTGTTACGAGCATTACAGTAAAGATAAGATCTGCCCTCGTGGTCTATGATCTCTGCCATTTCACATTCACATGAATATTTTTGAAGCTTCTCACCCATGTGCCATGTCTCCCCACCGTTGTCACTATAAATAGCCAGTGCATGTGGGTAGACTGTACAAGGAATGGGGAAGGAACAGCATCTGTAAGGGACGTAATAGGCGTATGCTGGGATGATCAATCTGCCATTTTCCATTTGAACACCGTGGCCGGGACCAACAGCAAACGTGGCCCACTCATGGATAGTTTCGCCAATTACACTCTCTGTCAAGTCTTTTGCTGATGTCCAAGTTTGTCCATCATCACTGCTGCTAACACAGCAAAGCCGTGCCTGGTTTCTACCTGTGATTACCTGGTATTTTTCTGTGATGGTTTCCAAGACGCAGATGAAAAATAAAAACAATGTTCTGCTGTTTTTTTCATACACGGGGCAAGGATTCATGGTGCGGCAGCCCGGTTGACGTGCTGTTGACAGCTCCTGACTGGAGGACCACTGGAAAAAACATTGTCAAAGGACAACAATTAGAAAGATGAGCACAGATAATGCTGACAGTTTTCAGTATTAAAGCAAAGGTGCCAATAATAACCTGAACAGATCCATCATCTTTCAATGTTCCGCTTCTCATAACAAGAATTTTGGCATCTTGGTCAGAAGGTGAGGACCTTTTCTCTGCAAAAGCAAGGAAGGTGTGACTGTGCTGCAGATAAATGAGAGCGGGAATTCTGTATGTTATCCCACTTTGCTGCTCTTGTTCAAACAAGATTGTTTTAACCGGTTCCTCTCCGCTGCCACTCTTTGATGATGTGTTTCCCATGGTGGGTCAGAGTTCCTGGAAATAGAAAATGTTCCAAATTAATGACTGTACAGTATAAGTCTTAGCCTGTGATTTAGTCTTGTTATAACAGTCTTTAAAAGCAGACTGACAGTTGAGAGTTCACACTCCAGCAGCTCCTCGTAGCCAAGGGCGGAGCAAGACATAGTATATAGTCAAGACATAGTCTATATTTCCCATGGGGAATTTTTTCCCCAGTCACAGCAGCTACATGTACTATTTACTGAATCAAGCCATTTTAACATCATTTGGGGAAAAAATGATAGTTGCCCAGGAAAAAAAAATCATCCAGAGCCTGCGTCATATTTTGAATCAACTTTTCCTCTGTCTCCATCATTCTGAAACGACAACACAACAAATTTTGACAATGACTAATTTTCACTTCTTCCACATAAAAAGAGGCACAACTTGTTTGGTGTTATTATTTTTGAATTTCCATTACATAGGTGGGGAATGAATATGGCATAAACAGCATCACTAAAGTTTGAAACCTATTTTTGTCACACTATGCCGGAGTACAGTTCACAAATTTAATGTTTAGATGACAAATCTACATTTAAATCCCGACCATAATAATATGTGCTGCTCTAAATGAGCAGTCATATCCACAACATGGTCAAGTAAATGTCTTCTCTTCACTTCTCTGAATATTAGGCCAACAGAAGAACATTTACTCAATTAAATTTCTTTAAGGAATAGCATCATAGGACAAACAACATGGACATATACTGTAATATTATCGTACAGTATTTTATTTGATCCACTCCTGATCACTCTGTTCTCCTTTCCTCCCCTTTTCTTCTTCTTTCACTCTCTCGGCTCCACTCATCTATTCCTGGAAATGTCCTCCACTCAAAGAAAATATAAAAAAAAAAGATTTTTATTTCTCTGATCATAAACTGAAGATGTAAAAATATTAAACACATATTTTATTCTCTTATATCTGCGCCACCTCTGCTCTCCTTTCCTCCTCTTTTCTTCAATCCTGTCTTGTCAACACATTTTCATCTCTTGTTGTTGGATCATGAAGATACATTGCAACAAGGCCATATTTCATACCCATCCAATCTGTAAAGAGATAACTGGTGTCATTTGTTTTACTTTTGAGATTATTGAAATTATTCAATCAATTTGTGGAAGGTGTTTTATATTTACAGATTACACATTTACACACGGACTGTCAAATCTACGTCCATAGAAATCCCACTCTTACTTGTTGAAGTATTTGGGGAAATTAAACTCATAGAAGACGGTGTGCTCTTACTTTGAAAAAAAAAAGTCGATTTTCGTTCAGACTGGCGGAAAGTTTGTCTCAAAACTCTGTGTGTAAAATGCAAATCCACAAGCGTGGAATAGAGATCCACAAATGCTTTTTCGCCTCACAAATGGAAAATGGATTCACAAATGTCTGTTTGAAAGTTTTAAATGTTAGGAAGATATTCACAGATGAATTGTTTTCATTTATTTGTAAATTAATTGAATGTATTCACAGACATGTTTTTATTCCTGGAATTTGTTTGTGTATTTTCAGATCCTTTTTATATTTGCAAGATATTTGCAAAGTTTACAAATGTATTTTTTGTATTTGTGGAAGCTGTTTCATATTTAGATTAAACATTTACTCACTGTGTCAGTCTGTTCACACTGAGACTGAGAGGAAATGACACCAAGTTGAAGTTATATTATAAACTTTATATAAGATTCGGGGCTTTTGGGGAAAACGTCTCGGGCTGGAGCCCCACAAACCGCCCCTCAGCTCCGTCTATGCTCATAGCCACATATGATTGCATTGGTATAAACAACATGTAGCCTTTACTGTGCGTGCATACCAAAGCCCTTACCTTCACTTGTCACTTTTCCCATTCGTCACCTTTGATCTTTTCTTGAACGGCATTACACCATGTAATTTCAAGCCGAACCAGGGACCTCTGATGTTCACGACACTGATGCTATAGGTTCATCAGAAACGAAGGCGGCGCTGAAGTGAGAGGAACACACACGTACTTCCGTGTTCGCTTGGACACCACCTGGCTAAACTAGATGTCGGTGGTAAATGAGCTTCGTAAAATGGAGCGCCAAAGAGCCCCTTTATCGTTTATTTTCCAATTACTACGCTAACACAACAACTACGTAACAGACAAGCCGTTACATGAGAGGAGTACACAAAACAACATCCAATTGCAGTCACAGTGGTACCCGACGTTACATATGCGTAGTGTGGACGTTTCTGATTAAACGCCAGGTGCTAAACGGTTTAAACCAACGGTCGGACGTTAATTCGTCTTATTGAATAAATTACACCCTTTCTTACAGATAGAAAAGAACTGCCACATAATGTTAACAATTGCTGTTTAATGTTTTTAAACACTTGAGGCAGGCTAGGTGGTGTATTATCTTACCATTGAATTCCATCTTTGATAAACTAGGCTCGCCAGTCTCTTCCGCCGTAAAGAAAATACCCATGTCGACTTCTTACCGCCCCCCGCTGGACGGGAGGGGCAGGTATCGTTTAACGTGCTGTTGCTAGGATACGGAGCATTACAGTGGAGCTGTAGCAAGTAGTTTTGCCAGTTCAGTGCGTGAAAAGCGTAATTAACATTTGCATAAAGAGTTTTTTTTCGTGACAAATGGATTTACCCAAGCAAACAAGATGACTGCTGCATCGTATAAATTTGATGATGGGCAGAGCTATCCTACCAAATGTTTCCCGGCCCGAACATTACTCAGTCGAAGGAAAGACGGTGGGTTAAATTAATTTAAGTTATATATCAAATGACTTGTCCAGAAAGTTACATGAAATTTTCAGAAACAAGGACACTATCTCAAACAATAGGGAGAACAATTATATTAGGTTAACGCAATGAAAACACGATATTACAAGTTAGTAAGTAAGTTAAAATGTGACTTAATGAATCTATATGTATATTAAATCAGGCAGAAATGAATAATTTATTAAATTATTATGAAATTGCACAAACAGCCGTTCACCTGGAGGGGAGGGACTACAGGTTTAATCACAGTTTCCATGACAGACACTTTGAAGCAAAAATGTTGCAAACAGTGAGGGACTTTTTATTACTTTTTAGGACTAGATAAGTAATGAAGGATGTCTATCCTGGCAAATGGTACATTTCAGTGAATATCTGATCCAGAACATATATGTGTAAATTTTGTCAGCACTACGTGTTTTACAGTATCTGATTATATGAATCACATGCTTTTTTAAATCTTTGCTGATAGTTTGTATAGACATACAGTTTATTTTGTGCTACACAGTAGACTGCAGATTTGAAACATTTAGTGGATTATCTGCAACTTTTTTGATAATCAGTTTATAGTTTGAGACATTAATCAGGCAAAAATAGCAAAATATTCTTTGGTTCCAGTTTCTCAAATGTGCTACTATTCTTTGTTTTATGTCATTGCTCATTCTTTTATCTTTGGGTTTTGGACTAAAGGTTGGACGAAACACGCAATTTGAATTTGAATATGAAAAATTATGATGGCTACTTTTCACAATTTTATCACATTTAATAGACAACACAATACATAATTAATAAGAAAATAATCTGCAAATTAATCAATAATGAAAATAATTGTGAATTGCTGGCCTATTATATTGTATACATTTGTAAATCTGCAAACAGTATTTGCTGGCATGATGGTATTAAATTTGACCTTCCTTTCAGGTGGTGGTCATTGGCTTGTGGCTTACAGAAAGGCACAGGAGCAGAAGTACAGTAATGTGCACAGAAGAATAAAAGAGTCTCATAAAAAACTAGAGAACGGTGGGGTGGCTGATGGTAATACATTAGATGGGCCCTTCCTGGTAAGTCACTGAGATCTAGTTATGTGAGAATTGGTTATCTGACGAAAGAGCACACCATCAGTTGTTTTTTGGTGAACGCAAATAATCACAATTTTAAATCTTCTTTTGTAGCTCCAGTTACATTGTGTTGATAAACCATCTGAACTGTGCTCTGTTGATGTCAGTGACCATAAACTGAATTCTGTAAGACTCATTTTTCACATTTTAGTCAAAATCACTTGGTAGTGTGTGGGTAAAACCGACTGAAGAGTTTTCCCTAACTGTGCACAGGTCAAGCCAGAAGACCTCAAGTTGTTTGATAATGTAGTTTACATCGATGCTTCTGTTAACTCCCTCTCTTTAGGTGATTATTTTTTACACATCAAGCAAACCCTGAATACAATCTTTTCTGGCAAAAAAGTTTCACGTGTCTGAACTGTCGCTTATTTTTCTACAGGGTCTTTCAGCAGTTTTGTGTCTTTAAGAGAACTCAGTCTGTCTCTAAATGGGATTTGCAACATGACGTTTCAAGCATCTGACTTCCCTTGTCTTGAGGTAGGATGACAGATTTTGACATACTGTACTAATTCGATACACTGTTGCTATTATTATTTTTAATGTTGTTTATTTGGATTATTAACATGTCATAGCATTAATACACAACTCGACCTAAATTTTCATTTCTCACAAGAACTCGAACTCCTTTTATTACCATCCAACATGTTCTCATTTACTTTTGCTGCTCCCTCTGTTCTTTTTACAGCTTCTTTCACATCTCCAGTTCTTTCATGTTTTCCTATAATCCACTGACAAACAAAGACACCCTGTACTGTTAGTTTAATCTCTACTGATGCCTACATCATGCCTTTTAAATTTCAATATTTGTGCCTGTTTGATGCTTGAACAAAGTTGATTAAGATGGAGGGAGGTTGCAATTCATAATTAATTCATGTTAGTGCAGGACAGATCAGCAGCTAATCTGTGTAACATCTGTAATATTTCAAACTGCATTATCTCAGATTCACACTCTGTTAATGCCATACACTCCTCTTCGTTCTCTATTTCATCCCCTTGATGTGATTATGTTCATCTAAATGCTTAATTTAAATCCTAACAGGTTTTGGATTTGTCCTACAACAGTTTGTCAGCTGATGATATTGTTTCCATCGGTCGACTTCCACGTCTAAAGGTCCTTCATCTGACTGGAAATCAGCTTCGTCATCTTCCTCCTAATCTGGGTTCCTCCAGCTGTGACCACACTCAGCTGTTAGTAGAGTATCTTAATTTCCATGCAGCAGCAATATAAGAGTGACGAGATACAATGTTTGTCATAGATTTTTTATTTTACATATAGCTTCACTTATGATCAGTCAACTTCCCGTTTCAGTTCATAGATTTTCTTTTTCTCTAATTGTTTTCATCTATCTTCATTGATGCAAATTTATGCTACGAATCAAAACAAATTAATCTGCTTCTCTTCTAACAACATTGCTCATTTGTTCAGGAAAAATTGAAAAAAACACAAGTTGATAATGAAACAAAATTCCGCTATGAGTTGTGGAGAAGCTGGCAGACTGAAAGACAACTAATCTGTTTCAATGCATAGTTTCCACATCAAAATGCAAATTAATTCTCTAACTACAGTCTGACACTGCCTCCAGTCTGCTGCTCTCAATTATTCCTGCAGAGAACATCTTAAGCAGGCAGTGCACATGATACAGTACCCAGCCTCAGTTTATGAGAAGAATGAATAGTGATATATCCTAAATTCTTTTAATAATAATGCAAATGTTTTATAGTTATCTTTCAAATCAGTTGTACCAGTGATCACTTGGCTTGCAAAATCATCACATATCAAACATGCTTATACTTGTTCAGTGCATTGGTTATCATTCTTGTCAAAACAGTCAATTACAGAGAAAGGCCACAAAGTCAAGATGCATTTTCAAATTGACCAAAAGGGGGTGCACAAATGTTCCAGATTCACACTCCTGATTCTGGTCAAACAAATGTAATGACATTCAATACACCTGCTCCACAGCCAGGTCTATGATTGGTATGCACACATATATATCAGTAGTATGTAAATGCAGCTTTAATTGCATTATAAAATATTTTGACTGTTTATTAGTGTGTGTACTGTATGGATTTCATGATGTTGGTTGATTGTACTGTTGCATTTTTTTTTTTATACAGGCCGGCTAAAGAAGAGGACACACACTTTAGAGCTCTCGAAATCCTGATGCTTGATGATAACAAACTGTCCTCTGGAGTCTTCAGCAGTCTTACAAATCTGAAGAGGTACTGATGAGGTTTTCTATATAATATTTTAAATAAAAAAGTGTTACTTAAAAGGACAATCCACCAAGTCATAGTCATATCCCTTGTGTACAATTCAGCCTGTGGAGCTGGAGGAAGTTTAGCCAAGCATGACAAAATAATTCCAGTGACATCATCTGAGTAATCTCAGTTTATGCTTGTAAACCAGTTGTTTTTTTACAGAGATCCTGTGTTATAAACTGGCAACATTGGAAGATGTGAACATTTATTTATCAAGTGCAATCATGTTTCATTATGAGAAGTGTGGGATCCTGTGTTTTTGAAGATGAACTCATATTAGGGAATAAAAAATGGGTTATTTTAGTCTTGGCTGCATCAATTCTGACCATTTGTCACTGGAATACAATTTTAAAGCACAAAACAATCTGTGAAAACATTAATTCATTTCTAAATTTTCAATTTCAGGCTTAAGTATTTAAACCTACAGCGCAACCACATTTCAGAAGTACCATATTTACAAACTAAGGGCTGTTCAAAACCTGTGCAGACTTCGGCTGAAAGGCCAACTGAGGAAGAGGGAGCTGGTAAATGCTAAGAATCTGCTTGATGTAATTTGTAAATAATTTAACAATGAACCTGCATGTAAGAGTTTCCTCAGCATCCTCTGAAAAAAGTTGTCATTTTTATCCATTCAAACCAGCCCACACTGAGCCAGATCCTGAGGATGATGAAGATTTACAGAGAATCTCACAGGTAATTGATTCTGCAGTTTGTGTTTGAGATGTTTCACCACTGTGTTTCTGTAGCCCACATTTTAAATAAATTAAACTTGTGTGTGGTCTGTCAACCTGGATCAACCTGGAGGAGTACTGCAAGGGATCCAGTTTGCCTCTACCAGAGCTTCAGTATCTCAATTTATCTGACAACAAGGTATCCCTGTTATTTTATATAAAGAAATCAACTATTTTGGAAAAAATAGCAAACGTGTCTCATCAGTGTTTTGTCATCAGATTGCCGAGGAAGACGCACTGATGGCTGTCATTCTTTTCCCAATGCTTCGCGAAATTGACATTCACTCCAACCCTCTGACCACAAAGAGAAGTGGTAATCCTCTCCTATAAAATACAGTTTTTGAAGATCAGTTCTGAATTGGAATTGGTGAATCATGTCTTTGCTTGAATACAGGGGACCCTCCCTTACTGACCTATTACCTCCAAGAGAGACTGGGGATAACAATAAAGCGTAAACAGACGCGAGAAGTTGCGAAGCCCCCACTGAAGGTGTCCACTAATCCAAAATGGCAGGTTGGATGTGTTCTGCATAATTAATATTGTCTGATCATGACCCTCCAGATTTCACTATATGAAAGTTAAACAGTGTACAATTCATCTCCTTTTTTTGTGACATTTTTGTATTGTAGTTCGAAGAAAGGATCCCAAAGGTGCTAAAGAAGCAAATGCTGATGGAACAATCATGTCCTGCACAAACTCAGGAGGGCAAGGACAGCAGGGACCACACTTTCCAAGAAAATACAGAGCACTTCTTTGTTACTGAGGTATGTACATGTCCAGTATCTGTGATTGTCATATTGCTCCTGTTGGTTGGGAAATGTGAATTCTACAACTTATATGTTATTCAGAAATACACGGTGGATTAGTGCCTGCACAGTTTCTTTGTCTCTTCATGGGATGTTATTTCATGTTCAGGCAGCAGACATTTCTGAAAATGAGTTTGATCTTCGAGCTGATGAGAAAGAAACAGCAGGGAATGATGACAGATACGAGGATGATACGATTCCTGAAAAATTCAACTGCTACAAGATGTTGATGGATGCAAAACCATATCCTGAAGCCGTGGAGCCCACTGGTGAGGACTGTAGTTTCACCTGCAGCTGTTTATTTTTGTACATTTTCGTGAAGCCCTAAAGAGTTTGCCTATACAATGGCCCCATAGTGAAGGGGGAATATTCATGCTTTTTTTTTCCAACAGGAATTCAAACAGCTGTTCGGATGCTGGAACACGCACTGAAGAATCTTAATGTTTACAGAGACTCAAAACCAAAACTTGATAGCATCCAGATGCCATATAAAGAAAGAGAGAAAAGGGTTTGATATTTTGCTTCTCAAAATTTCTTTGCATTTGGATTTAATGTCACTGTCAAGTTACAACAAATAAAACAAGGACTGTTAAGAACAAGTGAAACAGTTTCACCTTCATGTTATGACTTCAAACATTTGTCTTCACAGATTAAGGAACTTCCACCTCTGAAACCAGTGAAGCAGCCGACTGAAAGGGTTGACGAAATGATCAAGGAAATCAAAGGGAGTACAACGATAAGAGAAGTCGCCTTGAGTATGCACAGTTCTGATACAATCCCGCTTCAGACAACTTGACCTTTCATGACCTTACCTTTCCTTATGTAATACTTTGTTTTGCGTACAGGCAGTGCCATACACGGCGCAGGCGTTAACAAGCAAGAATATAAGGAAGCTTTGTCGCTGCTGAGGGACATGAAGACAAAGTACAAGATGGTCCATAAGAAAACAATGGAACAAGCAGCCAGCATTGAGTCTGATGATGACAACAACCTAAATGGAGCTCAACCTCCACCTGTGCAGATGGTGTGATGCCTGCCTTGAATAACACCTTGTTGATGTTGGCATAGAACTGGTGTTTCACTGTGTTTCTGTTCACATGAGTCTGTCTGGTTAATACTGTGACAAACGTATAGTGACGGTTTTGAGCAGCTGCACCGATGCTACTTTGACCACATTCAGTCCAGCGTGCTTGCATAGTATGCATCAACTGTTAATAGAGTTCAGCTGTAAGAGTCGACTGGGTCCTCCTTGGGGAGAGACAGTTTAAACTATTACATTACTATCTTTTCAAGCCAATAAGAGGTCTCAGTGTTTCCTCTGGCCCAAGCTGTTCCCATATGTATTCTCTTTAGCATGAACCTACTAGTGATATCTTTAAGTCCACTATAGGCCAACAGGCTGTGATAATAAGTGAGGAAGAGGTCAGTTCCAGCACCCATCTTGTAAGCCTACTGAAGCGTCCTTAAGCAGTGAAGCAATGCTGCTCTTTGGGTGACCAGTGAAAAAAAGACAAACAGGATTGTGTGGATTCATAAACAATGAAATCCACAATGAGCCCTGTGCTGACTTAAAATATAAATATTGTTCAGAATTCTCTTAATCTTAAAATAGCATTAGCACTATTGTCAACCGTGGATTAAATGTCACCTTGCTACTTGAGAACAAAACAAATGGGAGAAGCTGCAGCCTACAGCTTAAGTATAGTGAGTGTTACATCAGAACAGCAGTGATTGAGTTACTAGTTAGAGTCTGCAGTTTTTTTTTAAATATTGCACAGCCTGAGGTTGATCAGAATCAGATATTCTCCAGGGACATGCTATACATTTTGTTGACCAGGTCGACTTTCTAACCAATAGAATAAAGCTGAGGATGTGGTCCTGTGTATGGTTTGTTGCCATGTAAACGCTTTTAAGACCTTGAAATCAGCTACAGAACATTTATACTGCAAAGTGGCCGGTAATTCATTTGACAGATGATTGATCCATTGTCTCATGACTCTCTGACTCATGTCTCACTCTCTTCTGGTTTGTTGAGTCCCGTGTATTTGCTTTCATACTGTAGGTTTCAGATACCATTAGTGAAGCTACGGCTGTGGTCATTTCTGTCAGGCAGGAACAATAGTATTTAGTTGAGTAGTAGTTGTTTGTAGTTTTGAACGGACCTCTGTAGCTGAACATGATTTACAGTCCACATCCTTGAACGCATAAATGATCAAGTCAAGCTTTATAAAATTTCTAGTCATGTTTTGTTTTCGTTTTCCATTCCCTTTTTGATTTCATGGTCTTGTCCTTCATATGATTTCAATTATTTTTCTGCAGAGCAGCTTGCAGATGTGGAATGCACGTTCAGCCCAGGTGGAATAAATCAATAGGTACTCTGAAGATATGTCATGCAGATTTTCTACATTATTACATTCATCTGTGGATATTCCCCTGCTTCTGTATTGAATGGTAAATAAAATATGAATTGCACACAGTAAGCAAAATGCTTTCTGTACACTGTATCTAGTACGCTGTCATTTTGTGCCATCTGTTTCACATTTTCATTTTGTTTCATTTCAGTTATTTTTCAACTGTTACATTCATTTATTAACCATAATAAAATTGTTGTAAAGCTATTCATTCATTTATAATGTAGATTATTATAGCTCTATATGAAATCCCTGAAAAAAAAAACTTTTTTTTTTCATTGACATTGACATTTTTTTTTTTTTTTTAATAAGAATTTTTACAATAACACAGTTGAAAACAGTTATATATTTGTATTACAATTTGAAAAGCTGATATTAAAATATCAGGGACAAAAAAAAGGCCGGGTACAAATAATCTAAAATATTTAAACATATAAGGTTACAGCAACACATAAAGAGTGTGTTTGCTCTGGTAAATAAATTAAGACACTGAGAACGAACAGTACTTTCATGATCTGTGCTATCAAGCACTTCAGTCTGCGGGGTTTTTCATCTTCAGCGGTATATTTGGTGGTAATGAGGAGACTGGCAATTGAAAGAGTTTTGACATAAAAACTGTTTTCCAGGTAATTGTCTTATTTTCCAGTACACTGTTAAATCTAATCAGAATTCCTTTTTCTTTTTAAACCACAATACTTTTACTGCTCTCTCCAGACGATAGTGCAACTCAAGTAAATGTCTTTTGAGAATTTGTTGTTGCTTTACAGGAACTTGTTGGAGTTTGTTCTTCAGCCAGTGAGTCCTGCCATGAATTTATTTTGCCTGACAAGAAAGCTGTTATGAAGTAATTTTGAAGTGATAATGACTGGTTCTTCAAGCATCTAGTGTTGCATAAGTTCAGTGTTTTCATGCTGGAATTCTGTGATGTAAGAGCTTCTTATACATGTCAGTTTTCTACAGTTTTGGGCAATGATTAGTTACAGCTGTTATAATCCATGCCGACAGGATAATATGAACAGGTTTAGATCAGTGTTTACTTTGATCCTTCTGTCACCATTTTTTTAATGATAAATATACTTTCTTCCTTTGTCTGCTTGTGTTTGCACCAACTATTATGAACCACCAAAACCTATCCTGCTTTGCCTTTTTACTACAGACATCAAAATAATCCTGGTCACACACCCTGACCACTAACTTTCTCTTCGTCCGAAGCTTAGGCTATATATGAAAGCAATGACCAGGTCAGGTGATCAAAATGAGTCATGTTTGAATCTGTCAGCACAGTTTAAACATTACACACATTTTAATTTGCTTCATATAGACTCAAATGCAAGTTTACAGGATAGCCAAAAAATACTCTGTTGGATTTGAGTACAGCACATCAACTCTGTCAGGAAAAAAAACATCATTATAAAAAACCATCAAACAGAGCAACAAATTTTGTTTTGCACAAAAAACGAAACATACTATAAAAGAATGGTCAAAACCGAAGAGGCCAAGATATCCAGACTTTTAGTCCGTACAGTTCAACTTCCAAATACAGTGAATGCTAGTGGGTTTCCCATAATGCAACTTGTAGTCTCTATGCCCAAACCAGGATAACCCCATGACACTGTGACATCTTTTTTTTCAGACTCTGGAGAGCTCCATCCAGAGACACAACAGACATTGTACCAATAGCTGATCTTGGTGCTATATAAATATTGTGAAGGTATCTCAATCTATGGAGAAATGCACACAGCCTTAATTCAGGAACTGCGCCTTATCCTAGCTGTCATTACTTCTGTAATTTTGTGACATCACAACTATACAAACACTGCTCTCAGCCATGCCCCCAGCACGGCCCACCTTGACCCACTATCCAACCTATTTTTTGGTTGTTGTTTTAACTTTATTAACAACACAACACTGAGCTCTCATCACGTCTCTGAGCCAATGAGATAGAAGACAGACAGATGTCAAGGAGACGCTGCACAGCTGGTTGTCAGAAAGCTGATATATCATTGCACAGCCTTCCTAAGGATAGTACAAGTTTATTTTTTCTGAAATACCTAAAATTTTAGACCCAATTTTGACCCTCTGTTCAGCTCATTTCAGCACTGATGGACCATCGCCATTTGCATTAAATTAGTGAGTTTTACAGTGGTAGGCAACAATCCATCACCTGTAATTGGTCTGGCCTGTGCATCAATCAGAAAACAGTCAGCCAATCAGAAGAGAAGCTCCGAGACTGACACAAAATGCCCTGTTCCCTCTAGAGCTCCAGAGAGAAGCATAAGAGAGGAGATGTAAAACTGTATTGAAATAGTTTCATACTTAAACCCACAAATATGTCTTCTTATGAATATCAAAACTTCAAACACAACACTGGCAAAGTGTGAAATATATCACGTTTAATGTCACTTTGATTAGTGTCACAAGTTAATCCCCATTTCTAACTTAATATCAGTGGCAGTTTTTTCTTCTTTTGAATATAATAGTGGGAGATTCTGACTGTGCAAATATAATCACTAAACATTCTCTGCTCTCTGGCCTGCCCTTGGTGATTTACACTTACTGACCTCATGGAGGCATGCGTGTTTAAAGAAGTGAAAATGGCCAAATAATGTGACAAATCACTTCAAGACAGAAGATAATTAGACAATCCACATATGTCTGTAATTTATTTCCTACATATATGTAAAGTTATTCCAGAGGTTTCACTTTAATAAGCACAGAATTAGATCCACTTAACATTGTAGGGTGAAGCTAATGGAAATTTATGTCTCTTTTTATTTTCATTGGAGTCCTTCTCACATTAACATCAACACAGAATAAACGGACAAACAAAAAGGCTCAGTTCTGCTTTTCTTCTGTAACCTCTTTGCTCTTACCATAAAAAACTGATGAGGTGAGTTATTAACTGAAAACACATTTTATCCATGCGCTTGGTGATATAACAGAATCTGGCAGGAGAGCCGGGTACTGTGTCCAAAAGCAAAAATAACAAAAGACATGGTGGAGAAAGGCATCGCCGGTCTGTGTCTTAGATGGATCTGTGTTTGTATATCTATATGATTTTTTTTTCTGTACATTTGAACGCAGAACATTTTCACATCTGGGGCAGTCATCGTGGCAATCAAGCCTGAGAAATGTTTGGGTAAGATTTGTTTGACTCTCAAATTGAGGGCCAACAGTTAAGCTTTGAGAATAACCCTGTGGAGACTCAGACACCAGATTTGGCTCAGGAAGAATAGGCCTGAATACCTCATCAACACTCCTCATTACTCAAGTGCCAAATGAGTTCACTGCAGACTGGACCTATTCATTATTTCTTTTGATGGACAATTGAACTGTAACACAATTATCATGTAATCCTGGAAAGGCTTCGGATACTCTGGCTGACATCTGAAAAGAGGCCATTATTAATTACAGATCATAACCGTAAAGTTGTTGTCGGTCTTCTTTCTTCTGCAAAACAAAAGATCTCACTGTGGTCTGTCTTTAATAGTCTACAGTCATTACTAGCATGTGTTTAAAATTTTGACCTTTAAGCTGAGCCGATCAGGATAAGGGGATGAAGACCAAAGTGTTCATGACATGTATCCCGGTATTGTCCATGTTTTCTTGGCCAGACTCCAATCATCAGCTAAAATGATCAGGGCCAACTTAATTAATGAGAGGGTAAGGGTGTAAAAAACAGAGCCCTTGATAGATTTCGGAAGTATTTTGATGAAGTATAAACTCAGGGGTTCTGCGGAGCACCTTAATCAGCTATGAAAGCAAACGCATCTATCAGACTTAATTAACTTAACACAGTTTGGCTCCCTTTGAATCAAAAGACTGCCTGATTGATTTGCAATGCTTCAGTTCCTCACAAACACTGTAGACATCTGCGAGGAACGACTTGCTGCAGCAGATCAGGATGCTTTATTCAGACTTCTGAAATAAGTTCAACTCAGCAAGGCTGCATGATTAATGCAGAGCTACAAAAGTAAGTGAAAATCTGTGTGAACTTTGACATTAACCTTCTCAAAGTCTTTTCTGTAACATGCATGGATTATTTCTTGTTCTCTGACTGTGTCACAAAGGAAGCGGCATATAGAACAAAAGCGAAACAGATTTGTTAATATAACAATGGTTAAAAGGTGCCTCCAATCCTGAGCCGAGACGTGACCATGAGTCTCACATTTTCTTCACTTCTCAGTGAATCTGGGCTACATGGGCAGCAGGGTGGAGTACACATACACAGAGAGCTGACCGACTGCATGATTTATACCTACTGACTGCCCCCAGCTGTTACAATTGCCAGAGCCAAGATTAAGCATGCATAGCTGAATTGGCCCGTGAGACAAATTCAAACATTCACTAAATGTGGGGCTGATAGGATTTCTATCAAAAATGACTGACAAAGATATTGAAACATGCAGTGCCAGATACATAAAAGTGGTTTTAAACCTGAACAATTAACATTTATCTTTTAATGATCTGCATGGGAAAATGACAACGTGAAAATGTTAATTACTAATTTAAGTTGGCAGCAATAAAGTAGAACACCCCTTTCTCACCAGACTGGAACAGCCACTTTGGACAACTAAGGCAGAGACTGTTGTAAACTGTCAGGTCCAGCAGCTTACACAAAAATATTTGTGTGAGTAATGAAGGCACACAAGGGAAGAACGTTTGTTTCAAAATATTGTTTCATGCCTTTAGTGAGAGACGGACAGAGCTGTCTGGCGCAAAGTGTGAAAGAAATACAATGACTCATTGTGGAAGGGGAGGGGACAGAGAGAGCATGTCGGGAGTTCACAGAGAAGGGAAGCAGCATTATTCTGAAGCACCCACTCAGTCTACCAAATCTGCAGTTGCACACTGACTGAGTCATGGGAACCACCGTGATAATTTGACACCTGTTGATCAAACAGGCCTAGGGACAGACTGCACACAGTGCTGCTGAGCAAAACCACTGTTTCTGGGCTGTAGAGAAATCACAGCTAGGCTACTTGTCTATAATAATGTTATTCAAAGTTTAAATATGTTTTTGGTGGCACCTAACTAATTATTAAGTATTATAGGCTACTTCCTTTGCTCAGTGTTTTGGAAATACAGATGTCCTACATTTTGGCCTACATTTAGATCTGCCAGCACAATCCTACACCACATGTTAACAATAGTGCAATCCCCGTGACAGAAAGTCAAAACATTTAACCAAAGATATGGTTTTCATCTTGTTATTAGTTTACAGTGAGCTCAGCCAAAACAGGGATGTGGGAAAAAATGCAGATAGAATAAGCCTATATTTGCAGCCATGCTATAATATATTTTTTGTCTATCACTGATTTCAAATTGCACTTTCATTTTTTTACAGATTTTATGGGAAAATGGTTTTATTTTTTCTGCATTTTTACCTTGTAAGTTTTTTTCTAAACGTTGTTAAAATTTAAAACAGACTATGTCATTTTTGGCCACTTGGGGGCAGTGGAAACAAATTATGTACACAACACTGACATAATAATCACCTTTACAGTTAATTAGGTCAATGTGTTTGCAAACAGTGGCCTATTACACATTCAGCAGGTACAGAGCAACATTGTCATTCATTTGGAGTCATGTTTCTGACCACCTGGTGAATGTGTGCAACATTCTCCCTCCTTTAGCTCTGTGTTTGGTCTCTACCGGCTCTGGCTTTATGCAGCTATATGCTCCGCAATATTTGCTAGCTAGTAGCTAACTTTGTCGCGCTGCTGTTTGATGCTCAGAGGGTCATGCACAGAGTTTTAAGAATCTTTTTGCCGAGAGCTGGTACTGTGGCTAAAAAATAGTATAGTAGCATATAATAGTAGTAATATAAAAAATTTCAGAATAGCAGCTTTAACATTGGTTAACACTGTATATGTATCTATATGTATCAGTGAACCATATATACGTGGTGTATGATTTCAGATTGACATAAATAATTCAACTAGCCAGCACTTTTACATAGTGTGCCAGTTGAATGGATTTTGCAGGAAGCTGTTCCTGCTTTGAAACTCAAAGAGGGATTCCTTTATGGCACAGAACAGGAAGAGAACACTTTTATACCCGTGCACATGGAAGTGAAGTTTTCAGTTTGAAATATAAGACAGGCTGTTAAATCAGCTCCTATACACCATCCTAAATAAGCTATAACTTATCACAAGAGAGATTCAACAGAAACCTTTATGGACAAGGTATTATGGGGCAGTAGAATCTCACATATTAACCCTTTAATCTTGAGGGCAAAAGTAGGTGTGGGACATGCAACCAGTCATGTGCATCATGGTGTCATCAAGGTAGTAAAAAGCTATTTTTAGGAAAATATTGGTTCTGTAAAAAATATTGTGCATATGTGTTTGTGTGAGAGAGTTTGGTTGGGTGAAAGGAGTTTCAACTTCTGCTTTTGATTTCCATGTCTCTGATAACATTTCATCTCCAGCGGGAACACAGTTTATCCGGCCTTCCGGAGCTCTATTAAATGGAAGCCTTGAGGCGATGACGGTGTTAGGACGGCTCTGCTGCGGCTGGTGTGCGGACCATAGATGAATCAAAAAAAACGTTTTCAAACAACACCTTCAAAAACAAGCTCTGAGTCAGATCTTAAGGCTGTCTCCAGCACATATTCCCACTGTCTTACTACGAATGACTCCATGCAAATTATGTGGGCCATACAATATAAAACGTTAAAGTCACAGCTAGAAACAAATCAGACAGAAATGCTGGCTGGTGTAAAACACTGAGAAAACTTTATGGGTTAAAATTGTGAGCAGAGGTACAGAGTGCATTCAGCTACATCAACAATGACCACTTTAAAATACAAATATTTCTGGTATGTGGAGTTGTAAAATGTCATTAGGCTATGATAACAAACCAAATCCTGTGGCTGTATAAAAATAGCTACAGTAGGTCTATATTTGACCACAGAAAGAAAGAATTGTGAAGGCCGTTTTCTCACTAACAAACACACAGTTTTGGCAAAGCTGTGTATTTACCCCAATGCGATCGCCTTTTGCTACTTCATTCAAAAACAACGACAACATTCAAACAGTCAAATGTATATACACAAATCAAACAAGAACCAATACGCTTTAAATAAGGTGACATTTGTATTTACAATAAATATGTTGATCACATAACAATCCTTAAAAAAACTCATCACATTCTAAACAGAACGTGGCCCCTCACCCAGCATATTCTAAAATACACATTATATTCATATACTTAAGCAAAGGGATTGTTTGAGAGATTCTGATCCAAAAATGTCCCTAAATGTTGCTGAGTCTAAAAAGTCTCAACACACAGACTCGGAGCTGGGTACTAAGGCTGTCTCCAGCTCTAAGCTCTATAATCCGCATTCACATTTAACTTTTGTTGCATTTTGTTTAGAGGTTCAATATAAATCAACCCAATCTAATCATGTTTGAATGATGACGGGTGGCGGCAGAACCATCTTCCAGTTTATGACCAAGGCAGGTGTCAACCACACTGCTATAGCCTGTGTTTTTAAACCCAATAATGAACAACACAAATATGTGACGATTAAAACATGATGGACAATGAGGTATGAATTAACTGATAAACAACAATATTATAAATGAGAAATTCCACAATTATGACAGGAATGACGCAGGACACCCAAGTGCAACATGCATGACTGAAGTATGTATGTCAACCATGTACTTATGGGGAGTATCAATATAGAGAGTGACTTTTAGGGTGAACACAGGCCTTCAATCTGCGTGGGATTTAGGAAAGTCACCACCTCCCGTATGCCGTCTTCACAAATTGTGGTCTGAGGAGCTTTACTCAGATTTTCTCCCTCCTCTTTAAATTTTCTCCATGTGTCTGAAAAATGAATTAACATAAATATGACACACACAGAAAACAAAATAATATTAAAATGAATATAAAAGTCTAATAGGTTCCCCAGAATCCAAACATATAAATTCATTGTGAAATAATTTTCAACAAACCTTCATCAAGTGTTGTAAGCATTGTGTAATTTTCGGGGTGATCCATAATATCTTTTCTTTGAACGTCACCAATTTCCATTAATTGTAAAACACCTGCATAAATAAAATAATCCAGATGACAATCAATCATGGTGCTTAAATACTGTTTATTTGTCTTAAAGGAATATTTTTGGCCTTTTGGAAAATGCTGTTATTTACTTTCTTGGTGAGTTAGATGAGAAAACTGATGCCACTCTCATGTCTGTACACTGAATATAAAACTATGGTCAGGATACAAGAGGGTAGCTTAGCTTTGCATAAAGACTAAAAACACAGGGTAACAGCTAGCCTGGCTCTGTCAAATGGTAAAAGAAATCCACCTACCAGCACCTCTAAAACACTCATATCCCATTTGTTTTATTCTCACAAAAACAATGAGTTGGTTAACTGTTTTCCCCTGTTTCCATTCTTTATGCTAAGCTAAGCTAACCGGCTGCTGGCTTGAGCCTCACACTGAATGGCAAGTGCATTGACCTTCTCATCTAATTCTCTGCAAGAAAGTGATTTTCCCAAAATGTTGATCTATTCCTTATAATTGTTGCCACCAGTAGTTACAGTACCTTCTACAGTCTTCCATACTTGCACTTCAACTTCAGCAGTACTTTGTTTTTCAACAGCAATGACCCTAACTGTGTTGGGTGAGTCAATTCTCAAAGATGATTCCACTTTATACACCAAGAGGCTATTTTTAAATCCAAGATAACACTGCGTCTGGTTACTTTCAGCTTTACTCTCTAGAGAGAAAAAACAGAGGAATGTAATGTGCATGATGTATACAGTCGATCAACATCACATCACTATAAACAGCTCATTATGTTCAGAGCCATGCTTGACTACCTGGACAAGTCTTGCAGCACTTTCCCACTGATTTCATAGGATGTTGGCATGGGTACTGGCTGGGACATGTGATGCGTTTGCAGTCCTGGAGACCATCATTACAAGTGCACAGGATGCATTCCAGGACCTTCCCCAAAACTGGGTGCCACATGTCTCCATGAGAGTACGTCTTGCCATTGTATAAACAGGCTGAGAGAAATGGAAAACATCTGATGTTTGTGATACATATGGAAACAATCGTAAAAGTTGTGAGGAAGATGTCCATAAAATCAAACACCTATAAAGGATCTTTCTGTTTTGACAAAGTCTCACCTTTTTGGTGTTTCCTCTGCAACAAAATCTTCACAGTGGTCTCTGAAGCCCCTTTGAGGTTAAGTTTACTCAGGCTCAGGCCTCTGGGAGAAGTCCTGACCTTGGGTGGAGTGGCACGGTCAGACCGCGCCTTGTTCGGCTCTCCAGGACATTGGTCGACTGAATGCCTCTGTTGTAAACAAACATATAATAAAACGCAGTTATCTTTCATCTGTTCAGCTATTGGCTTACCTTCTGTCTTCCCTCAGTAATAGCTGAATAGCATCATATTTAGTCCTAAATCAAAAAAGGTTCACAGCCTGGCTCCAGAACGCTGAGTCACTGCCCACATTTTTTCAGCAATTCAAATAAAACAACATTGCAGTTCAGTCTGATTATCAGGCCAAATGGTCCATAAATCTTGGGGGAAAGTCTTTGTCTTTAATGATCTCAGTAAGATGGATGTTTCAGTGCTAATCTGAATAATGTGATGCCAAGCTGAGCAAATTATTCTGGCAATTCTTAAGGGAAAATAATTGATTTGCTTGTTCCTTTGCACAGGGAGGTCAATGGTCAAGATCAGCTACAGAGCAGCTCCCCTGAAGATTGCACTGATATGTGTCACATTCAAAGACACTTCATCAGAGCAGACACTTGCCTGTGAGACTTGAACTTAAGTCGGGTAATTAAAGTCCAGTTACTCAAACACATTGCTTTGCTACCTTCCACTGTATTTAAGTATGTTTTCAAACACAGGCAAGTTTCATGTTAAAGCAGCGGCTAAGGTAGGCTATGTTATTTTTTATGACAAATCAGCAAGGACATACAACGCCTCTGTTCAGTTGCTGGTTTCCATCCTCAGTTGATGAGGACCCACTGGTGCCATGATCTAAGGGAGAGAAAAGGATGAGGAAATTGTAATTAACACAGAAAATAATGGAAGCCTAAGTTCATTTATATTAGTGCTGGGCCATAATTTAATAATATCTCATATCGACCTTTAGAGGAATTGTATAATGATATGTTTTTTAACATGTGGGATTAATTGATCAGATTTATTGCGTTATATTTAAACAAAATGTATTGCTTTGAACATTAATTTGATCATTCTAAGTCTAATTTTGTATCTATTTGCATATGGCGATATGTATCAATATCAGAAAAAAACCTTCTTAGTAATAAGCCATATCTTCAACCCCGATGTAATAAATAATATTCCAGGTCAGAAACAATGTAAAGACACTTTCTCAGCTTGGAGCTTGGAGTTTGACTACCTTTACACACCAAACAGCAGGTATCTGGAACTGAGACTGGTGAGGAACAGGTGATTGATTGGCATGTTTTCAGAGCACAGAAGATGTTTCCATTCTGAGAAAAGAAAGGGAGGGAAAATTTCTTATTTTTTAAAATTTCCAAGTATGTGCTCCAGAAGGTGAAGTCTCAAGTACTCCAGTGCTTCTGTGGACCTCTCTAGACCTCTTTACTGTTCACATGGACTCATATTTACAGCATATGACTTGAAACAATAGAAACAAAGTCCCAAAAACATAATCGCAGTGTCGTCTGAGAGCTACTCTTCTTGAAGTATGAATGCAAAAAACATAATGAGACCTAACTTTTATTTGGCTTTTGTCCAGAGTAAATTACATTTTCTTTCTCCACACACAGACACACTCATACACCAGCGGAGGCAGAGGTGCTGTAACGGTGTGGGACAGCTCACTGGAAAGAATTGAGAGCTAAAGGACACTCGAACCAGCAATCCCATGAATAATGGACATGTTGCTCTACTAGCTGAGCCACCTCAGGGCATCTCAAGGCATGTCTTGAAAAACTCATAATCAAAGGAAACTTGTATCAAGGTAATATGCAAAGCCATGAGCATGTTGCATTGAAATCAAGGCCTGAAGAGACACTGCTCGAACATTGAGAACGCAACAAGTTACAACTGTCCAAGAGACAAATGAAAGTGTAAAGATAAACACAATTTGTACTGTTCTAAAATGTATACTAGGAAATTCATCTTGATTAGTTTATTGTTATGTGTTGTCTCCTTGGAGACTTAGAAACATCTGTTAATGAACACCACTTAACAACTCATAAAATTAACTTGACAACGCCAGGGTGATTTCAATTTTGGCTTCTCTTCCCATTTCATCTTCATTATCTGCCTTTTGTTTTCTAAATTAAAACCTTCATCCAGTCTCTAGTGCCAATCACAAACAAGCTAAGCCAACACACAAACCAAAGCAAGATGCTTTCACCAGAGTATTCAGAATTAATTGAAATTCAACAATGCATTTCCACTTTGATTGCATATCATTAGCAGCAGGAAGTTAGCGGGCAGAGATACTCCTCATGCATATGCAGTGACCTTATTAGCGATGCCAACATGGGATGCAATAAACACACATACACATGCACACAAAATTAATTTTAGAAAAATGTTTAAATGCACATGTGGCCTTTAGTTAATGGTAGGGCTGTGGTATTCATTATTTATAGATTGGCATAAACACAAGTTTCCTAATTGTCAGACAGACACTGTGTCGTTAAAGTTTTTCATTTCATAAACACCTAGTAATTAAAAGCTGATTTTTTTTTTCACCCATTTTAAGCTGTGATGGAATAAGGTGTCCCAATCAAACAAGGATTGTGAGGAACTCATGAATATTCAGAGGGAAAACAGTTACTAGTGACAAGGACTGAGAATTTGTAATATATTTTTTAAGATTAAGATGTAATTCTGCTATTATTCCATTCCTTTTCCTTGTATTTTATTTCTACATTACATATTTACATGATAAATTTGCTTTGAGAACAAATTCCACAGACAGTTTCACCACATGCAGGGCTACAATTATAGACCTTGCATGTCCTACCCTATCCACTCTATGCATTTGGCATATGATATTCTTTCACCAGAGCAACAGAAACAAAAGCAGTAAATGATCTGTAACTTACAGAGCATGTGCACATAACACACTGATTGCTTTGCTTGGATGGGAAGAGGTCGTGCTTAGTGAAGGTCTCCCCTGGCTGATAAATGCTTCCATTATACCTGCAGGATTTCACTGAGGCTCTCAGCCCTGCAGGGATCCTGGGCTCATCTGAGAGAGGACACATCACACAGGACAGGAGGCTTTGAAGTCACAACCAGAAATGATTCTCTCAAAAGCTCAGAGCTGGTGAGGAGGAGATTGGAGAAAGAGGGTCTACCTGTGCATCTTGGACAACACTGCTGAGGCTCAGCCACGGGGTTTTCACATGGCAGAGCGGGGCACTTGATCGTGCTACATTTCACATGGCCTGTCTAAGAGAGAGCAGTATTAAGACTTTACAAGCATGGGTCACTTTTAAAACCCCAGCCACTGTCATGGCAGCGGCTCAGAGCAGAGACAGCTGAACAGTGTTTGGTGTAATAATCCTTTAGGTACTCTGAAGTGATACGGGTTTGTAAGATATTAACAGTTACCTCTGTGCAGACACAGCGCATGCAGAACATAAATCCGAAGGGCTCCAGATAGGGATGCCAGCTGTCTCCTGGGCTGTATGTCTTGTCTTTGAAAGTACATACCACCCCGGACCCTGGGTGTTAAAAAAAAAAAAAAAAAAGACAGATGAGCCATTGGGAAAACCATATGGCGCAGATAAACTGAACGGGAATAAAACATTTGCATGTGAACTAATATAAACATTTGTCAAAGCGACAATCAGCTCCAAGTAATGCAAACTAGAGGAGAATACGGGAAACTACAAATGCCACTGATCCCACTTCAGCCCATAACTATCCAGACAAAAAGATTGAACTTTCAGTGGCTTCTGTCACAGAATGAGGTGAATAACTTATACAACAAAACACCAAAGCAATGTTTAGAGCAGGAGAGGATGTTGGTCTTAAAATATGAGTTCAGTTTTGGCGGAGTCCGACAAACTTTTCCTTACTTGAGTCACATTTAACACGCTTTTCCTTATTTTAAGTCCCACACGTTAGATCAGGACACAATAAGCATCAGCAGGGTCTGGTCTTACCTTTCCGTAGTTTTAGTTCTGCATCTGCAAACCAAATGATGAAAAAGAGCAAAAGCATGGACTTCATTTTTTACATGTGCGTGACTGAGTCTTCAACGCGCAATAAATATGTTTCTGCAGGACAGAAACTACAGGACAGTGTGAAGCAGGGATAAAAAAAAAAAAAAGAAAAAGAAAAGAAAAAAAAAAAGCAACATTTTTTTCTTAGTTAATCTCTGGCGCCTCCTTCAGGACAGAACTCTAATGAACTGGAGGGATAAGAGAGTGAACGCATGACCTTAAAATAGATGAGACAAAGAGTGACCACATAAAACCCACAAATGCACCTTAACGCACATAAAACAACATTTTGTCTGCTGGTCCCCTAAAAGGATTATGCTGACTGTCATTTTGTTGAATACACAACTGTGTATAATTCATATACTTTATATATGCAGATAACCAGTGAGTGCACAAAGCAGTCATTGTGCCATCTCATATTACATTTGGTGATAGTGAAATCACTGCTGAATAATGCTAACGTGGATTCAACTCTATGCTTATGTTTGAGCTTGTATTTCATGTTGTTGCATTGGATTAAGTTAGATTGTGTTCTTGTTGTGTTAATTTGCCCTTGTAGTCAACAGCAAAAATCTAAAATGCAGATTTGACTTTGCAGAAATGAAGGTAACACACAGGTACAGGTCTAATACTGTTCTCCATTTATTAACACACAGGGGGGAATAAAACAGTGCAACCATGTTAAAAGACATCAAGATGCCAATAAACTTTTACTTAAAAGACATGAAAAAAAGACAGAGAATAAAACGTAGTGACCCATATCTCAAAAAGGAGTCTGGCAATCCCACTCTCTACTATGATCCTTATTGCAAGCCGTTGCATAACTTAACAATAAAGCATTCGACTAGGAGTAAACAGTTTAATTCACAGTCAGTGCAGATGTATAGAAACAAAGAATATCTTAGACATAATCACAGATTACTAAAATCCACAAAACAGCATTTTCTAAAACGGGGTTCCTCCAATGACGGAGGAAATGGCATGCTTCCAATTTGACAAAGCTTTCGAACAGGTTGAGATTTTTTGGGGGGGGGGGGTCACCAAACCAAACCAAAAGCTGGTCAATAGACGGCATTGCTGTTTCCCTTTTAAAAACTGCACTGGATATTTGGAACACTGTCAGTGGGACTTCTCAGCCATGGTTTGACTAAAACCTTGTTTTCAAAACTTTATCAGGCCTGGCCAAAGCTCAAAACTGTAAATATTGATAATGATAAAAATGTCCCATAGGACTATAAATGTACATCTGCATAAAAAATGCTAGTCACTGCCAAAAAAATTAATCCTTTAAAAATTATGTATGAAGATATTGGGTGTTTTTTATGTAGCTGAACACAGAGACACTTTTCAAAAAGGTTTCTCATACTGTAGAGGTTCCAATCATGTGTGAGAGAAGCTTGATAACTGACAGAAAGTCACTGACATATGTTAAACAAACATGTATAGTGACCCACCTCCAGGATCAGACACAGCTGAGCATCTTCCACTTAACAGGATTTCAGCACAGACTTGGTCATAGAGTGGCATACACACGAGATTTAATGTCTGTCATATAAGTTAAACTTTTAAATGTCTGAAGTAAAGGATATTGCATTACAGAATGAAGTGTTCAGACAGACACACTAACGCGCCCACACATACATACACATACACGCACACTCACACACAACAGTAGATAAAGCAAAAACAGTGGAGACTCAAGAGCTGCTGCTGCTTTGTGCCCCTGTGTCGTCCTCTCGCTTCTGCCGTTTCTTCGCTCTGATTTCATTCATGGCTTCCTCTATAGAGCGAGTGTCCCTCTTGTTGGCCACCGGCACTGGGAGAGAACATTAGCAACATAATGAGTAAATAAAAAGGGGGGGGGGGGGTCCAAAGCAATGCAGTGTTTCTATGAAACAGTGCAACATTTACTCACCACAGCCATAAGCCCTGTTGGCCTCTAGTGTATGCGCTGCATCTTTTGCGGCTGAGGTGCCGATCAGGTGACTGTACTTGTCTCTGTAGTTGGAATTGGGAGCTTCTGTCTTTTTTGTCTGACTGGATGCTGCCATTTCCAACGCAGCCTGCTCCTGCAGCGACAAAGAGAGGCAAAGTCAGACACTGTGACAGGAATTCTCTTACACTGTCTGAAATGTATTCTTGAATTTACCTGGCAATTAAATTTAAAAACACAAACCTGCTTCTATTTAGGCAAAGTTAGTTACATCTAGTACTAAACAAGACAGTTTCCAGCCAAGATAATGCAAGTCAAGGCATTTTACCAAACGCACAACATGTCTGGTGATTGTATTTCTTTACGCTCCACTAGAAGAACTGGTGTCTCTTTTAATGATACATTTTTTCCCTGTATCACAGTTGAGTGTTTGAACAAAATGGCAGCACTACAGATAAGTGCTTTCACTTTTATTCTGAGACATCAATATACATTTTTATTTTTTATTTATTAGGTACTTTCTTGTTTGTTGTTTCTTACAAACTCCAATGTACTGTAGGGTTGGATGCTGGAACATTATGAGATATTTATGGTGTAACATAAGTATTTCATGATGCTTATTGACAGGAATGAGAGAAATGCAGCACAACAACAAAATAGAACCAGAGGTTGCTGATTTTGTTACACAACACTGTCACCTAGACACACCTAAATACTTGAGTAAATGCAAAGAACGAGCATCCAGTCTTACTTTTAGTCTTCGCCGCTGCTCTGCCAGCTGGGGATCCCACTCTTCTCCTTTGCGATAGGCTTCCAGCTCTTCATCCGATGGCGCGAACTCCTGCCACAGCCCAAGGTGGAAAACAGTCACATTACTCCACACTGCTTAAGATGAGCCTAGCAAGCTGGCATTTTAATATGTCAAACACTGGATTAAGAAGAATTCAGTTCAGACCTTCTTGAAAAGCATGACATAGCGACTCTCTTCGTCCTCCCCGAAAGAAAAAGAAGTCAGACCAGCCACTTCTGCAACATCGTGTCTATAAGACAGGAAGAAATACAATGTAAATAGTTGTGAACATGTGACAGATAAAACTGAATTTTCTTATTTTGCTTATATGAAGTACTGACTACTTACAATATACTCCTTTCAATTTTCCCCATAGGGTTGTATTTTCGTTTCTGTTGTGAACTGTCTTGGATGAAATCCGACACTTCTTTCTCCATCTAAACAAGAGATGTAGGAAGTCAAAGTCTGTGTAATTTTGGATGTGATAAACCCCAACAGTCCAGGCCAGATGAGCTCAGTGCCATAACTAAAATCAGTGGGCATTATATGTGACACTAAAGCACTTACCTTTTTCCTGAACTCTGCTTTCTTTCTTTTCTCATCCTCCTCCATCTTCTTGAGTCTTGCTGCTTGCTCTTAAAATTACAGAGGAGGAAGTTTTCATGGGGTTCTGTTTGTGTTCGATAGCATTCAAAGTTTCCATTGTCAACACAGATCATGCAGTCTTATATAAACACCCAGCCTAAGTGTGTTTTTAAAGCCAAAAGTCACAACAAGGCTAATCAAGAGACAGAATTTCTCCAATCCCAAAACCACATTTCCAGATCATTCAGGGCGGGAGTGCAGAGTGACTCAGATCCTATTATTTGTGGCACATGACTGTGAGGAAACAGCCTCTGATGTTTTATTGGTAGGCATACTCACAACAATAAATGAAATAATTGTGGCCACTTTTTTATTATCACAGCCATATAAAAGTTATGTCTTTACAACACTGAAATGTGGATTAAGTTGTTTATTTGTTGCAACACTCCACCCAGCCTTGCTAGTGTTGCAGAGCTTCGTTACTAAGGATTTCACCGAGAAGTTTTCAAGCTCTACAGACACGAGTTATTGTCAAGTATTCCCAATTTCATATATTTTGGTGTTGCCATATGGCAGTTGTGAATTACCGCAGTTTTGATCTTATATAAAAATGGAGCCAAATGGAAAAGTAGCTGCTGACTCTGAAGGTTTGGTGGAAACTTTCCGCAGCATATGACAATATGGCTATACCATCTGTCTGTGGTATTTAAGACTACAAATGAACAAAGCTAGAAATTATGTAAACGTTTTATTTTTATAGTATTTATTATTCAAACATATCCACTGTAACTCACTAAAGGCCCATACCCAGAATTAATCACAAATATAATGGTTTTCAGTGAATTCACTGGCAGGGAGAAAAAGAATGATGAGAATAATAAGGGCTCACAAGAGACTGATATCTAAAGGGCAGAGCACTGAGAATGCGCAGAAGTAACTTTCACTTTAAGTTAACATCCAGGAGGAGGCTGCAGTAGATAAACCGGGGCTGTTTGTCTACAGGGTGGTTTTAGCGGGTTTGTATTACAACAGTAGCTGCCTGTGGTCCCGACTCTGCCCTCTGGTCTGCGGAAATCTGCAGGACACGCGGGGCTTCAAGCTCCGTTGAGGCGGTGCTAAACCCGGACCGCAGAGTTTACTTGAAAGCTCAACGAGCCAATGGCAGCACTAGAAGAGCTCTCCTCGCCTGTCCTTTCGGTTTTTTACACACTTCTAAGTTCCATCCCAAAGCTATCTCAGCAGCTTCAAACTAACGCACAATGAGTTGTTACTAAGGCAATACATGATGTACCTCGAGCCTTTCGTCGGCTCTCCTGGTCTCCGACAGTCGGAGGCTTCTCCATCGAGTTTAAGATTGAGCCTAGGAGGTCCGCCATCTTGGAATGATAGGGCAGACGGTCCAGACTGTTGTTGTTGGCTGCAGCTGTACGGGTTGCGCAGGCGCAGAAAAGGCCACCGTTTTCTTCGCGTGTTGAAAAAGTGCAAATAAAAACATCTATCGCCACCCCCTGTACCGGAAGGTTGTATCGCTATGCTGTTATGTAGGATATACACAATGTTACATATTCTGTTTAATGTTCTGATTAATGAAATAAGTCACAATACGATATAAAATCACATAGTGCAATCATATCTATCTATCTATCTATCTATCTATCTATCTATCTATCTATCTATCTATCTATCTATCTATCTATCTATCTATCTATCTATCTATCTATCTATCTATCTATCTATCTATCTATCTATCTATCTATCTATCTATCTATCTATCTATCTATCTATCTATCTATCTATCTATCTATCCGAATTAATACAGAAACCTCAAAGTAAGTGTTTTTAAATGTAGAGGGGGGTCTACAGGGCTCCACCTCTTTCTTGGCCTTTGGAGACTCAATACTTTTGGATCTTTAGGAGTATCATAGTGGTGGGCTTCAAATCAGGGCATCAAATACATCCTTCCAGTAATTTCTGAACTTTGGACATGCCCAGAAACTACAAAGCTCATTCTGACAGTTCCAGCTGTGGGGTTTGTGGTGGGAGACAACTGATTGAATGAGTTTTTGCTCCTCCTCAGGAAAATGTTTTTTAAATTTGGAAAGTTGCTGAGTGCCCTGTACTTTATTCTGTAATGCTGTTAAGCTCCTCACTCTCAGTTGTTTTCTGTTTTTTCCCAGACCAAATGTGGCAAAAAGACAGTGTTGAAAACACTCTTTAGACTGATAAAACACAGATTAGATCATGATTTATTCCTTTAAGGTGGTTTATCTGTACATGTACGTGTGTGTTAAGAGAGAATAAACAAGCAAACTAACATCTTTACATAAGCACTAGGGGGCATGCTATACAAATACATGTCCATTAGTCCATGCCTTGTGTTGTTATTGTTTTGTTAACAATCCACCCCTGCGTCACTGGAGCAGTGTGTTTTGTGCAGTTTGATTGTAGTTTCACAGCATCAGCAATAACACATGAACTACTGCCATATTCAGATGTGGGCAGAGCAGTGGACGAACAGAGGGTAGCCCTGAAAACACAGTAGGGCAGAATTGTACTGCTTACTGTGTCTAAAAAAACAGATTAGTTAGTTCTTCACCTGTAATTATAGCTTTTGGAGTCTTTTGTGGTCAGTGTTTATTCCTCTGTCCAGCCATAGGGGTGTATGTAAGTACAAAACCAAAGAACTGTCCCTTTTCATTTAGATGTCTGTGTTGGTGAACAGTACAGAGCATTTGTATCTCTAAATCACATTGACAGGAAATTACCGCAGCCGATGGTTCTTTGTAAAATACCTAAAAGCAACCTCATATTCTCAAGAAGGTGCAGCTGTTGACTAAGCTGAGTAAGCTGATAGTCCTGACCCTCAGCCCTCAGACTCCCATCATTCAGCGATACTTTGTTATTGTGATTTGGACAGAGCACGACGGACTCCTCCCCCGTGGTTGAAATGCTGTATAAATGCAGCATCAGCCTGTCAACTGCAGTGTCTGAAAGCTTATTGGTACCCAAACATGAGGGGACTGAGCTTGGTTCTCCTTGTGCTTCTCCTGATGCTCGCAGTCGGGGAGGGTAAGCAATGGATACACCCATTTTCTTACTGTGTGAGATCAAATCAAGCAAATCATGATATGGCAAATGCTCATACTTCACTGTACTCATATGGGGCCTGTTTGTGTGACTCTGAGGAGAAGTAAAACAAATTATGAAATCACAATGTGACAGTCTTAACCGTCAAGTAATTTAAAAATGTTTAATTTAAAAGATTTACGGTGATTGCAGTTTATGAAACTATTACAAAAAGTTAAGTAAATGTTCATTGGGAATATGGGAACATATTTGTAATTCTTTTCTGATTATCTACAGGCAATGATCCAGAAATGCAGTACTGGACATGTGGGTATAGAGGACTCTGCAGACGGTTCTGCTATGCTCAGGAGTACATCGTTGGTCATCATGGTTGCCCTCGAAGATACAGGTAGGCCTGCTAAGATCATAATGTGGAGGTGCCCACAACTTTGTAATATTTGTTCTCCTATTACGAAGACAACGCTGTATGAGCTTCATCAAAACAAATACATGTGTTCTACAGAAGGCAAAGAGAAATTATTGCTAATTGTGATATTCCCTTTAAGTTGTACTGTGCTCATTTTCAGGTGCTGTGCTGTGCGGTCTTAGCACCGGCTAATGACCTCTGCAAGATGTCCCAGATCGAGGGCTGACATCTTCAGTTCAGGTAGCCGGGATCCTGGTAACTGACACAGCATTCTCCTGGATAAACCATTTTGACAACTTCACTCTCAGTCAGTCCCTCTTGGACCCCTATCATTCTGTGGGATCTAACAATGAGTGCTTTTCATGAGGTGTGCCCCTGCAATCATGTTGCTCATATTGTTCCCTGAAATATGGTGTGACTGATCTTGTACCTTCACGATTAATGATGTTTCATAATCAAGCCTTTGTGTACAGTGGGTTCCTCTCTCTGAAATGCAGTGTTGCCAATAAATGCATGAAAATAAATGCACTGATGTTTGATTTGTTGCGGTTTAATAAGGGTGATCATCACTATCAGCTTTAATTATATTGTCCTAAATATGATGCAAAGTAATGCATTCACTTTAAAACTGAAAAACATCTAAAATATAGTGTCTATATACAGCCCATTATCCACTTGGCTTGACCTTGGGGAAATAACAGCATGGAAAGCAGTCTGAGTTGAGTCTGGCATGCTGTCGCTCAGCGCTGTACTGACAGGAGACAATAATGGTCAAGTGACTGACCTAAATAACTGTGATGGAATAGAGCTTTTGTGAATGAAGTGTTATGTCTCTTGTCTGTGTTTATGTTATCTCACCATTCTGTCTGTCTGGACAACACTGTCTGGAACAGACGGACAACGTCACAATGCACCAGTCACGATTGCAAAGCAAATTCATTGTCTTAATGTCTGCCTATCTCAGATCATCGTAAGGTCAAATGTCTTTGCTGATGAACTTTGGCTTTGTACTTTTATTTATATTTTTTTATGAAGCAATATAACTGTCAGCTGAAAACAAATTCACTCATCTTAGTTTGAGATACACCATTACTGGACGACAAAAGGCCTGTCATAATGAATTATAAAGTACTAACATCTAATAACCAACTCAGTGTGTGAGTCAATCGTTTTATTATCCATCTGATTACTAGATGTTGCACCAGAGTTAACTGAGCCAGGATCTGAAGAAGGTTTGGTGACCGGCCCGGGCTGGTAGGTGTTAAAGGCATGGATGCTATTTGTAAACAGGAGCCACTGTATTGTGCCCTGCATTGTCATCTGGGTTGAATCTTTGTACTATTCAGACAGCGCAGCGTGACCAAACTACAAAGGGGTAAAACCCCACAAACCTGTTTACACAAGGCTGTCTGTCTTCACAAAGCTGACAGCAAGCAACAGCTTAAAACAGAAAATGATCACAGGGTGGGTGTATTTTTGAACTGTAACTGTATAGACCTGTGTAACTGTAGGGAAATCAGGGTTTGGAGATGTTGTAATCACATAGACATACATGGAAACTCTGATGTTCAACATGCCCAAGTAAATTGAGTCCTGGTTTTTGGTTTTCTGATTAACTTATCAAAATAATATAGTGACTTTAGAGAGAAATTAAACAATTAGGAGAGGAAATCAAAGAGCTGATGTTTGTTTTTAACAATGCACATTTCAATGGTGTCTTTATTGCTAAGTATATGTGAATATACTGAATGTTAATCTCATAGAAATGTGGGCCCAAACTTGATTGCTTTCAGTAAACATTAAAAACATGGCATCATCATGATTCATGTAAAAGCATCGAGGATAATTCTGACTTGTCTCCATTATAAAGAGTAAATTTAGTGTGTATGTTATAAATGTACCATTTGAGCAATTATGCCTGTAATCCTGTCATGTGAGAAAGTTTCCCTCTGCTTTGGTGTTGAAAGGCAGTTCTGAGACTAAAGTGATTTTTATTGACAGTAAGTGAGTAAAATAAAATGGCCTGTACCTCACTAGATGGCAGTGTGTGAAAAAAATCCTTCAGCTTCCAATAATGTTACTGTGCTCTGGTAAAGTGTAATGGTAATGTTGGGTGAAAACAAACTAGATTTTTTTTTTCAGGTCAGATGTTTTGTGCTCTCTGTGTAGCAGTCTCTTAAAAATTAAAACTTGTGTTTTGCTACATCCATCATTTCCTCAGACTGGACCAGTCTCTCACACACCCTGCGTTTAAGAAGCACCTCTCAGGATGCCGACGGCACCAGAGGGATTATCCAGGTGGTCAGCAATGCCTGACACTCATTTGAAGTAGTCCTTGACATTCAAGCTGGAGTTTAACTTCTGTGGAATCAAAGAAGAATTCCGCCATGTCTCCATGTTTTTAGGTCCCATTAAATACCATTATACAAGCTCTATGTAGAATGTCATAAGCCTTTTACTTTTACAACCATAAAGGCCTGATCGACGGAGCACTGCAGACGGGGTGTTCCTTGAAGTTTGTTTGCCTGAGGAGGATCTCTGAAGCTCTGTTAGAGCGCACCTTTGGGTCTTCTGTCACTTCAAATGTGTCTTCACTCTTCCTTGAGTCTGCTCCTCGCTACAATTTTCTGAGCTGACTTCATGGATTGGTTTTTGCTCTGACATGAATCTTGAACTGTGTTATCTTTCATACAACGTGCTGAAGGGCAGGGAGTTTGAAGAGAAATTGTAAGGATGAAACAACACGTCTCTGAGGTCAGTTTAGAGCATCACAGCAAATGGTCTGAAATCATGTACATGAGATATTTCTGTAAATGGACAAAGATTATGTGCAGACTAAATAATAATACACTTGCAAATCGACAACAACCAGAAGCAGAAAAGTATAAAAATAAAGATGAGTGAACACTCAATGGTGGCCATTGTACCACATAACAAAAGTAACACCTGTACAATATTATGCAATCCACTAAATAGCCCTGTAATAGACACTATCACTGGGATGCTGTTGTACTGCAATACCTGGCAGTACAACACATTGTTCCAACTGAAATTTGGACTGTAGGCCTGTCTTGGATTATCATGGAGGCTTTTATAGGGAGACATAAACTGCATGAAATGACTTCTCCCTTGATACAGCAGCAGCTAGATCACATGAAAGGTCACAAGACTTTACTTCCCACATACCTGGAAAAAAAAATCTCTCTCCTGGTGACATCAATCAACCTTGACCTGTTTCCAGATGAAGGGGATGGATTTGCTTTTAACTTACCACGTCCTTCAAAAGTAAGTTACTAACCTCTTTATAGACGCTGTGATGATCATCTCAATAAGGACAGATATGGGCAGACCACAGATATTGCTCACTACTTCTTGCTTATCAGAGGAGCTTTTGAATACAGGTCATGTGTGAGCTAGCAAACTGTGGCATGACTAATAAGACGGCAGCCCAACAAGACACATAACAGACTGTTTACTATGAAAACAAAAATTAATTAGAGAGAGTAGTCCATACCTTAATGTCTGTACCTACTTCCATCCAAAAAGAAATAACCTTTAAATGTTCTGTATAAGCAAATAGTGAAACCACCAAATCTGGAACCACTTTTAATCAATTAAAATGTTACATAGAGAAACATTCAGATATATCTTGTTGTTCAGAGGCATGAAAATTAAAAGCTTCCCTGACAGAGGGCTAATTTTATTCCAACAGTTTTTCCATAAAACTGGTTCTAGGAAAATTAGGGTACATGTAAAACATCAACTTGAACTGCAAAAAAATGTACTAAACTAGTTTAATTCCCTCGAGTCATTATCAGTGCAAATTCAACAGGAAGAGGTGAATTTTAGTGCCATTAAAAATCATACACCCCTTGAATTTATGCATTCGTTGTGCTCCAAAGAGATTAACATCTTTTTTTTCCTTTAAGACATCCAGTTTAAGCTTTATTATTTCAGTTTTAGAACAAATTTAGGTACATGTGTTACAAAACTTCTAATAAATTAGAAGCGAGTATGCAACTGTAAGTAAAGTTGTTCCTGTGTCAGAGTGTTATTGTGTTTCTGACAAAAATTGTATTATTTCATTGTGATTGCTGTTCAAACGTTATAATCAGGTTGTAGCTACTGGTTTTAAACATTATAGTTTCCATTATTCCATTAGTTATAGGACGAGTTGAAGTTAAGTAAAATGTAAGCATAGTCTTGAATGTGAGGTTTACTTTCTGTGGCATTTACAGATCTGCTGCACAAAGCAGGATTACTAATTTACCTGCATCATATAGTTAAATAAAAGCCAGAGCAGCTCTTTCTCTCAACAAAATGCCAGATAACAAAATGCTAGAATTCACTAAACTACTTCTTGGAATGGCTCCCAGTCTTCAAGTTGCAAATACAAAACTATGTAAATACATTAAAATAAATTAAAAAAATTGAAAAATACAACAGGTTGTGCTTTGATTGCAATGTATCTTGTAATATTTACCTTTTGTGTTCTTTGCAACATGAAAACCTGGACGCTTAAGCTTTCACATTCAATGCTACACTGGTTTTCTTAACTTCAATCCATTATACACTTGAATTATGATGGAATCAATTTTTGCTGGCTAAAAAGGCAGAAGCACAAATGTTGCACAATATTGTACTGTAAACTACAACCGGAATATGAGGTCTGATCATCATAGGTTTTAAAATAGTAATATTTCTCATTAGCATTACACCTTGTCGATGCAAGGGGTGTTAGATTTAATACACCCTATTTTTGTGTAATTTCCTTTCATTCATGACTTTGCACAACTTTGTGCAAAACCTCAAGGGAAGTACAAAAGTTTTTACAGCACTGTATATAACAACATATCATTTCACATCTCCAGCAAAGACATGCTTTAGCTTGACTACCTGGAATTACAAGTCAGACCTACTGGGTTAAAATCTGTAAGATACCGCTGCTGAGACAGTAAGGTGCAATCTTTAACACAAGTTAGCTTTAAACAATTCATTTTTCAAATAAAATGCTTATTATGTGACCTGCAAAAAGCAAAACTTTTGTTAATAATGCAAAAAGCAAAATGCCCCTTGCAGTGGGCTGATCTAAGCCTGAGAATCCGATTGTCTGAGCTTAGGAGGAAGGTGTGATTTGGTGCTTTTGTGTCTGTTGGGCCAACTGAGGTTGAGGCCAATTCACTTTCAATTCAAAATGTAACCTGAAGCTTCATTTAATAGGTTAATCAGTGTTCCACAACTTGTTATAAAAAGTCTGATGGAAAAAGTATGCAAATCTTTCTTGATTTTGAATCATTTTAAAATGTCTATAGCATGTCAAATGAAGTGAAATGAGAGTGCGTTAACACAAACACTCCTTTCAAACAGTTTATAAAAAAAATAAAGAGCTAATCTAACAATCCATGTGCCTGCCAGGACAGAAAAAAAGCAAACACATCAGAACTTTGCAATGTACATTTTCATTTGTTGTTACAGAGCCGGATTAGCGATCCGTTTTAGGACGAAAAACTCTGACCTGTGACTCACCCGCAAATTGGCAGCAAACATTTGAAAACAAGACAAAAACAAATCCACTGGAAAATGACAAAAGCAGTTATGAACTTAATATTGACAACAGTGAAACAAAATTTGCAAACTTATTTACATTGATCACGTACTAAAATAGAAACATACATTATCCATCATCTCCTACCCTAGTGTGCCAAATACTATGACTGAATCAGTCACCAAAAAAAGGAAGATTTTCTGTCCCAGCCACTTCAAATGAAAGGTTGTAGATGAGCAGTGCTCAATGCACACCAATTAAGATACAATCACAAAGACTGTCATAACTGTCCTCATTAGGCCAAAGACTAAGATGATGATGGCATATTTTGTCAAATTCAAGAGCAAATGACCCATAAAATATTTTGGCAGCGCTTCAATACAAACAGCATATTAATATTCAAATTTGGTATAAAGTCATACGGATATATTCCAGTACTTTTAGTAACAATCCATTTTCTACAAATGTAAATTTTTGTTCATCCTCACAGAAGGTGAGTTCAACTCAGGAGCTACAAAAGCACTAGAGTATTTTAAGTGATTCTGATGCGGTTTGAATTAATGCCTGTCCAGTCGAGATGATCAGACCACACAAAACTATGTACGTGCCAGAATTATACAGCACTGAAGAAGATCTAGCATGTCTACTAACAGTTTTACTCTCAGTCAGCACCTCATGAAGGACACTGCAAACACGTAACGTAGGGCTATGGCTTAACTGTCATGGAAAAAAAAAAGAAAAGAAATAGATCACTGCATGCTACACATTGACTTTGCAAAATAGTCCTTGTGGTCTCTGGGCTGAATTATCTTGAGCTGAGCCCAACACCTGCGTGTCATCACAGCTCAGCCCCCTTCCATTAGGATGGAGCATCGAAAATGCTTGAAGAACCCATGAAGTGATCTGTTGCTTCTTAAATGGTAAAGTTTACACTCAAAACAGCCCAAACCCCTTTTTCCTTGAAAACAAAGATATGAACATTTTCAATGTGCACTTAGGGATGTAACATTTTATCTGTCAGTTTTGAAATGCTAAGTATGCCCAATGATAGTAAGCCTTATTCAACTATATGCTGTCTCCATGTAAAATGATAGAATCTAATGTTTGTGTTTGGGTCACCGGGGCCACTGACTTACCAATTTGCCCAGCATTACCTTTATACAGCTACATACACTTAAGCTGCACGACAAATTTCACCGTGCTGATAAAGGGGGAAAAAAATACAGCACTCGGACGCAACACGGACTGGGTTCAACAGTCAACATTTCACAAGATCTTTTGCTGTTTTGGCTGTTTTGAGTGCACCTTTCTCATTGTGCATCATTATCTTTATCACATTGACATTTTTCAAAGGTCTCCAACTTGTGCAATCTAGGAGCTTTTTGTATATCAAACTGTGGAGTTACAGCTCTGTAACAGATCAAAGTTAATTCGGCTCTTATGCCTATTTTGCAAAATAATGACAAAACAATCTACATACTAGGGTTGGGAGATAAGACAAACACATCAGCTATTAGTGATACACTGACTATGGCTGATGGTCTTTGGCTGTTTTAAAATCAACAAAATATGCGCATTTATATAAGACTGCTGCATCAAGAATTAAGGCCATAATGTAAATATTTAACAACTAAGAACATTTTCTGTGCCATGAGTAGTTGCAATTGAGCCGGCAATATGGGCTTCATTTACCAACAGCCTGCAGTGTCCTTTACCTGCACTCCAGAGTGGCTGTTAAAGAGACATCATGTCAGTGTAAGATCTGTTAAATGGCTTTGTAATCCAGTGACAAGCTGCAGTTTTGCAGTGAGCTAATCTATTGAACACACCGGCTACTGCCAGTTGAAGTTGTAACGATGGCCAATTGGGAAAGTCTGTCTTTTATCCCCCAACCCTAATATGTATAATGTATGGTGATGCGGTGGCACAGAACAAAGTTATGAAAGTAAAGATATATGGCCAAAGGTATTCAAACATGTGTTATGGCCTGCCATCAAATTGGGGCATCATTAGCACTTGGACAGTCTGAGGAACTGATCAGATGAGCACGTCTTCCACAGTCCAGCCAAACTATGATATTTGGCTCCAGGTTACACACTGTAGATCCTGTCTGAGTTCACTCGATATTTTAAGAATTTGTAGTCACAGAAAACTCTGATAGGTGCCTCTTCTTCACAGGTATTGTCTTTACAAAATTAATTCCACTTTTGGTCCCATTCCTCCTTTCTGAATTTCATCTTCAGCGTCTGAAGAGTCTGGAGTAACTGTTAAGGATTCACGATGATTCCTTGCAGTCCAGGGCAGCTGGCTGGCTTGAATGTATGATGGTGGTTCAGGCTACTCACATTCAATGATCTTCAAGGCAGGAGCGGTCATTTGTGAAATAAGTAGATTGGCCTCTGAAAACCTGTCATAATGGAAAGAAAAGTGGATCATGGCATCGAGCTACAACAGTAAATAACAAGAAGGACATAAACTGGCACTGACAAATTATTAATTTACCTCTTATTGAACATTTAGGGGCACCAAGGTACTCGAAACTGGTGAAGCCCACCTCAGTTGTAAGGTATGATGGAAACTGCTCAGGTTTGAGGTGGATGCTGTGATAATTCCTGCTAATATTATCCTGTCACATGAGAGAGAAAACAAGAATTTCTTATATTTCAGTAAAACAGTAAAAACGTTTTAAAACCACCGACTGCTACCAATATCTAGGCACAGTTGTGTTGTTAGAGAAGTCACGATGTGCATCACAATCATCTCAGTTTCTTACAGTCAGCTTTCTCCTCCTCACGTAGGACTCCCACGGCTGTGGCTCCAGGATGAACATGCCTCCAGGACGGAGATGTCTGTAGACTCTCTTGAAGAGCCGCTTGAGGCCACTGTCTCCCCAGTTCAGGTGAACCCATTTGGTAACGCTCAGGCACAGGATCACGTCGTACTCTGGCCGCTGAGTCACAAGCAGGTTATCATTCTCCAGTACATAATTGGCCTAAAGGAAAAAAAAAAAAAAAAAAAAAAGGTGCGGTGAGAAAAACATGGACTTCACTGGATGAACATTTTTGGGGAAATTTAGTGCTATACAACTCTAAACGACTCTTTGGTCCTTTATCAAGTAAAGATGTTAAGTTTAGGTGGCTCCCCGCTTCACTCTGTCTGGATCATTGTAAATTATTATTATTTTTTTTTATACTCTTTATTTGTCTTTGGGAACTTACAATGTCTATTTATTTTCTGACATTTTATATAACAATAAATTATTATTTGAAAAAAAATTGATTAATCAATAATGAAAATTATCTTGTAGGTAGAAACAATGAGTGCTACAGCTGAAAACGTTTGCATGCTATGATCAATAACAATAGTAAAGAATAGAAAGGGCAAAGGGTCACAGCAACTCCAGTTACAATACACAGATATTTTTGATTTTATATGCAGTGTATATATATATATATATATATATATATATATATATATATATATATATATATATATCATACAATTGCTAAGTATAGCAGTAGGACCCTAGAAAGGACTGATATGCATGATTGATGCTGAATGAGAAAAACAGATAACAGTAGAGCAGAGTTGAGAAGAAACAGATGGCGAGTGTTATTTGATCCTGATCATCCTTTAAATAGAATACAACTGAGAACAAAGTCTGCTTTTTTAGTATACATTTTGACATTTTGAAATGTCATATCAGGAAAAGCACTGGTGTAACTCATTAGCAAGGGTTTGATCTACCACAGATCCAAGATGGGTGATAAAGGATCAAGATTTGCCTCCTGATCACTGAAACTGTATTTTCTAATTTTTCTAATTTGGGAATTGATAAGAATTTAGCAATAAGGAAAAACAACTGTTATATTAAATCAATATATCCTTTCCCTCAGCTTTCCACGCTCTCACTCGATACCAGGGAAGGTTTGTCAAACAAATGCTACACAGACTGACATTTCTCTTTCAAATCCATCTTTTATTGTGCAGACTGAGGGAGTTCAGGCGTTCATCTTGATGCCTCTCACTGATTTACAGAATAAGCTCTGTGCTACACTGCCGTTAACTCTAATGCTCAAAGCAAGGGGGGTGGTTATTGATTTCATTCAGAGACGCTACAGTTTCTGCATCTAACCAATTCATGTAGCTGCCTACATACAGCCTGTAGGCACAAGGCCAGTGGAGTGAAGTAACTTCCATAGAAATGATAATAATAAAACCCTTAATGAGAAAACTTTAAGCTGTAAAAGAAAAGCTGTCAAAATATTTGTCAAATTCTAAATGAAGGCTGGCAATTGAAAAGCTGATGCCATTAGAATCAACATCAATCTGGTGAAAAGGACAGACTGCTGCCTCTTTGCTGCTTCTATCTTTCAGTTCCCAACATCACCTTCAGAGATTAGGGAGCCTCTAGTTTAAAAAAAAAACCAAACAAACAAACAAAAAAAAACCCACACACACCAAGGTGCGCAACACACAAATAATTTTAAGCAGGGCAAACCTGTGGTCAATCCCTCTTTACTCACAGTTTGAGACAGTGAAGATAAATTTAAGATACATAAATGAAGTGGTGCAGATGCTTCTTTATTAGTAACTATGACAAGAGAGCAACATGTTTGCTTTATATATTATTATTAATCTATAAGAAAAGAGAAGCCTGGGTCTTTTTGACTGATAGCTGAGTATCTTTTGTTTTAACAGGAAAACAAGAACTTAAACAATGCATCCAATCATGCAATATTTCAATGTTAACTTTGCATGCAATTCAAGGCTGCTATTCCCTTTTCTGGTAAGTTAATACCATACATGTATTCTCTAGATAGGCTGCATGATTCAGGCTGCATGCTTTAATGAGGCTGACTGTGCTGTGACGGTGCTACCCCTAATTTAGATACAAGACAATTACCATCATCATCATCATCATCAGGTTCCAGGGAGAATAAGTGGGCGCACAAATTCTATGAAGTCCTCAGACAGTCAGAGCTCAGAGACTTTCACCTAACACAAAGCCTTTTTCTTATCAGATCTGTTTGGGTGTGTTTAAGGGCTAGCTCACTGTGAAGTACTGAATTTGATTCTACTATCATCTCGGCTCCCAAGATGCAAGAACATGGCAACTACACTGCATCAGATGTTCACACATAGAAAGCCATCTTACCTTGATGAAGGACACATTTGAGGGGAACTCCCCGGGCTGTGTGGTGGGTGTCTCTGTCAGTGGAGGTGCAGCGATGGGCCCCCTGGAGATCCGTAGGGACATAGGAAAAGAGCAGCTTACAGAGTGATCAGTGGGGTTTGAATCACAATCTTCCTGCTCCATTTCCTCTGTTTTGCTGTCCTGCCTCTGGGTCCCTGCCTCATCTGTGTGACAGGAGTCATTGTCATTTACAGCGTCTGCAGGGCCACTTTCTCCTTTCACTGGTTTCCCATTTTCATCCCTGCTCTCGGCTTCATTGTGCTTCTTTTCTGTGCCTGTGTGACTCTCATTTCCATTCCTCTCCTCCTGTTTAGTGCTCTTTTTCTCCTGCATTGCACGCCTGGCCTCTTGGGTCTGCAGCTCCGAAAGATAATGTCTAATGTTCTTTCGGGCTGCATGTACCAGTCCACTGTCAATATCCAGGCCCAATATTCGTGCAGGTCTAAGCATTTTGGCAATATAAAGCGTTAGATGGCCTGCGTTGCACCCCAAATCCAGTACGTCTTTACCTTCAAACCATTCTGGACGAAATACACGCATCCGTGGGTCTTCACTAGCACCTGGGTTGCGGTAGCCATAATACTTGTTGTAGTTCCCATACTGGAACTTCCTCTGTTGCTCCTTCGCCTGGTTGTGGGGCTGCTGGTGCTGGCGGCCTCCCAGGCCTGTTCTAGGACCACTTCTTGGTGTGTGGAAAGACTGAGAATTTTTCTGTCCCCCTGTACTACAACTTCTGTCTCCAGATCCTGACTTTCCAATGGGGGTGGAATGGGTTACAGGGGTCTCCATTTTGCCGGAGTTGCGCCTACGTTTGCGTCTGCTTGTGTGCTGGTTTGGTCCTCCCGATATGGAGGACGTGGAATCCTCCAAGGAAATGGATGTCATCTCCTCCTTGCAGCTGGCTGAGTTGTCAGCTGAGTGCTCATGGGAGTCCTCTGTGACACTGGAGAAACTGTTGGACTCTTTGGAGACATCTAGAGCAGAACATGAGGCTAACATACCTGGAAGCGGTGCGGAGGTGCTGGTTTTAACCTCACTTTTTCCTAATTCTGAGAGGTTGATCTGTGTGGTTGAAATCCCACTGCCACCGCCGCCGCCGCCGCCGCCGCCACCGCCACCACCGCCACCGCCACCACCACCTCCACCATGGTGTCTATTGCGGTGTCTCTTCCTTCCACCACTCTTGAAGGGGGACACCAAAAAGCTGCTGTCTGCTATCCCGCTGTTCAGGTTCAACGGATCTGTGATGTCTCTGGGGATAAGGATCTCCACAGGGTCTCTACTCTTTGCTGGCAGAGGGGAGGATTTGGGCGTCTCTGCATTCAGTGCCTTGTTGACCTCCTCATCCAGCAGACTGTTGAGATTCAGTGGGTCAAAAATGTTCCCACCCAGAAGGAAGTTGGTAGGCAGGACGGAGTCACTCTCAGAGTTGGCCCTTCGTCTCCTCTTGCCAGATGTCGGATGCTTGAAACTGGAGTTTGCTGTGTTGCGCCGTTTCGTTAGTTTTGTTTGTTGCTGTTGTTTGGAATGATGAAAGCTGTTCCTGCGATTGATGTTATTCTCGTTCCCTCTGGCTCTCTGTTCAGCATTGTCTGAGTGGGTGAGCGTGTCAGTCGTACTGGTATGTTTAGGTGAGGCTGCAGTGCCCGGGACAGGACATGCAGCTGCAAAGTCAGGGGTGGCTGCGGTACCCTCCACCATTACAGATATACTACTGTAACCTCCAGTACAATCTGAGAGCTGCAGAGATGAAGTTGAGCTGGCCTGTGGGCTGCCAGTTTTTACAGTATCCTCATCGACAGACATCTCTTCTGGTTTCCAGAGCTGATGCAGACATGGAAGTTTTCCTTGATCTGAAAGTCCCAGAGAACATCAGTTAAATGAAAACATTTGAAATAATCTACTGAGTAGCATAAATCATTTCAAGCACAGTGAACAATATTACATAAAAGGAGGTTCTTCACACTTGCAAACTCAAGTCACTCATACCAGTCTAAGTTGGCTAACATTACTACTAGGTTATGCTTCTGGGATCCTCAAACCTACATCAAATCCAGGGACCTGCGCCCTCCAGGGGGCAACTTAAAAAGGTTCAGCTTAAGTTCACGTCGTGGTCAATTACTTTGAATTTACAGAGGGGGGTGTACAAGGTAACCATTTACTTTTTCACTATTGTTGCACTAACAACAAAAGTCTCACTTAAAATGCAGAGTCTCAATGATAACAACATTATCAGCCTGAGGATTTGAAGCATGTCTGCTCAGGGGGTTACTGACCTGAAAAGTTTGGGAGTCTATGTGTTGGATAGTTATCTAGTTAGCAAGCTAGCTCCTAGCTTCTCTATCGCGGGCCAGAAGACTGAAACGTCGAGTAAACGTTCAGCTCCACTCCGGTCAAAAAGCGGTATTAGACAAACAGTCAAGTACCCACATCGATATGCTGCTGCCTGAACCCTCTAAAACCGTGAGTCACATTTATGAAAGTGATACTATCTTCCAGATGGCCACCTATTCGCAAACAGTCAACAGTGTAGTCACCATCAAAATAACAGTCTCACCTCGCAGTTCTCCCCGCCTCCGGCCGGACTGTCACTACCCCGCACTCCCTCGACTCGAGCTAACGTTAGCGTAGCTAGCACACAAGTGTCCCTACATCAATACAACGCTGGCAGGGCAACACAAACACGTAAGAAAACACAGCGCGGTTGTTCCGTGCCACTCTGTCCGCCGCAACGGCTCCTCTGCTCTCCAAACTGTCTTGACTACTTCTTCAGTCAACTCCTAGTCGCCCAGTGTCAGGCAGGTTGGTGAATAAATTATTCCACTCGCTGATAGAGTCGGCATGGCGGCGCATCCGGGCTCCGAGCTGTAGCCCAAGATGACTGGGGCGGAGATCTCTGACTGGTGCCCGCAAGGTGGTGAGGAGGACTCAGTCTCTAGGATATTATAATGAGCCTCACTGATCTTCATGCTGGTTAACATGAGGGCTACAAGTTCTGATTGTTTTCCTTATCGATTAATAAGTCAAGTAGCCTATTGTTAAATTTAACCAATTCATTGTTCAGTTTGAATGAACATGAATGTGAGTATATTAATCAACAAATCGCTCCAGGCCTTACTCTGGTGTATCATTGCAGAGTAATGTAGGCCTGTTAGATACTTTTAATATATTTTCAATTCAAAATATAGTCATCACTGTACATAGCTATAAGCTTAAATTGGCATTTTTTCAGTTTTCACTACGGATCAACACATTACTAATAAGAATGAACATTTTCGCTCTGAATATTCTAATTACTAAAGTGCAAGAAAGACCTTCTTGTCTGCAACCAGGTCCTTGTCAGGATTAAACACATAGCCTACAGATTTTCATATACTGACTTGAAATTCAAAAAATGTCATTATTCAGAAATTTATTACCAGGATTTCTACTGTTTAAGACTAAATGTAATGTGCAGAAAATGACTAAGGCCTAGACTTTTATGTTTCAGAGTGCATTTTGAGCAGCCACGATGACACAATGATTGTAGCCTCATGCAGTTTATATATTAAGGAGACTAAATCCCAAAATGTATCTTCTTTTTTTTTTTTTTTTTTAAACTTTTGTCTTCTCTCTGCACAGATGGAGGAGTGACCTATATAACATGGACCATGAAGGTATGCAGTGTGAATGCAACTTCAAGCTCATGGTAAGGTTGCTCAAAAAATCATGCCAAATGCCAAATATTTGTTGTTGCTATATGTCAGTTCTAAACACACACTAAACACTTGGTTATTATCTTTTTTTTCTTTCTTTTTTTTATCACAGCATCGCAGCCATGGCTAAAATCCACAAACCAGCTATAGGTGCGTTGGTTTAATGACACCTTCACCATCAACTTCAAGGCCACAAACTGCATGGTAGGTTTGTTCATCCTATCATTGCCCCCCTGACCAGTATCTAGAATAAGCCTGAAATTAGAGCTCTGGACGTGAACCAAGAGGAATTTGCTGAGGTAGAAGGGACGCTTCTTGTTACTTCCATCCCTACACTTCAATCTCAGTAGAAGATACTGTATACAGTGGTACTAGTCTGGGGCAGCAAACTGGTCAGTGCTGCTGAAGCCAAGCAAATTCACTATTATTCTATGACCCACCTGTGTCTGGAACATCCTTGAGCTCTGAATGTAAACCTCCTGTTGGTGAGGAAAGAAAGTTTTATACTGTAAAGGTATAAAAAAAAAATATCATTGTATATTCATAAGTTACATCCTTTATGCAGAGTTACTGCTTATATCTGTGTTCTTAATCAAATTACACATACAATATGTTGTTTTATGATCTTATATTGTAGTAAAGGAGCTAGCTAGGAAACTAGCAAACATCTGTTTCAAGAGTGTTTAATTTGTCCATGCTTCTGTCAAGTTCTATCAAATTAAGATATCTAATCTATATATAATCTAATCTTATTAAGATTTCTCAATGCTCCTTAGTGAATGTGGGACACAGTAATTATGTAATGAGATATTGTGCTGAACTAGTCAGGAGGATATCTGAATTTACTGGAGATTTTAGCAGTCCTCCAAATAACCACTAGGGGGAGACAAAAACAAGCGTAATAATATGCAGCACACCATAGGCTGCATGTCCACTTATATACACACTTTAACAGTGTTTCAATTCTCTATCTCGCTCATTCTCTTTAGTCTCCTCTTTTTATTCATGTTGTTTGGTTGTAGTCATGATGATTTTATTGCTGCATCACTGCAAATTGAACCATAAAATGTTGCTGTTCAGCGTTGCCATTAAGTTGGTTTATTTTGGAATAAGAGATGAAGGAATACATTTCTTTTTAGTGGGTAATGTTGTGGTCATGAGAAATTCTCACATTGTGGTTGGTGTGATTAATGAGTCAAAACAACAGAGCGGCCTCTCTCCACCCGGAGAGAGGCTCCAGCCCCAGAAATCTGCAGCTGTGGCAACAGGAATGTTTATGTTTTTAGGTAAAAGATGCCTCCAGTGAAAAGAAAGGAAAACACTACCAACCCTCAAGGAATCTGGCAGGGTTTTGTTTTGAAAAGCTAAAAGAATCTGCAAGATATTATTCTGTAGTTTCTTTAGTGACACTATGGGCTGGACGTTGTTGCTGAAATATATTCTTGCTTTTTCTATTTATTCCCAAACAGTAAGTACTCTAGCAGCTTTAACTCTATCTTTTACCTACTTATGTAAAAACCCAGTATGTAGGCTATAACCACTTGAATCTGAGATGAAAGTACATTAAAAGACATTTTACTGATTTCACCACCTGCTGGCATTTAACATTAAGGGTATAATTAAATGATAATAAAGATAATGATAATAATGATTATAAATAAAAACGTATGATCTCTTATTCACTCAAAAATAACAGCAATCCTGCTAACATCATAAAACTCACAGGAACTGTATCCACACACACCAAAACACACTTTTTTATAATAAAAGCCTCAAATATTTTGTCTTCACCCATAATGTTGTACTAAAATGATAATCATGAGTTATTCTTAGAGGCTAATATGGCACTTGCAAAATGAAATTTCCTAAATAAAAGATGACATGGAAATCTTAATAAATATGCATAAGAAAAACTGCATTTTTTATGCAACTGTAGATGGGACTTTTTTTTTTTTTTCAAATTGGAACCTCACACTCGATATTCTCTGCTGCTGAGTTGACAGCATGCTCCTAATTGGGTTCCAAATCAGTGCCACAGACTGTGTTGGGTAAATGAGTCACCCCCTCTCTAATCTCTATAGAAGGGGAAAATGGGAGAGAGGGTACCTGTTCCCCCGCCTCTGTCCCTCTCTTTTCTCATGTTAATGGGGGTGCGGTCCTCGATCCCGGACACCATCTGCCCTTCCTCAGGGTTTGGGCCCCAAGCACTCCAGACGTGTCCCATTGTTTGTGTGTGTCCAAGCAGAAAGTGGTGAGTACACACGGTTCTTGTGGCCCAAAAGGCTCCTCCATCAAGAGCACGAGCCTGCTGTTCATTAGCCTACATGTGACAGAGCTCGCGTGCCCTGTGTGCAGTAACATCAGGGAAATCCGCCGTTTGTTCTGCCGTGAGCCCAGTTCAGATTTAATGTGTGATGTCATTGTAAGTAACCGTTGGCTGAGGGGTGAATCGACAGGTCAACGTGCTATTTTGAGTATTTTTTTCACCAGTTCATTTTTACATTGATACCATCATTGCCATTACTTTTTTTTTTCACTAAAAATGGATCAAATAGCATTTAACAAAAATAAAATACATGAAGCACAAAACAGCAAAAACAAGGTTTATTCGTTTATTAGTGTAATAAGATGATTAACAAGTTTTGCTAATACCCATCGCCCTGTAAATGAACTGAAGGTGGCGGATGTGGAGCCTTCCTTGATCTAATTATTCTAGCTTTATTGACATGAATCAACCCCACTGAGCTTAGTCAGAATAGCGTTTCTGAGACGTGACAGATGGATGAATCAACTGAAGGCTGGAGACCAAACTATAGTTGCCCTTTCTCAATTTCATTATTGTGGGGGGATGATAACATGACGGATCAAAATGTCATTTGCAGTCTTGGGAAGAATAATTGCAAACGTGCCATGATAACCTTTGATATGATTAATTTCAGGCAAATCAAATAATTCTTCAGATACTGAAAGAAAAGTTATTCAACGTAGTAAATATTCAAAGATAATTAGTTAAATTAGATTACATGTCTGACCTGTGGAGAACATGCTGTTGGCTATGAAACTAAACCAGTAATAACTGGTCAGATGTAACAATAGTCCACAAGCACATCTTTGGTGAGAATGCCACTTCTTAACAACTTCATGAAAAACTGTCCACCATTTTTAATTTGGCATTGCATAGCCAAGGTGTGCGCACCATTTCTGACACGTCCATGAATCCTCATGTGAACTGACAAGGTACCCGACCAGTGACCCAACAACACTGACAAGCAGCTTATGACTTTTCCATCGGGCCTGCCCTCCTCATTTTCAAAGCTACATGCTGCTGGCTGCATTGAGATTAGTTATTGAACAGTCCAAGCAAAGGGAAACAAGGCCGCTTCAGAGGCACAGCACACAATAAGCCAGCTGTCAGTGGGAGGGACTTGTCCAGACCAGCGTTGTCATGGATAGTACTTTTGTTGTTGTGTTGCCCTCTGAGAGCTGATAGGTGCTGCTGCCATCCGCTGATTGATATTGACACAAGGCTTGATTGAGGACAGGCAAGTGAGCAGAGTTAAAGCAGTGTGTGTTCAACACAGAAATGTGAATATGCAAACTCTGTCGTTTGTGAATATCCATGAGAAATGTTACTATGTGAATTGTGTGTTTGTGCAAGCAACACTGTCGCATATAACGACATGGTTAATATGAGACAAAACTTATTTGTTTGTGACATTGTGCTGAAAAATATGCTGAATTGCGCTCCCTTTATCTGTATATCCGACTGGATTGCTAACCACCGGCCATTAACAGTGTGAGGACATTTGCAGGAGCCTATCCTTTTAAATAATTTTTACTTGTACAACAACTGAATAATAACTGATCTTTATAGGCACACACACTCCTCTCTCTAATCCCCAGAGGCTACTCATTTGCCTTCCCACACCTGTTTTACATTCATAGGTGTGTCTCTGAGCATCTCGTTTGCAGCATCAGACCTGGTGTCCTTGCTCAGTGTTTCAAATTACTCAACTGTGTGATTTCACGCTACTATGCTGAATGATAACCTGTGTTGTTATGATACACTAACACTGAAATAATATGGAACCAGAGTCGTTTGATTTTGCACTCGTTTGTTCATTCATAAACCTGTGTATGTCGATGCTTACCGGCTCCCCTGACATGGATCATAGACAAATCCATACCATTTATCACCAATTTGCTAATTATAACATCTCATAATGGCAATTTTTATGTTTTACTTGTTATCAGTTGCAAAATCTGGTTAACTTCACCTGTTTGCCAAACACCATTATAAATGAATGAATAGATTAATATTTAATTGGCACGGCTAACGGCTGAGGTATTTGCTATTTAAAATGTATATTACAATCCCCCATCACCTTTGTTTCACATCAGAATCACATCAAACAGTTTGGAGCTGCCTCATTTTAAAGTTCATGATTATTTAAGTGTAAGATGGATTTGTATATTTTAGATTCCAGTGTCACACAAATGTCATAATAAAAATCCCCAAATCCCTCTTAAGAACGGATTTACCAGACTGTGTTACAATCCAGAGGTTAGAGTGTGTTGAATGGTAAAAGTTGCATTGTAATAGTCAAAATACCAGCCTAATGTTTAAAAGATGAGACTGCACATTACTTTAGGAGAATAAAAACAAAGAAGTTATGAAATGTAGTTGTAATACAGCAGTTCCCATCACCATATCTACTGTGACACATTTCTATTACTTTGCAGTGTAGCTTGAATCATTGCCTGAACACCCGGGTGGATAGATATATTTCAGTGGGACATAAATGCATGTATTCCAGATGCAACACTGCCCCTGAGTGTAAATTAAATAGTTTGGTTGTCATTTGGTTTTATCAGCAGAAATGTTGCAAATTGGTTTATCATCACAGGCCATCATGTATTAGACTTACTGGGAAACTACTGTTGACATTAGACACACACCAGCCTCACAGTCATCAGATAGAGCAGATGATGCAAAATGTCAATAAGACCCCCCTCCTCGCCACCCCCACTGTGGGTCACCACAGATTAGCATTGTGGCCACAGAGGAGTTGTGTTTGAAGACATAAACTAGCATTCGTGATCGGAAACATACGGTAGCAGGAGTCAGATGAAATGCTCCCCCTTAGCCTTAGCATCCTCTCTGAGTAAGCAGGTTGAAACATGTAACATAGCTTACATTTAAAATCTTGGCAAAACAGCCGAGGTGTTAAGTGCACAACATTAAACCTGTATTAAACCACTGTAATCTGTAATTACTGCGCTCTGCTGACAGCGCTTACATTACTGCTGAGCATTTTTCATTCTGAAAAATGGGAAATAGACTTAATGAGCTCCTGTAAAACCATGTGGAACCTATCAATAGCCAATACCCATAATCAGCAGGATAGAGGCCTACTAACCTCAATTATAGTCCTTTGGGGGTAATCTCTGTATAGTGCCAACGAACACAAAAAGTGTGTTTTGTTTTTTTCCTGTTTGTGAATGTAGCTGTAGCATGGGTGAGCGTGACCCATTATCTTTTACATGCCAAGTTACCAGTGGAGGGTTTACAGAAGTTAATCTGATGTGGTAAAATGAAGAGCATTTAATACACTGTCCATACCAGCCCTCTCCCTTCTGTTTTATCCACAGACATCAGCACACTTAGACAAATACCATATAATGCCCTACATGCTTTTTGTTGGGTATTGTGCAATATATTGATAAATCATTTTATCAATCAAAACAGCTGCCAAACATTTTGTAAAAAGTATGAAGTCGCTTTAAAAGCTAAAGTCCTCCAGTGTAGTTCAATGGTGAACAACACTTGATTTAAATGTGCTTGATTCTGTGAATGTTACTGTTATTGTTTTAAAACAATATAACTTGCAGTCTTTACTCTTTTTATTGGCTACATCGCAAAAAAAATGTGTAACTGAGTTCTGTGATGTAATTGTTTTTACACAGGAAATTTGTGTAGAGTCTCATAATAGAAAGAGCTGCCTCATCACAGAAAACCACTGTTTACTGTCATAATATCCCTCTTGAATTTAGTCAAAGAAACTAAACTGACTTGGATGCATGAAACCAGAAAACAGACTTATCATGACTGTGTGCTCTCCTATATGATGTCAGCATTAACTACAAGAAAAACCGCTTAGTTGTTATCACCAGATGGCACAAGTGTGATATTGAGGGAGAGAGATTGTATTGATGCCCATAGCAGAGTGTGAAGTTCAGTTCAGTGGGATTCACCCACACACCTCATCTCTTCTCGTATATCATCATTTCCTGCAGGGCTTGCAAGTCTCTCTGAAGCTTTCCTCTACCTCTGCTCCCAAGGCACAGTGAGCTCTACCATAATAAGATAATGTAAACCATAATTTGATACGCTTTATAGAGTAGTGATTGACCAGTGCTATGATTATTTGATTCTAGACCAAAGGACCTTCCATCTCAAATATCTTCCTTCCATTTTGCAGAATGAAACATTCTTCTTGATCTGATGTAAAAGGATCATCAAGAAATGCTGCTGCACACAAGCATTGATGAAATTACATTCATATTGCAAACAAAAATTGTATGCTGTGTCTGTTGATGGATTTTATGGCTGGCCTGGCTGAGTTTGTAAACCAAAGGGATATTTGAGCAGATGAAATAGATTCAACTGGATTGCAAATCTTCATTGCCATAAAATGAGAAAACTTGTTTTGCCCATTGCAGCTGTGCATGATATTTCCTGTTACCCAGAAGGCAGAAAACTTTCAAAGAACCAATAAAAGGTGCACAAATCTCTGAATTCCCTCTACTAATATACATAAAATACAAAATAAATACAAACAAGACTAGGAGACTGCACCCATGCTTTAGCAGCTCTGTGGGGCTGGACTAAGGCGCAGTGGTGCTTTATACTAAATGGGAACATCAGCTTGCTAACATGCTCACAATAGCACTGCTAACATGCTGATGGTGTAATGTTCATGCTCAAATTTAGCATTTTAGAATGCTAACATTTATACTAAACACAAAATGTAGCTGAGGCTAATGGGAATGCCATTAGTTTTGGAGGTCTTTTAAACCAAATACCAAAACCAAATTAAATGTGCGACAGTGCTAAATGAAAAGTGAAAGGATCACCAGAGATGTTACAATTCATCCTGAGGGGGATATGAATGTTTTTACAATATCCATGGCAATCTATTGAATAGTTGTCAAGACATTTCACCAAAAATCATTAATCATCCAGGAACCATGAATATCTGTAATACATTTTGTGGCATCCAGTACATGTGGACATCTGTCATTGGATAAGTTGGAGCACCGACCTGCTGGTGGCGCTAGAAGAACAGTCAGGGGATCACCAAAGTCATCAGGATTCATCATAATAAATGCTGTACCAAATTGGGCCTGCTGGTGGGACTACATGAAAAGTCTGGGGATGACGAAAGTCATTAGTATTCATCCTCTGGGCACCGTGAATATCTGCACCAAATTTGATTGTAATCTATCAAATACTTGTTGAGATATTTCACTAAAAAACAAAAATGTCAGCTTCACAGTCGCGCCTAAGGAAAAGTCAGGGCATCACCAAAGTCAGTAGTATTCATCCACTGTGGACCATGAATATCTATCTATACATAATTTCATTGCGGTTGATTCAGTTGTTATTGTGATATTTCAGTCTGGACCAGAATTGTGGACAGAAAGACCGTCCATAAAGTCATGCCTCTAGCATGGCTTAAACACCGTTAATATTTTCCTTACAGTCACTTTACATAATGCTCATGTTATGACAATAGAAGTAATATACACTTGTTTGTAATTTTCCCTAATAATCTTTTTTTGACACTGACATGTACAGAAAAGCAACACTTCAGTGTTAAGTGAATTATGGGTTGCAGTGAAATAACAACACTGCTTTACATTACAGGCAGTCAACTGTAAACTCAGATGCACATAACAAGATTACAACACAGTTTTCTTTAGGAACCTACCTGATTGTGTTACTGATACAATTATAAGTCAGGGTATATGTAGGTTATACAGTTATACAATGTAGATTCCACTTAGAAAGCATTTTTCCTGACTCTGCCCACCACACGTAAATTCCAGACAGGGCTTATTACAAAATGTCAACATGGAGATGTGCTGTGCCCCAGAGGATATTTATAGGATTCATTATATAAACCTGATCACTGACAGCAGCCTATGGATACTAGTAAATCATGCTCCTCCTCACTGCAGCTGCAGGTTGTCCTGTCAGCTCCTGATCTGAGCTTACACTGCCAAGCTTTAGGAAGTGATGTGCCTTGAGTGTTACTTGGCTAAGTTTATAAGTAATTGCCACATATTTAGCAGAATGTGGAATGGAACAAGTATTGCATCAGTCATATTAATGTCAATATACAGCTGCTGGAACTGAAACAGTTTGAGACACAACAACAAATAAAAGTGGAGCAGCATCTGTATGTCTGTCTGTTGTGCTGGTCTTTAATTAAGATATTATATGCATTTCTTATCTATGGTGACTTACAGTGAGGGAGCAGGTGTACGGGTTCAGTAGTTCTAAAGGACACGGCAGTGGCGGTGAGGGGACATACAATGGCTGTAGTAGAAAGTCTGTGACCTTTCTAATCATTGTTGCCAACCCAGTTTATCGCTTTCAGAGTACAAAACATCTGCTCCTCTCACAGAGCAGACAAATTACGTTAATCCAGGTGGGAGGTGTAATCTTTTGTTCATTTTGCTGGTTAAATCAGTTTGAATCTACAAAAATGACGGCCAACCGAAAGGTTAAAGAAAAACTGGAGCATATACCTCAGTGCAGTCATGTAGGGAATTGGTTGTGTATTTCTTTGTTGAGTGGTGGGTCAGGATTCTGGCCAGGGCCACATAAATGTTTGGGCAGACCCTGTTGATTGGCTGAAGGGGACTGACCTGAAGTGCGCACAGGAACTGATGGGTTACAGTAATTGAACTAACAGCCATTTATAACTTTGGAAGAAAACTCATTATGCAATGACATGAGTCGGTCCGTGGAAAAACAAACAAGCCTTTGATATTTGAGAATACCAAAGACGCGAATTGATCAATCCTCGGGGAAGCACGGTCACCTCAAGGGGGGAGTTTGCGTGTTTCTGTGTTTGTATGGATTTCTCTCGAATCCGAAGGCCTTTGGGTTAAATAGTCACGTGTTTGAGAGTGTTTGTCTAATCATGTGTTGGACCTGTGATGGACAGTTGACCTCACCACTGTATTTCCTCTCCATCAGCCAAATGCCTGCTGTGGCAGCCGCACTGTGATGCTGATTATTCACAATTACAGTCACATGTGATGAAGTCATAAGCATAGAAAATGAATGAAGTGGTGGTTGCTGCTGTTTTAAACTCGTGGGTGGACTGGATTGGCAAAATCTGACAAAAAAAGAGACTTGGATATAATATAGATGTCCAGAAATGATAACATTGAAAAGGCCAACATTATCCAAATGCAGTTTTTTTCATGTTTTCAAGGCTTTCTCGTTGTTTTGTTGTCTTGTTGTCTTGTTGTCTCAGATCCAGGAGCATTTTGACATTTTTGTCTATTAACTTTGCCTCACTGCCTCTGTGTAAGTGTACAGTGATCCTTCGTGTCTGCTGTCAGGAGACAGAGCAAAACCTCCTCTCTGCTTTAAAATGTTTTTTGTGCCACTGCTGAGCTAAATTTACATTTTGCATTTCTTTTTCTCATCTATGTTGGCAGGGTTTAATCTGGTCTTGCAATATAGTCTGTAAAGCTGGAGGAAACTGTCAAAAAAAAGATGTGTATGGGATTATTTCTGATTTTTAATGTATCTTAAATCCCCAAGACTTCAGAAAGTTTCATATGCTTGTTACAAAAAAATAAAAAGAACAACCAACTACCAACATTTATTGTATACTAATCCAATTTTTTTCAAAGCTCCATTTTTTATGTAAAACATCACAAAGGCCAACCTCTGATGTAAATAAAGGATTATAAGGGACATTGTCTTCTTGTGATTATCGGGTTCTCCATTTGACTGAACACTGTCACAGAACAGCCATATTACTCTCCGACAAGGAATCGACATTACAGGGGTTGTCAGGACAACCAGCCATGATTCACAGAGCCTCAGATAGGCCTCCACCTTGGGCTAGAAGCACTAGCCATGAGACTGAGCAGATGCTGTGACAGTCAGCCAATCGCAGGTGAGATAGAAGAAAAAGATGACATCATAGGCAAATTAGGGCAAATGCAGTGAGCATTGTGGTTGTCGTCTCCGCCTGCGTATGAACCTTTTATACACTTATATTCACTTTTATCAGAAATCTGTTGGTGTTTGGCAGATACATCATAAAATCGAGAAAAGATTTCTTTTCATTTTAAAAAGTCGGTATCACTTCAAGATAAGGAAAAAATTCAAATAGGTGAAAATGTTGCATTACAGTTAATTAGCAACGTTGGATCAAAGTACAATGATCCTATATGATGTATTAGTAATATTTTAGTGATGTGCACATGTAAGTTATCAGTGGACCAGAATATTATTCTCTTTTAAATTACATTTTTTTGTTATCAAGTAGTCATGTCTGAGTCTGTGGTTTGCAAAATCTTCAACATCTTAAGAAAAAGATGAAATGCACGTGGCTGGGTCTCATCAGCAGCGATTACCTTCTAAAAAAAGAAAATAGAAAGCCTTACCTTACCTAACTTTAGCCAGAATCGGCAGAGATTTGTTGTTTCTGTTTATTTTGTGGACTAAGATAACTCTGAAAGGAAAGAATCCCCCTTTCCTACACAAAATAAAGCTGTACTATTCCATCTACGATAACCAAATATCAAAGATCACTAGGTGTTTGTGATACATTTGAGTAATATACAGGGATCCTAATTACATTTAATCACATTTCAACATGTGATTAGTTGTTTACTACTTTTGTACTTGCAAATTATTATATTTTCACTATTTATACTTAGTTATATGTTGTTTCTTTCATGCAGTCTACACATAGTGAAACTATAGTTATAGCTATAGCAACATAGACCCCTGCTTTACAAGTCTGCAAAAGAAAAGCTTTTGATCAGGACACATAATTCCTCCCTCCTAGCCTTCTCACTCAGCAGGTTTGGTCTGTTAAACAGAAAACCAAGTCTGTCTGGCCGTTGGCTGCCTCCTCCCCCAGACCTGCTGCCTGCATTAATATTCAGCCTCTCAGCCAATGGGCAAAGCTGGGTGGATGACATCATGGGCTAGGGAACAGTGAGCAGCCAGTGAAGCATCCAGCCTGCCGAACAAGCTTGCTTTTAGGGTCAGGAACTGGTCTGACAAGAGAATGGCAATCCTGCCTTTACACTGTCATTAGGACTGTACGGTTGACGATGAATCTACCACAGCTCCAGGCTCAAAGGCGAAAGACTGAGCAAGAGAATGTGAAGACATATTTCAGGTAATTCCCTCTCTGTGTATGCGATAGGGGATGTGGAGGGGGGAGGCAGAGGAGGGAGGAGAAGAGAGGAGGAGGAGGGGGAGGCTGTGTATGTAGGGGTGCTTTGTAGCCTTTTTTTTTTTTTTTCTTCCATTCTGCATTCTGCCCTGCTAAGGAGGCAGCTGTTTCATCAGCAGTCTGTCCGTGAGGGCGAGATGGAAATGGATGCCTGCATCAGATGGGCTGGATATTTTTTCTATGATCATATACCCCCCTCTGCATCACATCATCTCTGTATGTACTCCCTCGTGCCTCACAAATAGCATCTTTATTGATGGGGAGGTGTTAGAATCAATGGTGGCGTTTGTACAGGCCTTGTGTGTGTGTGTGTGTGTGTGTGTGTGTGTGTGTGTGTGTGTGTGTGTGTGTGTGTGTGTGTGTTTGTGTGTGTCAGTTCTGGAGAAATGCAGCAGCTGCAGTGGCAACACTGGAACAAAAAAGAGGCAATGCTATTTTGGGTCTGTAGACCCGAGGCTGACGGATGGATCTGAGCTGTATATGCTGTGGATAGGGTGGGGGGTGATGGATGGTTAATATGCTGATGGATGCTCTTTTGTTATCTCTACACTGCCTCACTTATGGTCTTTCTAGGTAGGGTTTCACGAAGAAATGGCTTTTATTTCCATTTCTGTCTTTCAGTGATCACACTCACACACACACACACACACACACACACACACACACAGACAGCAGAGACATGCCTCTGTCTCCTGCCTTTAACATGGATGTGTGTAGCGGTTTCATGGCGGCTGTAGTGACAGGGAGATATACAACATCTGGTCACCTGACTTCATTGGGGATCGGAGTGGGGGTGGGGGCCGGTCCTGTGAAAGCTGAGCTGTTCTGCCACGGATTCTTCCACAGCCATCGTTGGTGGAGGAGGAGGATGGAAGGACTGGCTACAGTACGAGCTGAATGTGTGTCTCCCCATCACTGCTGCTCATTTAGATTGTGGTGTCAGAGCCAACGTAGAGGGAGTGAGAGATTCCTCTCCCAGGAAGCGCAGTCATCCTCCGGTTTGTGAGAAGCAGGGCCTGATGGGAGACCTGTTGTCTGGCTGTCGTGTGAAAAGGGGATGTTAGGGAGTCATGTCAGTGATCGAGGGAGGGTGAAATGATTGTAGAGGGGAATTGGGGGATGGGATACTGAAGGTGCTACTCCCTTCGAACGTTGGCCTGTTATATTGATACACATCCATGCCCTTCCATTCATCACTAATCTGTCTGTCTGGACATCCTACACCATGACTGCACTCTATCCTTCTTTCACTGTGCTCATCCACGGGTTTGTGCTGTATTTTTGCATTGAAATATGAATTGGCTAAAACCTAAACTGTCCATAAACACCACCACCGTGCCCCCTCCTTTGTCCTTTTCCATTTTAACAACATAATTTTATCATCTTTACTGTTGTTTTTACTTAAAACTCACAGAAAATTTTGTCAGTGCATAAAATAGTTTGTGCTAGTACAGCACATTATTACACAGCACTAGTCTTGGCAGAAAAGACACCAGGCGTACAGTGGTAATCTAATGCAGTGTCAGGTATAGAGACAATCAGACAGAAAAGCTGTGTTTTATGTCCTGTTCTGTGAAACTGTTGCTGAATAATTGGTCTCCTCTCTGGACTGTAGACACTATGCACCACATGCCACATCCGATATATATTTATCACACCTTTATTTTCAGTTAAAAGCTCTGCATTTTATATGTCTTTATATGGGTTTGTGCAGGGCTGCTCGCCGTCATTTGAAAGTATTCATGTACCTGTATAGGCTATTGTCTCTGCATAGGTTGCATGCACCTCATAAAAATTTCATATGTGCAAAGACAAAACACAGGCAGAAGCTGTTGCTACTCAACATGTGATGATGTGACTGCTCTCATACACCTTGCATTCTGTGTTCCTCAGAATAAAAGTAAACCTGCACCTCTCAGTATACCGTTTATAGTGTAAACACATGTTCTGCAGGCAACATCCAAGTTTATTGTGGTTTAGCTTTGATGCAAATGTTTTCACAACTGACCTTTATGACTGACTAACCAAGACATCCATTACCTTTATTATTCATATTCAGTGAACAACCAGCATTAGATTGAATGGCCTTGTAAGACTGAATGGAGAGAAACGTGGAAAAGAAAATCATTTACTAAATCATCACAGAAAAGAGATACGCATCATTTACAGTTTCTTTTCACTGTTATAAACTGGGGTTTTGACTTTTCTCTCTTCATTTTGCTTAAATAATGAATGATTTTATTGTAGCTTGATTTCTCAGGCAATACTAGCTAACTTGGACATCCTTATCTGTTTGGCACTTGGATAAATGTACTAGTAGATGTTTCATTTTACTTTGTTTTATTTATGTTTTCAATAGGATCATCTGCCCAGACCTGGGTGACCAAAATGAAACAGTTAATCTAATCTGCCACCTCATGTCATGTGCTTTTATTTAACATGGTCATAGAGGACACATGGTAAAAGCAGCACTTCATTTGTGCACCGAGAACATGTAAAACATTTCTTTTTTCAGTATGTCTGCCTGTTTGTCTCCCTGTGTATTAGCGTGCCATTCTGGGCTTCCCCATGTTTTCCGTTGGCCGGTGTAACCCAACACACACAGCTTCTCTTACCTCACCTCAGCTAACAAAAGCAGTAGACACAGGACCTCATCTTGGCCAGTAGCCTGCTAACTGGGCTGGCTGAAATATGATAGTATAGGACACACACACACACAACACATACAAGTAGGCCTCCATCTGTTGAGGACTTACTCTGGGTAAGTTGTGTTGCTATTGTTAAGTGGAGTTATCATTCAGGACTCTTGTTGACAGTTTATGAATGTGTAGTGGTCTCATGTTGGGGTGTGTGTGTGCTTGTGTGTTTGTGTGTGTGTGTGTGTTGTGCACGTGTTTTAAGGGCACAGCCGTCTAGATCGGAGCAGTACTCTTGTGGTAGGTGTGTCAGAGCTACAGTCTGTGTGTTGTGGATTAGCATCTAGGATTGGAAGCCATCTGGCCATTTTGTCTCAGAAAGAGGAGGGGGAGTAAGTGAGAGAGATGGATGGAGAGAGACAGGGAGAGAAAGAGAGAGAGAGAGAGAGAGAGAGACAGAGGAAACACTCACACACTGACACATTGACACAGCTCCCTCCGTAATCTCCCTACTTGATGTCTGTAGCTACTTAGAATAGGGTTGCTTGTCTGTGTGTGCGTTTATCCGTCGTCTCATTGTGTGTACTACAAATATAGACAGTCCTCGTGCGACTTGTTCTGTTTCTGAAGTATCAAACTCAAATTACAAACGTGGCGTCAAGATAGTCAGAGAAACGTCTTGGGAGGATTCAAGGTTCCAGAAAGTAAGAGGTGTTAAAGTCTTTACAGTAAGATGATGCAATGGGCGAAGACGTTCCAGATGGATGGAGACTGTGGAGAATAAAAGGATGAAATGTTGCAGAGGAGGAAAGGGTTCAGGGGGTTTAAGAGATTAACAAGTTTCACTGGGTCGAGAGTTTGCGGAGAGTTGCAGGAGGACTGAGCATCTGGACTTGAATTTGTTTGAAGACGAGCAGGCTGCAGAAAGAGCAGCAAGATGTTGGAGGCTATCAAGTAGGGAAGAGTTTTCAGAGAAGGCAAAGACTGCCATGACCTCAGATGCGGTGTGCAAGGTGACTGTTTCATCTATGGTATAGAAATAATTGCTTTAGCTGGTATAAATTCACACCTCCTCACCATTGCACTGTATCTCCTGAGGTTAGAACTCAAAAGTATCTTATTGTACATGGAAACGTTACACGTTGCTGGAGAAAATGCTGTAGAGAGTGAGAACATGGACATGCTCCTTTGGTGTTTTGCCGTCTTCCCTTTCAGTGGGTGTGTTTTAACCCTTTCAACTTGACTCAAATAAGGTGCACCAGCTGGCATGGCAGGAGGGAATCCACTCCCCCTCTCTGCCTCCAGCTGGCACTCAAACGTGCCCACCCATGCCACACTAATGCAAGAAAACCAAAAAAAAAAAAAAAAAAACACATTGGTACCTGGAGAGCAGATAATACAAGATAAGCAGCCTTACCTGTGCTTGGTGCTCACATATTTATTGGAGATGGAGAGGTCATTAGCAACTGATAAAGAATAAGCAGTCAATGTATAGTTTGGTTCCAGAGGTAATTGTAGTGGGATTTGCTCATCTTTTTGATAATATGAAACCAAACCTGTCTGATTTCTGAATAGTCCTCGTGGGAAACTCAGAGATGCTTGAGAATGCGCCAGACGTATCAACCAACAGGGAACCGTCAGTATCTCTGGCTTGTCATCTTGAAAACAGATATGTTTTACGGCTCGTTACTCACAGTGTATTCAGTCCATTCATGTATTCATAGATTACAGCCACCAACATAAGGTAAAATTATGAGGTTTATTTGGAATGTCAAAAGTGTAAGACATGTTTGAGGTTTTGGGCATCCCTGTGGCCTTGGCACTTGATTTTATAATTGCAATATCATTCTGTTTCCTGGAGACCTCTACTATCAACCATCAAGTAAAGACAGCATACATTGAAAAGGTATTCAAGCTATTCAGTTGGACTAAGCCATGGGCAACCACAAACTTCTGCATCTATCCCGTGTCTTTATTTTACACCTGAGAGAGCAGCAACTCATAATTACAATATCTGAGATCTTGTATACAAGTGCAGGAGAAGAACTTTAATGCATGAAATACATCAAAATACTTCACATTTTAAGATGGACTATCAAATGTGCTTGGAGAAAGGGCAGCTCATTCTGTCAGGAGGCATAGGAAAGCTGGTGGTATAATGCATTGGCTCTGTCAGGCAGGAAATACCCATCAGAATAAAGTACCAGTTAGAGAAATTTGCTTTGAATAAAATCAGGCCTTGTCTCAGAACAGACAAGCCGCCATATAAACTAGCTTAAAAATAAGGTTTCTAATTTTATCAATAGCTTTTGTCCAGTTGAGCTGACATTTTTTTTTTTAAAGCAGATTAATATTACTGGTATTCCTTTTTGATAGAAATTCCCCACCTGACAGAATAAATTGCTTCACTTTAAAGCACTTTTATTCCACTGCTAGCTCAAACTGTCAGAACACAGCGCACAGCAGTTTTGTCAGCTGTGACTGCTCCATAGTGTTATTTTCTGTCTTTTAATTTAATATTGTTTACTGCTGCTGCTGACATGTCATCATCAAAACAAAAAAAACAAAAAAAAAAAGATGTGTGCACACAGCTTCTGAAATTACCTTGGAAACCACTTACGGAAACTATTATTTTGAGACATTGGTACAAGAATCTTTTGAAAATGAGAATAATAATGTGGCAGGTTGAAGAAAAATAGGGTTTGTCTGACATGAGAGAGCAGCGCTGGGGCGGGTTCACTAGAGCTAAATATTAAATGACAGAGTGAGTTCTCAGGCCTCCACAGCAGGGGAGTTTGGGAAAGGATGATGCCTGGTAAAATGAGAGTCATGGTGGATTGCAGTCTGCAGGGAATAAATGGGTCTTGAGTGTGGGCTGCGCTGCCTTCTTCTGCTTTGTTTTGAATATGAGGAACGTTATCGCACACCCTGTGAGCAGAGGCTTTACTTAATAGTAAGTAAGTCAACTAGGGAGATATTGTGTGGTAGGACCAATGAATCCTTTCAATCTGAGAGCAATTAGTGCGAGCACTAAGAGAAAATAAAGCAGGTTCTTATCACCGCGTTTTTCACTCTCATTAGTGTTGCTGCTGATTAGCATTGGACAAGATCAATGTAGAATTTTAACAGCCAAACAAAAGGTGCATTGCAGTCATCTAATTTAGATTAAATGAGGATCGGATCAGAAAACACTGTGTAATTTTAAAGCGGATTACATCTCAACTCAAACTGCTCGACCTGAGATATGTGGTGGATTTAGTCCTGTGGAGTGTAGGACCTTAGTTTTCTTTCATCTTTATATCCACAATAGAAAATTCAAGTTTTCTAATATGACCCAGTTTCATTGCGGTGTAATTTTTGTGTGATTTGCAAGGAAATAGAACAGTAAATAATATGAGTGTAATAAAAAAAATAAAAAAGTCACCAGTACGCTTAAGCTACAATAACATACAGTTTATCTAGAGCTCTCCAGTCAATCCAGGAAAATAGAGTGACGAAAGCGAAAACAAGATCAGACACAGACATCTGGGTGGCGGCTAATAATAGATCACTGGTTACTTATTAGAGACATTTATGCTCTGTGCTGTGTGTAAAATAGGACTGAATAACTACATGATTGCTTGAATAAATTGAAGTGTCTGTAATATATTATATGTGAGCTGATAGTTTGTCAGATCTCTGAGGGGTCAGTGTGAATGGACATTTAACGTGGAAGAGCTGCTATTGCATCCATTTAGGTTTGCCTTTGATATTGTGTAATCATGCTCTAGTTGGCATATTATGAACGGGTATAAGCCTTTTATACCAACATGATTAAAAGATGTTCATGTTCAACATTTTCATGGCTTTCCCCCAAGGCGTGTGTATCAGCTAAAAATAGAAGTTGAAAGAAAAAGTTTGACTTTGAATTTTTTATTTGGTAATGAAACACATGATTTTACTGCTGTGAGGCAATTAACAAGCGATGAAAGAGATGATTCTGCACTTCCCGAAAGGTGACAGGAACTGAATCAATATTGAGTTACTGAGTTTATATTCATTGTCGGTCTGTATATAGATGTTTATTAAAAACTGTTGCAAAAACATTGTCACAAAACAGTTTCTAAAATTCAGCTTTCCTCATGAACTTTAAACCGACAACTTGTGTAAGGCAAGAAAACTTATACACCCCTGTCTCACCTGCCGCCTCTTATAAGAAAACTCATGAGGTAGTTGTGACTTGTCCCTCTCATGAACAAAACGTTGGCAGCTGTATGCAAAGCAGAGTTAGTGAGTTTTTTGCAGGAGGGGAACCAAACCGAAGAGGTGGAGCCTCGTCAGACAAAAGCTTCTAAAGCAGAAATTTTTATAGCACAGAAACTACAGTCACAGTGATCAGTTGTATGACGCCACAGTGGCCAGGATTCAGATGTTTTGGAAATTCCAGGTTCAATGTACCGTACGTTTTGGATGTTGACTTTATGACTTTATGCTATCACAATGTCAAAGCTCTGTTAGACACTCATCTACGGATTAAGTATCAAACAGTGTAATTTTTCACAGACAAAGTAATGCTGACATATTCTTTGTTGTCTTCATCAGTGCAAAAACTGAATTGTAAAAATAACATGTTGGAGATTAAACAAACAAGATATAATGTGTTGATTAGTGAACTTCAGAGCTGCATCTGGTATCAATCTTTTCACCTGAACAAGAAAGTGAAAAAGCATATGTATGGTTATTGTTTAGTTTTTTTCAGACATTAAGTCCAGGTCTGTGGCTGAACACAAACTCTGGTGTAGTAGATGAGTGAGTTCAAAAGCCTGTAAAAAATAATTCATCTTTACAAGAATGCTTCAAAATATCTGTATAATAACACAATAACCATCAGATGTAAATGTGAAGTCAGATGATATCACAGCATTGGATCCCTTTTCCTTTATATTTAATTTTAATATCTCTATAAACTAAAACAAACAAACAAAAGAAATAAAAGGAGATGAGGTCATTTCTATGAGGATGCTGTGGCATGTTTGACCACATGAGGTTTTGATCTTGTGACGATTAATTCTCCTCATGCCCCTTTCAGAGTCCTTTTTAACAGAATTGAACACCGACCTCCTCCTCCTCCTCCTCCTCCTCCTCCTCCTCCTCCCTCTCTCTCCATTTGAAATTAAAGGGGGATGGCACTCCGTGGCATCTACACTGTGGCTGTGTGTGTGTTTTAGTCTGACCTTGACAGACCAACCATGTGAGAGAGGAGTGTTTATAGCATGTTGAAATGTGTGTGTCGGTGGCCTCCAGTGCTTTAATGTCTGGGTGAAGTGTCTGTGTTTTGTTTTATTGTGGGGTTCTTTTGTTTTCTTTGCGTTGGTGTGTGCTTGTGTTATATGATGTTTTTCAGGTGAACTGCTCTTGTCTTTCTGTCTCAGTGTTTCTAAAAACTCTGCGGTGGTCAGTACACACCAAGATAAAGGAGATAACAATGGTAAACTGTGGCCATGGAGTTTCCCCCCTACCTCCTTATCCTTTGAATGTCCTCTAGCTGTCCATCCCATCCAAGTAATCAGCATCCTTCAAAGAAGCACAGCCAAAGCTAAAGCCAAGTCAAACAGAGAGCGTGTCCTAATCAGGGGCATGAAGAGCCAGGCTTATGGAGCCCTCCCCCCACCGCGGGGGCCATTACTGGGCCGCCATGGGCTCAAGATTAGAGTCTCTTCCTGTGTTAGCCATTCAAATTCAGCATTAATGTTTGAAAGAGCAGAGAAAATGCCTGCTCTTCTTGGATAGATTAATATTTTATGGAGGAGAAATGTGAAAACATCCCCAGTAATATGTGAGTTGAGCTGGTGTGTCTGTGGTGGGTCTGTGTGTGTTTTTGAGACACTTGAACATCCTCATATCGCTGTCAAAATGTCACATCCTACCACAACAAGCCAAGTAGAATGAGGTTTGGGGTTTTAATTTCTGACAAATTAGCATCTCGTGTGTCAGCGTTACAGCTGCAGTTTTCCTGGTTTACATTTACAGCCTCTTTTTTCTTTTTTTTTTTCTAGTGTGCTGGAATAGTGGAGCCTCATAACACTATCTCAGTATCAGTCAAAAGACAGACGTAGAGTTGATTTATGATGTTGAAAGACTGGCCTATGTGTGTTTTCAGAAATAGGAGCTGCTTGTTTCAGGGACAGTGCTCTCACTGACTGCCTGCCTGTCTGTCAGTGTGCACAGTAAATAGGTCAGTGTTTTATGTGAGTGAAGAATCAGTGATGTCTGGGCCTCCATGAATCTGCCATCTTTAGCCGTCTGACCGCCCGGCATCCGGCATGTCAGGTGATTAGCCAAATAGCCACAGAGTGGCGAGGACCAGAGTGAGAGATTTGTTAAATATAAAACCACTCAGTTCCTTGTGGTTTTATATTTTTCAGCTAGTGCCGCGGATTCTCGCTGTTGCCTGATATAGAAATGACCAGAGACGCTGAAGAGTTTTTTTCGTTCAGCCACACTGCTCTCCAATGGCTGAAACTATCATATTTATGAGCATGCGCTTTACCTGCACTGCTTTATATAAGTGTATGCTGTCCCAAGGAGGACGTGAGAATCGATGAAGTGAAGGAGTACAGTGTGAAACACCCAAGAAAGCTCGAGAAAATATCCATTTCATTTTCAAAGGATTCAAAACCTCCTGACACCTCGTCATTATTTGATGTTGCAGCCATTGATTTCTCTCCCACTGTATCTGCTGACCAGATAGTGACCTGATTGATTAGATCCCAGCTACTGTTGTCAGGTCTTGCTTGTGCCATGTGCACATGTTGGTGAAGCCACTTCTCTGCATGACTACTAAAAAGCTGAAAGCTGCATGACAAACTGTAGCTGGCAACAATGTGTTCCCAAGATTATGTTAATGGATTAACAGAGGCATCAGTCACAGCTGCATTAGTCTGTAGACAATGGACTCCAGACAAGGTGGATATATGTAGGGGATTATGCACAGCATTTGAATGCTTTTTTAATGCTGTTGAAAAGCTGGAGGTGTTACAGTGATTGTCTTTCTCTCAGTGAATAATCTGATATGATTTCTGGGGATATGAATGTATTTTTTTTTTATTATTTTTGTAGTTTTGAAGCTAAGATGAGCTGTGAGCTACCTTGTATCAGCTAATAAAGACTCAGTTGGTTTCATTGCTATTTTCGTGAACATGTAGCCTCAGTCCACACCTTGCATTTTAAATCAACCCTTTAAAAAGCATTTTAAAGCCATTCCTTTCCAGCATGGGGAAAATTGAAAGCTCAACTCTCGCTCTAAAGGTCAAGATTTCCTGACTTAGCCTCTTGTGGTGCTCTATTATATCCTATACTATATCCTTTAACTAAATTTGGGTTCATTTTGAGTTCCCACTATGTCTTCTATACACTTATTGTTATGTTGGTATGATAGCCATGTTGTCAGCAGCTCCCTGTTGCTTCAGCTTGTCAACATTGTGACATTCTTCTGCAAACAGCGCAGTTCCACCAGGTTTTGTTGTCGCTGACACGCCTAACCTCCAACCTAAGAGAACCTGTTTGCTGCAGTTGTCTGGTCTCTCACCTGGAACTCACCCAGCACGGTAGAAACTGCCAGGAGGCTCACCCCCACCACCAGTATATATCCCATGAGAGCCTGGAAATACACCCGGAAACAATCTTAAAAATGTATCAGTACATTAAGACCATGAAGTCTTTGTCTGTAGCTGTCTGGTGCGTGCCCTCCAGCCAAGATGGATCAACAAGTAACTTTTATTAGTATAGTTTACCAATCTGACAGGAGTGAGTCACCTTTTACATAAATCTGTCTTGGGGAGGATTAAATCAGCAGTTTCTCATGAGTGCAACTGATGTAATCTTTGTATCTTTATTTATATCATGTGCCACTCTGTGGCTTGTTCAGTGTGTAACTTGTGTCCACCATTTGCTGCATCTTGACTTAGATAAGACATGAAAATCCATCTACAGCAAGCTCTGGTACTGAAGGCCAGCACTGTATGGGCTGCTATCAAACAAATACTTTCCCGCAGTGATTATAGAAAAGTGCATCTGGCTGAAAAGACCTCAGTGCATTTTGCAAGAGTTAAATGCTGTTGCTAAGTGAAACAAAGATCTTCTTATTCTCATCATACGAGAGCAGAGAAGAACAACAACACTGCACAACTAATAGTGTTTTAATCTTAGACCGATGTTTGACTTTCACATGATAAAGATTATCAAATATTCTGTAGTCTGGTTTATATTAATATAACGTTAAAAATAGTCTCATTACTCATTAATTCATATTGGTAATATTATCAAAGGGAAGAAAGATGAGACAGTGTTCGGCTGTTTTGGAGATGGGGTCGAAATATGATGACTTAATCAAATTGAATGTGTACATATATGTGTAGTTATCATAAGGAAAACACAGAATGTGAAAGTGAAATTACTATGATAGTACGATAGTGATCAAAATATCCCTGAGTTAATAAATCAGTTTTTGTTGGACATCAAGATCTACAGTCATTAAGTAAAGACAAGTATTGGTTCTGCTCATACAGGTTCATGAGGAAATTACACAGTACCGCCAAACATGTTGCACAAAAGGACAAGCATCTTCCTCAAGATTTGAGGCAGCGGAGGGAAAGCACAGAGCTCTTGTGTAATAATGCTGTTACTGTGGACATATCTGATTAAATCATGGCTTCTTATCATGTTACATCTTCCTTCCTAATCTAATTCCTTCATTCAAAACCAGTTCTTTTGGGAAGTTGACAAAGAGTAGGGTGTAACCAACCAGATTTTGCGTTGTGCTGGCGATGGTTATGTAAAATCGTAAAGGCCACTCGGAAGGCACATGTGTAATTTGTCAGAGGCAGTGTGCACTGTGTAAGAGCCGAGTAAGGCTCTTTGTTTGCTAATGTAGGTCTACACTAAGGGGGCGGCCTGGATGGCCCGCTTTCTGGGACGGTCGTGCTGCACATCACATGATGGGCTTGGCCTCGGGGTGAGGCAGTGAAGGAGTCTAAAATGTTAGTCGGATGGGGAGATAGAAGATGAGAGGATGAGTGATGGGAACGTTTAGTCTTGCCAGTTTCTTTTAGAATCAGCTCCTGGTTACTGTTTTCGCAGCTGAACAGATCCACTGGACATCAGACGCCACCTCCACCGTTTCAAATAGCCTCCATTCAAATAGCAAGAGGAAACACGATTCTTGTAGAGAGTCCTTTATAAACTAAATTTCAGTAGTTAAATCTGAATAATAGAGTCTAAATCTGAATAATATCTAAATCTGCAATGCAAAATAACAGATGTGTTAGCAGAGATCTATAAATATACACAATTTCATGAGACTTTTTCAGACCTGCAGTCAGTGTCGCTCTAACAGGATTCCTCATGTGAAAATGGGCCAAAGCTCTGAAAATACAGAACTTTGAGACTGTAATGAGTAGTCTTCTGTAAGAGTTTTATCCGTCTGAATGCAGCGATCAAGTTTTGATTTGTCTCTGGCACATTGATCCTTCTCCAGTTCTGCTGCTCCAGAAACCAGCCACAGAGAAAAGACATTCACCTCATTCTCTGCCCACATTTATCAGAAGTTAATGCGACAATTTTAGTAGATTTTCAAGGAAAAAACAATCAAAAACAATCAAAAAACAAAAAGCTGTTTTTCTCTGTATTATATCACTGTGGATTTAATATCTCTGAGTTTTGGACTGTTGGTCAGGGAAAACAAGCAATTTCAAAACATTACATTGGGCATTGGGAAATTCTGATGGCCAATTTCACACTATTTTCCAACCTTTTATATCTAATCTCAGAGTTATAGAATATGCATTTTACTTGCAGCTGTCCTTGATGTTGACAAAAACATTTTAAAAACTAGAATTGTACTCAGCGGAGCGCATACCCTCGCCGAGGCCAAACATTTTTTCTCCACCAGATCCGGATTAGTATCTGGGTGTGCACCAAATCACACAAAGTCATTGATCTCAACATCATAAATATGTCAGTGACCTTTAATTGGATCAGCACCAAAATATAATGGCCCGTGCCCCAACCCTCCAACAAGTTTGGTGCAAATTGGTTCAGTACTTTTTGTGTAATCCTTCTTAGAAACAAACAAACAGACAGACGCAGGTGACCACTTATCCTCCTTGGCACAGCTCAAAATCAAGCAGAAAAAAAAAAAGCACAAACAAACATGTATTTCTCAGTTAGGTCCCTTGATATCATTGTATTTTGTACACTTAAGTACCTGTCAGACTTCAATGTTGTATGTGTGTTTGGTTCATCCAGAGGGATTTTTTAACCTTGCTCATGTGTCACTGTTCCTGCTGATCCAAAATCAGACTCTTTAACACTGGACTTCTCCATCTCTCTCGTTCTCTCCCACAGGACATTGTGAGTGCCACTAAAGATGTCTGATAGTGTCGATATTGAAGAGAAACCACCAGCCCCCCCCTTGAGAATGAACAGTAGTTCCCGAGACTCTTCATCAGTGAATCACGCCTCTAAACCACTTCCAATGGCTCCTGAAGAGAAAAACAAGAAGGTCCGCCTGCGCTCCATCTTCCCCGGGGGAGACAAGAGTGAGTGTCCGTCTCCATCTCACTTTTTACGCTCGGATTTACTCACGTGTAATTTAGGAGTTTACTTTCTGTATGAATATTCAGCCTGTAATCAGGTTTTATTTGTGTCTTGTAGCAAACAAGAAGAAGGAGAAGGAACGTCCTGAGATATCCCTACCCTCAGACTTTGAACATACCATTCATGTTGGCTTTGATGCTGTAACAGGAGAATTCACGGTGAGTTTCCCTTTCACCTGACAATCAGGCGTATAAACAGGGACTGATGTGCTTCTAAAATTCTCCTCCAAAGGCAGAAGCCCAGGCACACACTAAAATCGCAATTCCCTGAGGTGATGGAGTCAAATAATAATATATTTCCCCGCACATAAGGTTGGTAATACATGTGAATTGAATGACAATCACTCTCTCCTATCAAGTGAAACCTGCGCTGGAAGCCTTCAGCATTTCTTGGTAAATTACATTTTAGCTGCAGTTTCACTTTTCAGCAGATGTTTTATTCTTGCCAAAGCCTGGATAACGACACCATGACACAGTATTTCCTTATTCTTTTATTTCCTCCGTTTGATGTTCTTCACATTAAATTGATCTAGTCTTTTTTGTTTCAGCAATTCATAGAGAAGGTCTTAAAGTGTTTAAACTTTATTTTTTTATGCTTTATAGCATCTCAAACCACCACGCACTTTAACCAGATATGCTCTAGTATATTAGGAAGAAATAAAACCTCAATATCTGTTTGACACAAGAGGATCAATGCGATAGCCCTCATGCAAAATTTAAGAAACTTTTAATGTTTAATGTTTTTAATTTGAGGCCCCAGTCAGTGGTGATGGGTCATTGCACTGTAGTACATACAGTTTATCTTTATACAGTATAAAGATACACTGCACTGTAGGGGGGTTGTTGCAGTATAGGTGCATTATATTGTACAAGTGTTCATGATATTGTTTTCCTCACCCTTGAGATCATCTGTAATGAGAAAAGCATTAACATAATAATAAATACGAAATAGGAAAATAATAAGGGAGAACATGAATCTGAAATGGATTCACAACAGCACAGGACTAATCTGTAACACAAAAGTCTAGTTTTCTTTGTTTAGGCAGACGGATGCAATTATTTATTATTTCAGATAGAAATAACATGCGGGCACTTTAAGACTTATCATCATCACCCTTTAAAACCACCTTTACATTGAAGAATATGTAGTCTAACCTATTTGACTTCCAAATGTACAGCACTCAGTCCGTGACATCAGTGACACATAGTTCCTTGTTCATTTGATTAGCTGAGTGCCTGTGACAAAGAGTTTAAAACAAGACCTCTCTGTATATCGCTCTTGATTTGCTCCGTGATCCCACTCAAAGTATCATCTTTTTCTGAGCCCCTAATGCCACTGCTTCTGCACAACAGTGGACTTACTTTGTCAGCACACTGAATTTTGGTTTAGTGGTTAAAAAAAAAAAAAAAATATGCACAAGTTTAGAAAGATGATATGAATGAAAGACTGCACCAGTTTCTTGCTGTGGCTGACAGACTGTTAACAACCCCACATTCTTTCCTCAAGACAAAACTTGCACATCGTGGCTTAAATGTTACATTTCACTCAAGAACTAATATTTGATTTCCTTTTTTGATCGCACAGGGTATCCCAGAGCAGTGGGCGCGACTCCTACAGACCTCGAACATCACCAAGCTGGAGCAGAAGAAGAACCCACAGGCGGTGTTGGACGTCTTAAAGTTCTACGACTCCAAAGAGACCGTCAACAACCAGAAATACATGAGCTTCACCTCTGGAGGTGAGCGGCACCAAAATACTGACACCATAAAATAAAAGTTACCAATAAAAAAAAATTTCAGACAAAAACATTTCATTTATTTAAATTTCTAACACCAAAGATACGCTGTCTCTATAATAAAGTCTTCTATCTTGTTACAGACAAGTCGGCACATGGCTACATAGCAGCAAACACTTTGGTGAGTTGTTTTATACCTTAAGTTATTTTTGCTTGTGTTGGTTTATTTTCTTAGGCTAAATAATATATATTAAGTGATTTTTAAGAATATTTTTTTAATGAAAAATATTACCATAAATGATAATCTGACAAAATATCGGGCAGTTAATAGTATCCAACTACTTTTTAATGCTCCATTTTAAAATAATTGTGATGTTGTTAATTAAAAATGTGCCTTTTTATTGGAGGTGGCTCGTCTGCCTGTTTTATGTGGAGTTTTATTGCTGCACTGTGTATCTTGTCCTCTCTAGACTGTCTGGTTATTATAGCCAAAAAAAATTACAATTACAAATCAAGCCAGTCTTTGGTTCTTAGCCATGCACCATTACTGCCATATTTCATTGCTTTGGAAAATCTCTCTAAGTAATATATGGAGGAATTTTCTTTTCTATGATTTATATATCTGTAATAATTTAACAGGTAAGTTGCAACATTATGTGGCTTCATTTCATCGTCTTGAACCTCAGAGGAATTATACCACTCCTACACTACACCACAGTAAATCTTCTTCACTTTACTCTCACTAACTCTGTGTGGGAATTCCTGGGATGGACTGTGTTACTCTCAAGCACATTCATTTCACACAGACCTCAGACCCTCTAATGGGAAAAATGTTTGTGTTCCCCTCTGGAGGCTCACTGCTCCGACTATGCAGCACAATGCCCTGAATTTTGCGTAAAATGCCACTCAGTTCTGCAGCTCGTGCACGGAAACGGTGACTGCTGCGTGAGCTGCTGCTGCCCTGCTCATTGTTTATTTTTCCAATCTACTTAACCAGATTTTGAAATACCCATAGACAGGCTTCACTGGAGGCTCAACTGCATCTAGAAGGACTCCCGCTGTGCTGACCTCATTCCTGGCTTTGACCAGAGTAATCTATGCTTTGAATGCCTTGGCCTGTACACGCTCAGCCGGGTGAAGAAGTGGAATCCAAGTCTGTTCAGTGGGATTCGCTGCCCCAGGCAAACTACACTGGGATCACTTCATGCAGGGCTATTGCTTGAAAAGAGCTCTTTGCCAGTGAAGGGCAAGCGGGTGTGGCAGTGAGTCTAAAAGGTTGTGCGAGCTCACTGAGGGTATTTGAGAGCGTCTCGGCCTTGGACTGTCACAGTGGTCCACGGCTGCAGAGATGACTCAGCTACTGGCTACCGCACCGCAGATTCTCTCCTATGGCTGGACCACACTGTCTGAGATGAGCAGAGCTACAGGAGAGGTGCCAATCACTGGTCTATAGAGGCAAACAGTTCCATAAGAAACCTGACGCTCTCTGTCCGAATATTCTGAACACCAGCTTCTGCTAACCTGCAATACAGGTAAATGTTTGATATCTGGTGTGTTATTTACTGTAAGCAAATCACATTCACTTCTGCAATTATCACCTGCTACAGTCCACGTCTATCCTGCAGCTATCTTGTCTTGTCATTGAGGATTCAGAAAAATAACGTTTTCCCATAATGCATTAGGACGATGGGAAAAAACTGCTGGCCCTATTGTGAAATCTCTGGTTTTCATTTAAGATCTTTGAGCGTTCATTTGAGCCAGTTGTTCATGTTTCAGGTCGACCAAGTGCCTCACCTTGACCTAAGTGCTCAGCGTGCACTTAGAGAAACTGTCACATCCTAATCCAACCAATTAAAAAGTCATAATTGAATTTTAGATTCAGGGATTGAATCGGTAAGGAAATCTAAACTTTACTTCCTGTGCCTGATGTCCTCTCTGACATGCTAAATCTTGCACTCGCACATGCTTTAAGTGATTGTGTTTGTCAGACCACAGCAGTCATATGTCAACCAACAAAGACGGCTCGACCGCATAACTACATTCACAGCATTGACACTTTGTTTGTCAGAGTGTGACGTGCACCTCAGGTTGCACTGCTGAAATTACTGCTTCACAAAAACCTTAGACTCTAGTGTGGTTGGTGCATGGAAGCCACAATGTTGGGAAATGTGTCCCATGTTTGGTTAGGCTCACACAATACATGTGTGCCTTAGTAAACTTAAACGTAAATCTGTCAATTCCTGTAACTTCATTTATGGTCATTTTAAAGTCTTTAAGGTAAAAAGCTTCAAAATGGTTTGATGTTCAGAAGTAAAAAGCAACTGTAAGGACATGTTTAAGCTAACTCAGTAAAAGTTGCCACGCAAGCTGTAATGTTTCTTTGTTCATATTTGTTTTATTGTATAATGGAAAACAGCATGAATCCATCCAGATCAATGAAAACAGCCACTTCATTTTCCATCAGTGTTATAAAGCCAGTCTGTGGCTGTTCCCTTTTCTCAACGGTGAAACCATTTCCCTGTTACGCTGAAGAATCTAAAACAAATACAAACACAACCACAGCAAACACTGGTATCCTGCATTGATAATGAGGCACAACATAGTAATGCAAAGTAACATTGATTGAGTCAAACTTAGTGATGTAAAGTTTTATTTATAGTGATTTATAAGTTTGGGCCAAAAGGTGCTTTTCACAAAGCAACACTGACAAATACAGTAGCAAAGACTAATCCTGTGTATGTGCGTGTGCTTATGTGTGTGCTGTCACAACGCTGGACAATAATTGAGGTGTAATTTGATCATTTTTGTTTTGTAATAACTAATGGATTGCATCTTTAGCATGTGATGAGGAAATTAGAAACCAGGTACAGACATGATATTGTCACTACTGAAGCGTCCAAATTAAAGGTGACTAAAACAACGTTTGAAGTGTAGAGGGAAACATGTTCTGGCCCTGTGCGAGGACAGTCCTCAGGTGGCATGATTTTGACTCTATCATGTCCTCTCCTCATGCTGTGTGTTAGGAGGACAACTTGTGGACTTAATGTCCATCCCTCAGTAGCGGACCCCTGCCCTCCCCTCCCCCCACCCTCCTCCCCCTGAAGTCCACTTACTCTTAAACATTGTGTGGGTTTGTTTTGAGTAAATCCTCCCATTTTCAACCTTCACATTCAGAACCGACTGCTGTCATCTGGGCCTCCTGTCAGCCTTAGAACCTGCAGCGCATTATTTGACAAGGTAACTCCTCCATATTACTTCTCCACATGATGTATCTCTGCATTGGCTTTGAAGCTAAATTCCACTATTTGATCTCCTAATTTTGATTATGCCAACTGGCTAATGCAAAATGCATACAAATACTTGATTTTAGAGGCATCATCACTCTCTGTATTGAAATTTCTTGGGGGGTATGATTGGATCTATTAGTTTAAACTGTATTTATTATCTTCCACAAGAGCACCTCTTATCTTCTTTTTTTTTTTTGAATGGACTGTGTCTGAAATGGCAGGGCAGGGGCGCATGCCACAGAGGGTTGTGATGACTGTCGAAACTGCATGTATGAGCTCATATTCCTTACTATTTGATCCACATTGCCAATAATGTGCCTGTAACTTCATCACCATTGTAGACATTAGCGCATGGCTCTGTTAAAAAAAAAGAAAAGAAAAAAAAAACACATGGCACTGCTTACAGTCAGCCAGACACTCATTTCTGCACTGCAGTCCTGGCTCAGCCCTCCTTGCAGCAGGTCAGAGGCCCAGTATGTCTGAATGAAGGACTGGGACTTTCCTTCAGCTAGACCCTTCCCCTTTAATCACTAGAGCTAAGCTGCACTGATTCATTTATGCATGACGACACTGGAAATGGATGAAATGTTTCCATTCCATAAGAGGAAGATGATCCAAGGCTAGCAGAGTTTTGGATGGGGGGAATAAAGGCTGAGCATTAGGCATAATAAATATGCCTCAGGCATATTAATCATGCTTGTTAAAAGGTATCTCCCACATCAAGAGGATGTCTACACTTCATCACCATATTGCACATTACTGCAGTGTTGCAGCATGTTTTCTCCTGTAGCACAGTTAAATATAGAAAAGTTTGTTCTTATGTAAAAAAAATCATTCTCATCACTGGTTCATGGCCACCTGACCCGACCCTTCAACTTAAAAGCCCTCAGATAAACTGCACTAAATGGCACCTCACTCTTTTTGCGCTTGTCTCTTTAGCTCTCACTTGACTCATATTGCTTTCCTCCACTATTAACAGAACTTAACCTGACTCATTCTTGGTTTTTTGCACAAAATGTCAGATGCACTGTTGCAGCGCAGAGTGTCACGACAGATTAATTGTATGTTGTTTATGTTGATCACATGTGCTCCTTTTTCTGGCTACATGTTAATGAATACGATGCATTTTTAATCTACACTAATCTGAATCTGTTATCACTGTGTGATTGACATGATTTAAAAATTAACTCAGCATCACTGGGGCCTGTATGACAGACGAAGTCCTGCTTAACTTCAACTGGCCAGAACTCAAACTCTGTACCTGGGCTGGTTTGGGGGTTTGCAGGCTCTTTACTGTGGTGACAACTCATCACAGAGAAAATAATCATTTTGTTAATAATTTGGGAAAAATTAGAAGATCTGCATCTTCTCTTTTTCACTCCATGCTGCTACGTGGCACATGCATCCACACTTACTCACATCTCTACCCTCCAGGGTGCCAAAACATCATCGTCAGAGCCCCCGATTGCTCCACCTGTGTCAGAGGAGGAGGATGAGGAGGAAGAGGAGGAGGAGGAGGAGGAGGAAGAGGAGGATGATGACGACGAATTGCCCCCGGTCATCGCACCTCGGCCCGAGCACACCAAATCTGTGAGTATATATGGCACGACTGGTAAAATCGTTCTCCTGCAAGTACATTGGCCCCGTCTGCATTTTTTGTGACTCTTTCCTCCTCTTGCAGATCTACACGCGCTCTGTCATGGACCCACCAAAGCCCCCCACCCCTGTGAAAGAAGTTTTGACTCCACCGGAGTCGCAGGTGCAGCCAGAGAACACATCCAACACAATGTATCGCCACACTGACCGCCAGAGGAAGAAGTCCAAAATGACAGATGAGGAGATTCTGGAGAGACTCAGTATGTGTCTTTAGAGCTCAGTATGTGTTTGTATGTTTATCAGGACAGAGTTATAGGAACTTAGAGTCCAAATGAGATTTTATTCATTAAGGGTTAGTTATATGATTATTTCAGTATGATTTCAAATCTTTCTCCACACAGCCAGCAGCAATGGTTGTACAGAAATCCTAAGTCTCTTGATTTTTTGTTTATCCAATTTAAAGATATTACATCAAAAAATGATCGCAATCATCCAAATATTGTAGAATGAAAACTCTTCCACAAGGTTAAAATCCACACGTGTCCAAAAACAACACCGAGGACATGACCTCATTGTCCCTGATGTGTATCTGTGTGTGCTTGTCGATTTGTGGTTGTGTACGCAGCTGTATCGAATAATTCACTGTGGTAATACAGAAGACGGGCTGGATATCCGGTTTCTAGTTGAGGTTTTACACATTTACATTGCACAAATTCTGTGCATTTAGAGGAATGGTTATTATAAACAAAAACAGTGGCAAAGAAGTTTTTATCATTAATTGTGGCCTTCATCGCGCCGCTCCTCTCCCTGCAATGCAACTTCAGCCCCAATTAAAGTGGAGCTCCATGTACTTGGAGTAGCTGCACTACGAGGCAGGGCATGTCTGAAATAGAGAGGCAGAAAAGGCTCTGCGGTGTTGTCTTCTGTATATTTGCGTGTTTGTGTGAAGGCTGTCATGACGGTGTGCGCCCACACAAGCTCAAACATTATATATCTGTTTTTCTCTCTGACTCAGGGAGTATTGTGAGCGTGGGGGATCCCAAAAAGAAGTACACGCGCTTCGAGAAAATAGGACAAGGGTAAGTCCGTCCGTGATCATCAACCAGTCGTCACAGTAATTGAAATGGAGCAATTTCAGGAGCAGTCAGTCTCACCAGGAGAGATGGAGCTATGGTGACCACTTCAGAGAGGCAGAGGGAGGGTTAGGTTGAATGACTGGGAGAAAAATAAGTATAGAGGAAATGAGAACTGTATCCTGAAATGGCCATGGGCCAGATTAGCTCAGCCAGCTCTTTCTCTCCCCCTGCTTGTCTTTCTGTTTTTTAAGGTCCTCTCTCCCTGTTCACTACACATCTGCACAGATAAAAAACTGCGTGGTTCTTATCTGTTTTAACGTGCTCACTCTTTCCACATTTGATCAGGAAGCTCTTATCTTAAACAATAGATAACTGTCTATTTACTCTCCACCAGGTTATCTTTAACTTATTAGTACCAGGAACTGTGCTTCATTATTCATAGCCTCTGAAGGTACACAGGTGCAGCTTACAGCAAGACAAACAGAGAAAGTGGAAAGACTAGAGGCCTAGGTGAAGGTTTTCACTATCATGAGTTTCACTTCCAAATAAGGTCAGAATGGCTGCATACCATTCCTTTGACCAACTATTGGAAACCATACACTCCTTGTGCATTCAGTATAAGTGCTCATCACTGCTAAGGTAATCCAATATAAGTTTCCATATTGCACACATACAGTTCGCTAAGCGTCTGGCATCAAGTGTAGACTATTTTACACTATGGCGTCTCTGCTAATTTATTATTTCATGACATCATTAGCACTTCATTTTAGCTAGTGATATTTTAATATCAAAGGAATAAAGGCATTTAGCCACCACGCTAACTCGTCCACTCAGTCTGACTGCCCTATCCCAGCAGAGTTCCTGTTTTCTAATTAAGTTAAATCAAGTTGTAACAACCAGAGTATGTCTGTGGCCTGAATATTAACTAGTAAATCTGATGTATTCAATGTAAAATTGTTCTTGCATTTACATAAAATTACTCTTTCTCTATATTAATCTGCAGAATATACAAATTTAAGTGGCTCATACTGTCGTTCTGAGCCCAGTTAGCACTGCTCCTGTAGTAGCAGCACGAAATGATGATCACTTTAATTTTGCTGATGTATATGCTGTAAGTCTCTTATTCCTCACGCTTTACAGGCAAAATAGTAATCATATAATAACACCATTTAGTTTTGGTTACACTTCTTTATGATTATCAGTGTCTATGTATAATACATAAATGATGTATCATTGACGTGATTTTGATTTGTGTGTTTTTTACAGAGCATCCGGCACTGTGTACACTGCCATCGATATCGCAACTGGCCAAGAGGTACAACACTCTGACACTGTATATTATTCCTTTTTTTCCTCACTAAACCATCAGGCTTACATTTGTTCTGAGCTGCAAATTCCTCCCGTATGTTTTCTCAGGTGGCCATTAAGCAGATGAACCTGCAGCAGCAGCCCAAGAAAGAGCTGATCATCAATGAGATCTTGGTGATGAGGGAAAACAAGAACTCCAATATAGTGAACTACTTGGACAGGTCAGTTTTAGATTTCTGATCACCACAAAACAACATTTCAAATCATTTTCCTGGAGCCCAAAGTGACGCCCAAACCACAGTCCAAAGATCTTGAGTTTCATGTCATATATATAACAGAGAGAAAAGCAAATCCTCACATTTGAGAAGCTGAGACCAGCAAATGTTTTGCATCTATCAAACCCCAAAGTTATTCTTAATTCATTTTCTGGCCATTTAATTGAAAAATAGTTTTAGTACTTGTAGTTTTACATATTATCTTGCTCCTGCACGCATTTACATGACATTGGAAATACAAGGCTGATACAAAGATTTCATAAAACTCAGAGAAGACATTAGCAGGTTAGTGGCACAGCTGTTGTTGCTTTTCTAGCATATGTAAAATCATTTTTGCATTTTTTGTTTTCTAAGACGGTTAAAGGTTCTAACACGACTCACACAGCTGCATGAATGTATCTGATGTTAACTTGCTAAAAGCAACTGACTTGTCATCATAAGTTAAATGAGGTCAATGTACGTTGTTACCACAATGACATTGAGGGATCCTCTATGCCTCCTTCTCAGGTCTTTTTCCTTTTCCTCATCTTGTTCTTCTTCTTTTTCCCTCTTCATGGTAGTCAGCATTCATCTAAAGGTGCATTACCGCCACCTGGTGTTTTAAAAATCAAATAGGAATTAAACATCCCGAGTTTCTGTCACATTTTAGTACCTGGTTTACTCAGCTCTGATTTCTGAACTGTCCTGTTGTCCTGTCCAGTTTTTTTTTTTTTTACCTCTAGCAGTAACATGTCTGAGGACCTTCTACCCTGTGTTAGAAATTAACTCTGTGTCAGGCTATCAAAGCAACAGCTGAGCTGAACACCACATTATGAAAGGCCACACCAGTTCAGAACCACAAGAATTTTTCAATTTTTTTTTCTCTTTTCCCCTCCCTCTTTCCAATGTTTAGTTACTTGGTGGGAGATGAGCTATGGGTGGTGATGGAGTACTTGGCCGGTGGCTCGCTGACAGATGTAGTGACTGAGACCTGCATGGACGAGGGCCAGATCGCTGCGGTCTGCAGAGAGGTAAGAAGCCAAGTTTACACATCAGCAATACTGCCCACTACTTCTGTAGCTATGATGAGCTGACCCTTAAATTCAGGTGGGCACATTAAAAAAAAGCATGTGAACACTTAACCAGCCAAGAGAAAAAGACAGTCCAAATACTCTATGTGCTTAGTGCAGGCTTCCCTTTGTGTGTGTGGGTGTCGATCAGATATATATTTTTAGCTTTTTTTTCCTCCCTCTTCATAGTGTCTTCAAGCTCTAGACTTCCTACACTCCAACCAGGTGATCCACAGAGATATAAAAAGTGACAACATCCTCTTGGGTATGGACGGATCCGTCAAGCTTAGTAAGTCTTTACTTTTTTGACATTTCTGAATTGGTTTTAGCGTGGAAGAATTACAGTAAAAAAAAAACACCATTAATGACAAACAAGTGGCTCAGATTCAAATGTTTAACACACCACGGCACCTCTCTCCCTCTGCCTCCCCCTGCAGCCGACTTTGGCTTCTGTGCCCAGATCACTCCAGAGCAGAACAAGCGCAGCACGATGGTCGGAACGCCCTACTGGATGGCACCGGAGGTGGTCACTCGAAAGGCTTATGGCCCAAAAGTGGATATCTGGTCCCTGGGAATCATGGCGATAGAGATGGTGGAGGGAGAACCGCCCTACCTGAACGAGAATCCACTCAGGGTAAAACACAAACAGGACTCAAAGCTTTAGCTCGCTGGTCATACAGTATGCATGAAAATGAAATATTCAGATTTTTTTTTCTATAGTGCCCTCGTTTGATAATCTGTTTTGACCGCCTCCATCTTTCCAGGCGCTGTACCTGATAGCTACCAACGGGACTCCAGAGCTGCAGAACCCAGAGAGACTGTCATCCGTGTTCAGAGACTTCCTCAACCGTTGTCTGGAGATGGATGTGGACCGCAGGGGCTCTGCCAAGGAGCTGCTACAGGTGAAACTGAGACTCAGACCCAAAAATGCATGTACACAGTTTTGCCACACGTATTATCTTGTACATGAACTAGTCCTGCACCATGGGGGTGATATGGCATCAACCAGGTTGCGTTGGCCATGGACAAGTAGTTAGTCAGGTGTTGGCTTGCAGGAAAATACCAAAATATTGTGGGGAAAATTTGACAGTCAATACAATCTTATTCTTGCAAAATCAAAGTTCAAAGTAGCCGATGTGATTCTTCAGGATCTTTGGGATTTTTCAAAACCATTTAGCAGAAAGCACATGTCCATAAAACCAAACGACAATAATAAAAAAAAAACCTTTCTTAATCTTACTTGATATAATTTGTGTTAACATGAATAATTTCACATGTAAGTGCACAAACACTGTTGACTAATGTTACTTGTTCTCCTGGAATTGCTAGTTAATATTGCTAAAGATGGCTTCAAGATCAAGATTTTGCCTCCTACCTTTGCCTATCTTCTGCTCTGATTTGGTAACATCTGGAGCAGATGTTACCAAATCATCACTAAATGTCAACTTTTTTATATTTTTGTAATTCTGTAGTTCTTCATATCCTCTCTGTCCTCTACAGCATTCCTTCCTCAAGCTGGCGAAGCCTCTATCCAGCCTGACGCCTCTGATTGTAGCCGCGAAGGAAGCCATAAAGAACAGCAGTCGCTAGGGAGTGCCCTCTGTCCGCACCCGAGGCTGGAGCCCTGCCTGTGTTGTGTGCGTTCGTGGGGGCAGAGACTTGGGTGTATGGTTGGTGGGTGGCGTGACAGTGACAGCACAAGGAGGGGGCTTTGTGTGACGTACAGTGACAGCACAAGGACAAAAGACCCCCAGGCCTCAAATGTAGGACGGACATCTGGCCTTGCAGCCTCTCGGCCCATGCTGCTGAAAAGACCTTGCCTCTTCGTTTACTTCTCCAGCACTCTGTACATGTAGAGCAGTCCATCACGTGTGTGTGTGTGTGTGTGTGTGTGTGTGTGTGTATGTGTGTGTGTGTGTGTGTGTGTGTGTGTGTGTAGGGGTGCAGCTACAGGGGAAAAAAAAGTCAGGAATAATTTCACATGACCTATGTCAGCTTTAAACATCCTTCAGTAATCTGCTTCATGTCAGTGAAGAGATACGGGTCTCTATTTCATATGAGCCAACGTAGTTCAGACAGTCTCTGTCATAGAAATCACTGGGGTTCATGAAGGTTACCTGCAGTTCATTTACTGATTTCCGCTCTTTCCAAAACTGGCTACATGCTATCAGGTTTAATGCTCTGACTGTTTCAAATACTGAAAAAACTGAGTTTCCCTACATAAAATGTTGAATTCAACCAAAACTGTAGAACAGCATCCATCTATAATGTGACACAGCCGCAGATCACACCTGCAAATAGAAAATAATAAGTATATACTGTACATAATTTTTCATCATTTTCAGGAGGAAAGTGTTACATATTCAATTGTCATTTTAGTGATGTAGTGACACTGACATGCAGATGACCTGTCACATATTTAAATCAACGTTTGACACTGTAAATTCTGCATAGTCTATGTGGCAGAAATTTTTAGAATAACTATAATAGTGCACATTAACACTCAGTTTCATTACCAATGCAAGCATTTTATCTGCTAATTAGACAGATCCTTTAAAAGCACATGTCCACGTACACTATGGCATTCATTGTGTACAAGCATCTCAAATAGGATTATCCATGCTAGTATTTGTGGGTTTCTGTTTTCTTTTCATGTTGTACCATGTTGTAAATAAATCAGAGCTAAACAGACAGTTCAACATCTATCTTAATTAATGTTCAGGCCTTCTTTTTTTATTTCATCTGACAATTATGTATGAAATAGAAGAAAAGACAAATACTAGATCAGAGACTCAACAGAAATGATATATGTTATCATTTAGATCTCTGTATATGTTGATGGATAGTAAGCTTTTTAAGGGGCTGGTACACAGTGGACAGTGCGTAATCCTAAAAATGCAACATTTCAGATTTTCAAATGAGCTCTTTTTTTTGACAGTGGCAAACAGAAGGTCATGTAATTATTTACCTACAGTGAGTTGGACGTCCAGTGCCACATTTATCACAGTTTCCCAGAGTGTCCTAAGCATCCTCGTGCCCTTAGACCTTAAGCAGGAAATAACAAGATGCCCTTTGACGAAAATCTTTGCCAACATAAAATACACTGAACATAAATTTAGTCAATCCAAAACAACAATCTGCAACGAGACATTGAGGGAGAAAAAAAAATGTTCATGTCATTTGTCCTTTGACAGTTTAAATAACCTTGTCGAAGGTTATGAAAGATATGTATGAATGTATGAATTTTATATAAGAAATGTAAAATGTAGATGAAGGTGGTCGTTTCAGTTGTTCTCCAGTGTGGGAAATGATTCCTCTGTTTTACAGGAGCATGGGGTATTAGTAAATCTTGTGATCTTAGATTGCAGAATACATGACATGACTGTGACTGTGCCAGCAAAATCCTGGCCTTATCTTTCCCTTTCCAGCTGAACAAGCTAAATATTCAACAACATTCATGTCTAATAAGGCACCGGGCACCAACCGTCCTCCTCACCCACCTGCACCCCTCCCTCCTCTTCTCCTTTGGTATTTCAGTGCTCCTCATTCATGCTTCAGTGTCCTTTTGTCTTTTAATGGTGTCTTATGTGACTTTTCTCATGTGATCTATATGTTTGTGGTGAGTTTTTTGGACAGATTAGAGAGGGGGAATGTTATCCACTGAGCGAAGTAGTGAGTGCCATTTCATGATTGTACCTTGAGCACTGAAAACAGAAACTGTGGTAGAGGTTCATATCGTTTCCTAACATTTCCTTCCATACCTGGTTTAGCGTTTAAACTCGTTCCTGTACAGAGGTTATCTACTTTGTGTCGTTATTTGGTAGCTTCGTCAGGCATTTCCCATGTAGCATCCCTCTGTGCGTGAGTGTGTGTGTCTGCGTGTTGTTAGGGGGCTACCTCAATCTGCACTAGAAGATGCCTCACTCGTGTTGTCCACCTTGACTTTGAGGTGCAGGGTAGCTGCTTAGTCACATTGTACCTCCATTGTACAGCAAATGTACAGAAGATGAAGGAGTGATGTTAGACAGGAGGATGCAACAGAATTCATGCATGTAAAACAAACTATACACTGTATCTCATCTTCAAATAGGTTAAGATTGTTAGGATATGTATGTATGTATGTAAATATGACGGGAAAACCCCCCCTTTTTTCAGAATTATGTAACTTAAAATGACAATATTCAGGTTGCTCTATAGTATGTATCAATAAATGTTTTGCACCCTGGAAATCAAAAAGAGAAAAACAAACACACACGCTGTCTCTGCACTCCCGGATCCAGCTCTCCTGTTTGGGCTTTATCGGACACTCCTTCATCTGGACAGAGAGAGCCGATGAATGCAGCACTCTGTGTGCGGGCCCACACAGTCTGTCCACTGCTGAGTGTTAGTACATGTATGTGTGTGTGCGGTAGGTGTGGGTGGCCTGTCAAGGAAGCTTCGCCGGCCCTGGGACGTTTGGCCTCTGCCCCATGTACAGGTCTGAACTATGAGCACAAAGGTGAATTTCGGGACAAGAGACACCGCTGACGTGCCCCTTTTCTGTGGTTGCGCCTGTACATTCCTATCTTCTGAATGTGTAAACCTGTACACGTGGTGTGAAAATTCCTCTATTAATGTGTATCAAGAGAATGGAACAAAGACAAAAAATGTTACTTTTTAAATTATTATCATTATTATTATTATTATTACTCTTATTATTGTCTAGCTTTGTAAAACTGCTGATCCATCTGGCATACCTCAGCAGGCCTTTCCCCATCTTTGAAAAAGGACAAACGATTGAAGGGGAAATGAGGTTTTGGATAAACTATTTTTAATTGTGGTTGAAGCAATAGACTTTTTGAACTTTGAATTGTGCATGGCTGTGTCTTGAGTGTAAAAAAAAACAAACAAAATATTGCAGTTTGGGAACTGGACTGAAATAAAAAGAGGAAGAAAACCAGAGTTGTGACGATGCTTGTTGGCTATCATGATTCTTAGGTTGGATTTATTTTAATTTGTTATGTTATTCATGGTTTTGCATTTTGTTAATAATCATGAGAACGAAACATGATGATATGAACTGATGGAACATGCATTAAAGAGACAGATGATACATGAATTATGAGTTGGGCATACAGTGAGTTCTCTGCATAATGATGATTATATAGGCCATAAATATAATTGTATCTAAGACTTGAATGACAAAGCATTGCCATATTTCTCATAATATTTGAAGTGTAAAAAAAAAAAAATATCTTCACAAGAAAATTGCAAAATCGTCAATATAAAAATGTTTCATAAGTTATTCAAAAGTAATTTAAAAAAAGTAATAAAAGAGAAGATGAAACATTTGATTAAAAGTAACAAACAGGAAGTGACATTCAGTCTATCCAATAGTGCCCTGAAAACAGGTCATACTGCTGTTGGTTTTAGTGCTTTGATGATGGCACGTGTCAAGTTCACACCACACAGCTCAGCACTGAAAATGATTCAGCTGTCTCTCGGGTCACCGGCGAGGTCACATGGCCGTCAGCTGAGTCGCAGTGATGATCCTCACGCCGATGCTCCCCGGCATCTCGTCAGCCATCTGCCGACCTCGCTTCCTCAGCTGAAGCCTCTGAGGATCAGTGGTGTCCTTCACCGACCCGGACAGCACCACTTGGCCCATGAACTCGTCCTTCACTGCGTTACTGTTCCACACCTGAGGAGGACCAGTCAGTTTTGAACATACAGTAGGACACTGTGCCGTATCACAAAGTGATCATAAGGGCTTTGACAAAGGGTTGGTGACTCTCATTTGATTATGTTGAGTTTAGGTAAACATGATGATGCTGTGCTCTCAGATATAGCCAAATAAAAGCTGCCATTACATATACATACAGAAAAATAACAACAACAACAAAAAACCTTTTAATAAGCATGTTAGGGGAAGGTTAACAAGTTCCTTATATTAGTAGTAAACCCCTTTGAAATCACACTGAATTATTGAAAAATAAAAAAAAATGTCTTTGAGCATAAATCAAGGCTTTTTTTTCTGAATCTGTAAAATTTTCATTTTGGTGATACATGGTTTCCACAGGACAGTGACCAACAATCTGTCTGCACTGCCAGTCACTCAGATTAATTACAGTCATAAGGAGCAGATAGGTGCCATCTTACCTCAACAGTTATGGGCTTTCTGGGTTTCTTCCTATAGAAAATGGCGCTGGTTGTAAATTCTGGTTGCAAGGTGTCCGTCTTGATGATGGACTTCACTGACCGGCCTTCACAGGATATAATCACGTAGGGGTCTGCACCTGCGTGAAAACATGTAACAACATGTTTCAGTGAACTACACTGGTGGAATGAAGACTTTTCATAGCGTTTAGGAGACGTGCGGGTGAACTCTAGATTGTGGGACATCCTCCAACCTCCTGTGCTGTCCTGGTTTTGCAGCCCCTCAGCTCCGTGGACGTAGATGTGAGTCACAACTTGCGGGTATCCCAGAAATGAACTCCAGCATCTCACTTTCGGCTTATCCTCTGTCAGCTCCCTGTGAGAGTAGAGGAGAGTTAAACTTCCAGAAGAGAAGCTGAGTTTGATAGTCCAAACATTGTGACATTATGTCTGTGTTTCATAGACACAACACTGACTGGACTTGACAGCTTGGATTGCCTGTATGCGAGCAATCACGATTTGATGCTGTGTTTAGATTTGCCAACAAGAATGTCAGAAACAACGAAAAATTTGGTAAGACAGAAACTTTGGCCAAGAAAAGTAGTGGTAGAGCGATGTTTACAGACCACCGACATCCATTACGGGTAAATTTTTATAGTTTCCACTCTCCAAAACACTCATTTGTGTGCTTTTCTTGGAAATGATCCATTCACCAGTGTCTGAAATGAACAGTCCAAGAACAGCATGTTTCCCATTTCCCTGAAGTGTCTCTTTAGACCTAATAATTGTAAGATAAAACTTACAACATTACATTTCTTTCTGCCAACATTAAGCGGAGCCAAACTGCTGATTCACACCGACTCCACTGTCACCACAGTCGTACCTGCACCCTGAGTCCACGTCAGTGAAAACCCGGATCATGTAATCGCCCAGCGTCTGAGGCCTGAAGGTGGTGGGGATGATGACGTAGCGGCCCTGCGGCAGCATGCTTCTCATAAACACTGTGCGAGCGTTGATGTAGGTGGACGTCTCCACACAATGTTGTGTCAGGAAGTCATGCATCCGATACTTCCTGTTCAGCTCCACCTGGAAAAGGAAAACCGTTTAAACTTTATTTAGTGTTCATTTACTTTACTCATCAAGTATAAAGTCTGGCACGTGATTTTTATATGTGCATTCATTGGTGTTTGCCCATGTAAACACTGGCTCACTGGTTCATATTTAATATAAACACATAAGTATTGTGGTTCAACCAGTTTAGGCTTGATGGACTGTGTGTGGTGATACATGTCATGCTATAACTCAAAGGTTACTTTTTGACACTTGTAAACCCACTGACATCTGAAATAAACACACAATACAAACATATAATACATACACATTTGATAAAAATGTTATTTTATGGATGTTAACCGTTCTAGTGGAGTAATACTTTGCTGTGTATTGCCTACACATATTATTCTTCCCCCTGGTGGCAGAATAGTGAATAAAATCTTGTGTGTAAAGTGTGTATTTTTTCAGTGTTATTGTAAGTTTAGAGTGATACAGTTCTTTTACTGGTAAGATGAGTGATGTGGTGATCAGTTAAGAAAATGAAAATCCTGTTGGACATGCTCCATAATTACACTGCATATACTTCTTGCTTATGCAGAGGATTAACATCATAATCATCGTAGTCCTCAAGCTCCAGCTGGGGACAAACTCAGAGGTTCACTGACACATATTTATCTATTTAATCAAAAGTCTTAAAAACTGGTAATTTGATAAAACAACTATTGAGTAAAAGTCTTCTTTTGACTGAGGACACAAAGAGTAGTGGACAGCAACATAAAACAGAGAATGTGGACACAGTGTCTGGAGTCCATCACATAAAGGAGGAGGACACATCTCTTACACAATGACCATAGATGACAAGGGTTAAATTCAGGTTAAGGCTTCAAGCTCACAGCATTTCAACAGGCCGCGTGCACGCAGCTGTTCACAGGCCCTGTGCTGTGTGGCACCAGCACTTATTGCTGTCCAGAATTTGCCCCTTTGGCAGCACTTCTGTGAGCATGATAAGAGTGTAAGAGTAGAACTTAGCCAGATCTCTGGACTCATGTGAACGTAGCAATCTAATCCCTGCATAAGAGATAAGATCTAGTCTGGCATGTTTTACAGCTGCTTTAAGGGAGAAATGCGTTGGCTTTGTAATTTAATAATCAGTTAAAACTTCTACTGAAAAACATCAAGAGTTAAATAGACTTTATGAATGTCGCTCACCACTGTATAATTCTACCCATAAATGTGTTGTGCTTTTTTTAATCCTTTAGTGAGGTTGTGGTTTCATATATATTCGGTATATTGTCACTCAGAAGGAATGTAAATGAAAGGCTTTTTTAAAATCTCCAGCAACCATCAAATTACACGAGATTTCTATAATGGCTGCACAAGCGCAGCACCAGCACACGGGTTGCTGAACAGCCTGCACCTCGCCTAGAGCCCAGGAAAAAACAGTCACCAAATGTATTTGTTTCCACTCTGTTTTTCAGCTTGAAACAATCAACTAAAGAATGTGCATTCTTTGTGTTTAAATGTATGATTTCACCACTTGTTAAATGGTCTGTTTTGGTTCTGATAAACTGATCAAGTAATGTCTGCCTGTCATAAGAAACACCCAACAACTCTTCACTGTTGGCTCAACAAGTGAGCAGAAAAGTATTGTGAAAGCCAAAATGTGATGAAATGACCCCGTTTTCCCCCAAAATAAACTAACTTTTGACTAACGACCTCATCCCAGACGAACACCATTTCCTCTGTGATGAACTTATCATTGCAGTCAATCTCCTCTTGATCTTTGTGCAATGTTTCACAAACTCTTCAACTCTCTTTTACTGTCATTTGCCCCTGGTTTGTAAGTCTCTTGGTGCTTATTATGCAGGTATATTAGTGGATGTTGGAGGTTTTACACCATATGTTACCTTAAAGACACCGAACCCAATGGTTAAATTTTCTCCTTGGCCAACTTTTCTGTGGATCTTCATGTCTCTCTGTTGCAGGGAGATCAAAACTTCATCGACCTCCTTCGTAACATCAAACAAATACTGTAAAAGAAGTTGAAAAGGAGTGAATATACAGGTGTGCATGTGCATGAACGCAGGTGATGTGAGGAGCGTGCGGGTACCTGTGGGTTCTGCAGGAATGTCTGCTTGTGGTTAGCACAGCCTCCACACCGGTTTAACAGCGGCTCTGCGTTTTTGGTCCAGCTCCCGAAGTGCACGACCTCATTCCATGTCTTGTGGATACTGATGAGCGAAGTATTGATTAGACGGCAAATGTCTGCATCTGTGAAGCACTTGCACCAGTCTGTGAATGACATCCTGCGGATGCAAACAGAACATGCGTGATTACAATGTCATGGAGGAGATAAACTCCGCAGCTGGACTGTTGTAATTCAGGGGACTTAACCACTTACCAGAACTCTCCATCATCCTCCACTGTGATGCCAAGGTTGCCCCTCTCCATGTCACCGACCTTTGACCATTCCTCAGAGCTGACAGACACCAGGCAGAGCAAATGGTTATTGCACTTATGAATCACACAAAATCCACCTTTTGAGTCATTAAATGTGTTTTTTTTTTGTTCACAGAATAGATGCTGTTACCAGGTTAGATATACAGCAGCTCCAGCATATTTCACATTGGAAAAAAGACGGACAACTTCTAAAGCAATGTCCACGTCTCTGCTGTCTCTCCATATGCTCCGTATGTTTCACTAAAATATGGTGAATTACTTCCATCTCAGTTATCATGCAGGGCCCAGGAGAGCTTGTGAGTTCTTCCACTGGTCAGAACTGAAACCTTTGGACCATACTGGGCATACAAAGGGACATATTTTTCTCATCCTTATTGGAATCTGACTAATATGAATTTAAGTTGACCACAGTGTCTTCTCCATGAAGGAAACTATCAACGTTTTACAGTCACCTTTTACATCTTCAGGCAATGAGTTTTCCATTTTATCATCTGTAATGAAAAAATAAACCATGGAGAATAAATTACCTCTATCAGCCTCTCACCTGTCACTCCACGCTCCTTTCCACTCAATCTTGCCCCAGGGGTTCCTCATGCGGATCAGAGGGATGGTTTCGTTCTTGAAGTAGGCCAACAGCCCGTGACCCAAGCGCACCTTCTTCACTGCAGTCACTGAGTACGCATGGCCTTTCACCAGCCCGTTTGCCATCCTGTTCTCAATTTCATGAGGCTGCGCCTGATGAAATTATAAAAACAATCAGTTCACAGTGGCCAGTTTGTCTTAAGAGCAGAGACAAAGCGGTGAACGTTCAGAAACGGAACAAACCTTAATGGAGCAGCTTATAATTCCTCCACGGTCATACACCTTTAGTAGGTCTTCAAACAGCTGGTCTTGTTTTTTCTGTTCTTTATAGTAGGCGCCAGCCTCCAGGTTGATGGCTTCAGCCACGGCTCCACTGAAATCCACCACAGCATCTCCAGTGTTTCCCCCCTCCAGAGACTCATAGCAGCCGGAGAGCCTGGACACAGGGTGCAGGGCAATCACAAGTTTAGAGTTGGAAGTGTTACAGAAATATTAAAAGATATAATGATCTATATTTAAGAATACTGTTGAACACAAGACAGCATTCTATATATTTGTATAATATAATATACAATATTACAAAACACATTTAAAAAATTTTATAAGAAAAGCAGCAATAGTTGTTTTATTTTATCATGCATTATTAATGTATTGTTGCTATTAGTGTTATAAGTAGTAGAACTTGTATTGGTAAAAGGATCTATATTTGTATTTAATAATGCCAATTATTTATAATGATCATTTATAACTTATAGTTATATTTTTGAATATGAAAAAGAAGGTGAAAATCAATGTCTGAATAAGGGACAATCTGGTTTAAGTGCACTGACTTGGCGTAGGCCTTCTCCAGCAGGGCGCTCCAAAATTCATTGTGGTTTTTTGAGTGACAGTAGATGAGTTCTCCGTTAATTGTAGGCAGCCGGTCGTCCACCACCACATCTATCCACTCTCCAAACACCCAGAACTGAAAGTGGAAGATTCCTGCATAGTCCTCCGGGTGTTTGGGATCCCACTCCTGCTCCTTCCAGTCAGGAATGACCTGGAAACACACAAACACAATGCAGCAAATATCAGTGAGACTGCTGAGTCATTTTCAGATAAAGCTACTGTAAATAAAATGGCACGTGGCTCCCAATGTAATGTCACTGACAGATTTTAGTAAAACTACACATATAGCACTCAGCAATGACATAAGTCTGCTTAGACATACTGTACATTATAACAACTTAGAAATACATTTTTAATTTCTACTCTCATACATCAGTCATACAGCATTTAGAGCAAAGGAGAAGAGCCGTGGATATCAGCCTTTTTACACAACACGAACACATATATATATATATATATACATATTTTGAAAGTACAATCTATAACCTATGGGTTGTACTGTATATATAATATATATTGTACAAGGGATAAATGTATGGTATATTTTCCCCACGTTTTCACAAACTCTTCCAGTTATTTAAGGAACACTTATCTTTTCAGAATATAGGATACATAGAATATACACGAAACATTGTAAATAGCATAAATCCAGTCATCAGTTGAAGGCATTTGTGGCTTTAGCAACTTTGTAGTGGTGGCTTGTTCACAATGGTGTAAACAAATATTCGATGCTTAAGTTTATTTCTTTTAGTTAATAAGCCACTTTGGGAACTTTTAACCCGATAGATCAAAAAAGCCCAAATATGTGGAGAGTTTACAATGACTCACTCTGGCTCTAACAGTTACAATCTGCACGCTCAGTTCTCTGAGCAGGAGAGGAAACAACTCTGAGCAGAAAGTTTGTGGCTGACATTTGATTCCTGAGTGTTCAGTTCTCTAGCTTCTCTTCTCTTCCTCCTACTACAAGTTTCTACACACTGTTTTCTAAATATTATTTTGAATTATTTTGAATTCATGGCAGTGGCACAACACAGTAGCTTATATGATAGACTACCATATACAAGCAAAGACAATCTGACTCAAAGTTATGCGTTATTGTACTGAAGGAATGTGGCGTCGTTCTAAATCATGAGTGAAGCCCCTCAGGTGAATTCCTGAGACGTCCAGATTTGAGTTGAGTATCAGCCGGTTACACGTTTCAACCCTAATCCTTTACCCCACTCCTGCTGTCTCATCAGAGCTATTAGCATTATTAAAATTTGGTTACCAACAGCAAATACACCAGCCCTTTGACTCACAGAGTAAATAAATCAAGTGAACTCACCTTCTTCCAAAGGTTTGGCTTCAAAGCCAGACAAGAGCAGGCAGCAACAAACCAGCAGTTCCCCACAACTCCCTGGTTCAGGTCATGGGAACTGATGCCCTCCACAAACAGATGGGGCTCATTGCTTATCTCCTGCAAGAGAAAAATGAACAGGGTGTACACTTTGTTCTTAAGTTTGTAGAACACTTTACCATAAACAAGAAAGAAGAAACAAACCTAATGGAGCGGTGTTATAGGATTTTTCAGTTAAATTGCAGTTTGTATAATTCACTCTATTCTTTTCAGCAGCAGTAATTGCATTTCCTGATGGATGCTACTGATGAACCGCTACCACAGCTGAGTCACTCACCCCGGGTCGTTTCCACTCCACAGTCCCTGGAGGTGATCTCTGATAATACAGCGACGCATTGGTGGCTGGAAATTCTGGATCCTCAAACAGCTTCTTGTCCTGGATGCAGTTCCTCCTCAGATCAGCGTAGTGCTGGTTTTTGTACGGGGCAGCGGAGGAGAACATGGTCCGGATGCTGATGATTCACAGCTGCGGGTTAATGACAGGCACCAGACGTTTTCAGACTTTATATAGTGTTTAGGAGCAGGATCTCTCTGTGGCCTATGACGATGAGCATTTCTGGGCAAAGTCTCCTAGAGGTTTTCCTATAAATCCCTACACTACTTCACTCCCACATCAGCAACAGACTGCCCTGTGACCCTGAGTCCCTCTGGACAATCTGAATTTACTGATGAGCCTACAGTGTTGCATAAAAAAGGTTTTTTTACAGCATTGTAAAATCCAAAACATTTATCTTTGCCAACTGTGGTCTATTAATCAAGTTTCTATGGAAAGAGCACGCAGATCCAAAGCTAAATTTATCTCACAAGTATCTCACCAGAGATACTTTTTCTCTGGATTTTTCATGTCCATCATGACTGACAGGAAAACAAATTAATTACATACTGTATCCTTCACACACACTTCCTGGTCTCAGGCAAACAAGACTGCTCTAAATCCAATAAGATCACTCTATAACCAAGTCCTAAAAGTCTTGGATAAGAAAAAACAACAGTTCCATCACTGTGATCTACTCTCAAAATACAAAATGTTGGGCCTTGATAACCTTGTTATGTTCGCAGATATTCGCTTAGTATACAAGATTATCCATAATGCTGATCCTAAAGCCAACCTTGTCACTTTAAATGTAGCTATTGACTGTCGCATATTGCACCTTGAAATATGCACCTATATCTTCTATCTGTGGTTTTTACTGTTTTTATTGTGGTTTTTATTTTTAAAAATTTGGTTATTGGGTCCTCATACTTTATTTCGTGCTTTTTTGTAGTGTCTTTCGATATATACTGGGTCCCTGTATTTTCTGTATTCTGTCATTTTTCGTGATGGGATCTTTTCATTTCTTGTAAATGATCAATGTCATTGCACATTGTCCCTTTGTTAAATTGAAATAAATAAAATATGTTAACAACAGCCAACAAAAGCTGCCACGTATATGTGATTGGCATTTCATGAGTCAGTTTTAACCTAAACTCTCAAGTATTTTAAGAACAACAGAAATGTGTTTAAGGCCAGAAAGATTACTGTATTTATGACAGAGTCAGTGGTGAATAACACAGCTGTATTCTCTGGGGAATGATGATGTTTTAACCCTTGATCTTTTGTCCCTTCTCACTGACCCCTCAGGACTGAGTTGATTTATATGGATACAGCTTGATGTTTTATTTTTGCCAAGAATAACACATTACAGCAAACCAAGATTACTTCACTGGAAGCAATAAGTTCTCGACGCACATAAAGTTTCTTCTTCATAAGAATCCCCCAGAAGTGGGTCTTTAGAAGTCAAATGTTAAGTAATGAAATGTCTGGGGCAGCAAGAGCACTGACTGGAAAACTTCAAGTAAGAGAAATGAGGAAACTAAAGTGAAAAAGAAACAATAAATGCCAACCGTTCCTCTCAGACACCGCTCTACATTAAGGAAGTTTCCAGGTGTTGTACCTGTCTGTATCGCCCCTCCTACGCACCAGTGGCCTATTTATGCATGTGCATTGCAAGAGCCACACCCGGGCTTTTGACCCTGCGTTTGTTTTGTTTTACAATGGATTTTATTTCCTCCCTGTTATTGTTTTACTCCAGTAAGTGACATTAGGAAGAAGGAGTGTTAAAACTTCAGATGTCATACGCAGCTACCAGACTTTAAACTGAGAAATCATAAACATTCTGTGGCTCTGGTAAGGGGACAGCGTTGTGAGCCTGTATGCGCTTGTGTGTGAATGTTATCTGTTTGAGAGTTCCTGGCTAATGTGCTCAGGCAGGTTATTTTTGGTTGGTTATTTGCTCTTCTTTAGTGGACCATGAGCGTAGTAAACTTTGCCTCACACACTATTTGGTATGATATTCTCTGTTTAACCGGCGTAATATATGTAAAAGAGACAGCAGTTCGTTTTCCACACATTTCTGTCCTGCATGACAGGACACGATGGGAATGTTAAAAGTGTTTTAGTCTCATTCAGGGGTGGCACAGCAAGAAAACAAAAACATCAGATCAGAACCAACTATGGGTATCACCAGGCTGCAGGCATGCCTAAATGTTTTGCCACATTTTGATGTGGAGTTAGTACTGACTTGTATCTGAGAAAACCTCTTAATAAATCGTTACATGGACACAGAGAAGTATGAAATATTGCCAGTAGAAACATTAATGTGAGTGAGCACATTAATAAGGAAGAACTGGCATAGAGGTTTGAGGCAAAACTTTTACTTGCGAAACTAAAGATGTCTCATACAAAAGGTTGTGAAGTGATGGTACAAACAAACAAAACACAGTAAAGGTTAATCCTAGTTAATCCCATGAAACTATAGTGAAGCTAAACACTGTATATAAGATCACTAAAACTGAATTAAAGACACTAAGCTTGTAGTAAAAGCAGCTCTCACCTGTGCTGAGCTGTCTTATCTTGCAGTGCAGTCCTGTGAAGCCTCCTGAGAGATGTGTTCAAATCAGTCACCACATTTCTCTTTGAACATTCGTCACACAAAACGAGGCGTCTGTGACACAATTTTGTCCAAACAAAATCCAGTTTCTTGAGTTTCAACTTCTGCCTGTGAGGACAAACACTGACTAAAAACTGGTCTGACGAGCACCTCTCTGCAGCAGGAGGTGTTATGCAAAGGCTGGTGATTACAAGGAGGGAGGGAAGGGAAGACTGAAACTGAACACCTTCTACCTCCCATTACCCTGCAGCTCATAGGTGAAACAGGCGAAAACTTGTCCTGTTCTATTACAATAACAACAAAAAAAACTTCTATATATTTTCCTCGATGTATGTACTGGATGACACATTTATCTTTGTTAAATCATTTGTTGTGTGTTGTTTATAATGCTAAAAAAAAAAATCTTACAGTTATCCAGAGGTCAATCAATTTGAATAAACATGACTAATAAGCCATGTGCAATCCCCAGACTGTAAGTGAACTGTGGTTATAAGACAAACTGGCAGGCTCTCAGAAGTGAGGGCTTAACTTTTAAGCAGCACAAGAAGCATTTTGACTCCCTCAGATGGACAAAAATCTTGTCTGGATAATTGCAGCTTTAAACTGAGAGCAAAAGAGGCTGCTTGAGAAGAATGCTTGGAGGAAGCCAACAGTAATAATTGATGCGGGAGTTAAGAGGAAAGGCGGATTAAGAAGCTAAACTAATTTTAAAAATAAAAATAATAATAATCAATTGGATTAGAAGGAATATGAGAAAGAAACAATGGAGGGTTTCATATACGAGCAAAAGTTCATGAGAAAAGGGTGTTTCAGTGGGGGGGGAGGGAAATATCTAGTCACACAGTGTATGACGGGAACCTATTTAAAAAGGCGACAGCAACTTAATGTAACAGAGTGCAGCGAGGCCTAATAATGCTCTCTCCTATCACTTGCAGTGTTCAATGCATTGGTTAAATGAAGTGCAGCCAAAGTGCAGCCTGATACTGGCTCCAGGGAAAAGTTCACATGTCAAAAAGATCTCTTCCTTGTGAGAATGTATGTATGCTGTGTTGTCCTCAGAAAATTCTTTGCCTGGACATCAGTTTTTTTGCCACTAAAAACAAAAAAACTAAAAACACAGAAGCAAATCACAGAGGCTGGTAATTGTACACATTATTCATAAAGTATATTTTTTTATTTCATGATGTTCTATTTATCTAATTATCTGAGGGACAATATATTGATTGATTATTAAAATACTTAAGACATTTCTGCTTATATTTGAAAACAAATTGCAAAATATAAAAAAACAAACCAATTAACTGAAGCATTCAAGAAAATTGTAAAGCTCAGCTTATTACTATCAAATGCTATTTCATCATTCTGAATTTCACATTAAAGCACATTTCACATTGAATCAATATTTTTACAACAATAATGTCCCAAAGGACAAAGTGAAAACAATGTCACAATGTTAAAATCGTATGAACGTACGGAGAATGATCACCCAAATCTGAAGCTCCACTCAGCTTTGTGGAGCTTTACAGTTATTTTCACTGTACTGTTTAGCCGTCCGGCCTCTAACTTTTCTGCCCTGGTTCACTAGCCTACTGTTGTTTTTGGCTGCAGCAGCTGCTTTCATCGACGAAGTGCAAAAAACCCACTGTACACCACCTGCTCACTGGACCATTCAGAATAACACTGGCACTGTAGTTGTTCTAGCTAATTGGAGCTAACTGGCTAAATTTGGTAGCACTTACTAAGCTTTATTTCTTAAAGGACAAGTGTAGGATTTGGGGGATCCATTGGTAGAAATAGAATATAATATCCATATTTATGTTTTCATTAGTGTATAATCACCTGAAACTATGAATTGTGGTGTTTTTGTTTCTTAGAATGAGCCCTTCATATCTACACAGGGAGCAGGTCCTCTTCCACAGCCTGCTGCCATGTTGTAGCTACCACCATGTTTCTACAGTAACCCATAATGGACAAATGAAACACTTTTACGTTACCTGAAGGCCACCGTAAGTTCTGCAACGGTGAGGGGAGGGGTATTCAGTTGGTTGCAATCTGCCGTCTCAGATGGTACTAAATCTTTCGTGCTGGTCCTTTAAGAGAGGCTGGGAGCGGATGATTCGCTGAAAGGTGAGGGAATGGTAACTGCAGAAAACAGCACTTTCACCTAAGTGACAAAAAAAAAAACTGAAATAAAAAGTGACATGAAATAACAGTGTTGTTGTGAATAATGACATGAAATAAAAACAAATCTGAGGATAGCAGTGTCCATCATTGCTCTCTTGTGCTTCAGTTTGGTCCAAAAGAAATATCTCAACTGCTGGCCAGATTTTTAATCACATTTGCTGTGGACACTCAGAGTCCACAGAGAATGAATCCTTTTGTTGACCTCCTGACCTTTTATCTCACATCATCATCAGCCAAAAGAAATCTTCTTGCACACAAGAAACATTCAAATTCAAAAGCGCAGGTTTTTATGACATTTACTGAGTAAATGTATGTCCCCTTGAAGATGAACCTTTACACTGTGACTCCCCAATGAATTTTCATTCAGCTCTATTACCATCCAAATTTCAAGGCCAAAAATGCACTCATACACAAGATATTTCATAAACTGACGAGGCACATGGAAATAAAGTTAGCGCAGCATGATGATGCATTTGATTAACTCGTAGCCCTTCCTCCAGTGCCACCCAGAGGTTAAACTACATTTTGAACCACAGCACTGAGACTCCATAAATTGCACAGTTACAGTAGCACTGTGTTGTCCAGTGCTTTGCTATTGTGGAACAGTAAAGCCTCTGGGGATATTAGCAGAGATTTACACTTTTCATTGTGTTGTTACAAAAGAAACAGCTGACAGCAGAAATCTGTCCCACGCTGATACCTAACATGATTAGACTATTCCCTCGTCATCTTTTTAAAAATCTCTAATCGCCCCAGAGGCACATTTGTGATCTGTAATGGATTCTGTGTTTGAATCTCATAATGACTTGACAGGTCAAAGAGAAATATCTGTCCTATAAGGCTGCAGACAGTCAATATTATTGAACATGAGACAATCTCTTTCAGAGTCAGAAGGTGATGAACTTGAACCCTTAATGTTGTCAAGATGTGAAATCTGAAACAGACCCAGAGAATGAGTGGTGAAGAACGCAGTATTTGGAATAAAGGTGCATTCTCTGGCACAGAATAAATAACAGGACAGAAAAAAAATCCTACCCCACAATATCAACTGAGCTGCTAAGGACTTTCTGTCCTAATGTCAGCAGAGATTAGAGTTTTGATCATAAATATTGATTACACCGTACTTTACTGAACCCCACTCATTACGAAAATAAATTCTTAAATTAAGCATTTCTATAAAGCATGTTTTACTAAAGCTGTTTTTCTACTATTGGCTTGAATTTTCCCTCACTGAGCACATAACCACATGTCTGAAGAATGCTTGCTTTGAGTTTTGAGTTGAGTAATATTTCACTCTACCTCAAATAAATCATTGTTGCGGTGGTTGAAATCAGAGAATGAAAGGATCAAATTTCTGCTGATATCAACTCAGATGACAGCCAGACTCTGTCACAACATTTAGTCTCATGTCTGTGGAAAGTTACTACCACAGAAAAATTACGTTTTCCTGGTGACATTTTAAAGATATTCAACTATTAAAAAACAGGCTCATGATCTTATATGGCCTAAAATAGTTGCCAGGAAAGACAGACATTCAGTACTGTGACCCTGTGTTAAATATTTACAGTCTTTTTATAGTAAATTTACAGTACGAGATAGTCACTGATAATAGCATTTTCTAGTTCCTTTTTATCTTTCTACAATTTTGGCAGAATCCCAGAGTTAATTTGAGTGGAGTCACGGATGTTTGTTTTAGTGGAGCTCCCCTTCAACTCCTTCCCCAGATTTGACTACTCCTTATGGAAAAATGAAAAATTGTAGGACACACACATTATAGCCAGCAGATGGCAGGACATTCATAAAAGGTGAATGTGCGTCTCCATATGTGTTGCTAAAAACGGCATCAGTATGTCCACGCTTGAGTCCTGCAGTAGGGGCCGCCAGAGCTGAACGGTTGTATTACAACTCCAGCAGTCAGTCAGATCCAGCATCATGTTATAGCAGGAAGAAGAGGGGGCGTTCTCCAGCACAACACAACAATAAAATGTGCAGTCATGGTACAGAGAGGAAGTGCCGCACTAATGCTGCATATTTGTTATAATCAATATTGGATTGTATCGTATAATGATGCACCACCAGATTAATGGCTTTCTGTGGGTTATTAATGAATTCATGGGTTTGTTCTGAGCTAAGACTTCTTATCTGAACTGTTGCTAGGCACAACAAGCAGCATATGTAGGGGCCTGTTAGGTGGCTACAGGACTAATGAAGGTAAAAACTGGCCACAGTATTTGTGATGCTGACTATAACTACAGGACGAGGGAGGCTAGTTGCCAAATTTAAGATACAATTAGATACAATGCAGTTTAGTTATATTCTGCAACATGTTTGTACTAACATTTTTTTATTGCTCAATATACAACATTTTATCAATTAATAAAGAAAATTGATCAAACCTGGGCCACATACAATATCCCACACAAGTATCTGGCTCTACAAGCAGCTTACAAATGTTATAATTTGAATAAGCTGAAGCTGTTACAAACCTTGATAGAGACAAAGGAGCATGACACATCATATTTCTACACTACTATTTACTATTGTGTTATGAGAAAATTAGCAATGCTAACGGTTCAGTTATTGTTTGACATGTTTGGCCGCTGCTGATAAAGCGAGAGGCAGATCTCCTGTTCCCATGGTGATGAAGATGGTTTTGTAGTGGTCTCCTCTATTTTTTTTACACACAAATCTTTTATCTATTTATACAACTAAATTTGTAGCACACATTAGTGTTGTACACATACAGAACCAACTTGTTCACAAACTTCCTTTGCCGACTATGCCAGCAAAAAATGTGCGTGTCAGAAATAGGTGTAAAAAAGGAAAAAAAAAGAAAAAAAAGAAAAAAAGTAAAGTACTGTTGCTGTAATAAAATGTGTTCGACTTTGTAGATCAGAAAAGAAAACAACCTTTAAGTCAAGACCAGAGGGGTGAAATACAACTGTTTTAATTGCAAAAGGATACCGGTTAATACATTGAATGAAGCACTGAAACAAGCCACTGTGACATTGCAAAATACCACTAAAAAAGGACGCTGTAAATTTCCAAGAAAAAAAAGTCATTCATTCGATCAGAAAGGCATACATATGAAAGAACAGGGAGCGTATTTACACCATGATAAAGTGTCCTGTAACTCTACAAAACAAGATGTGTTGGGAGGCTTCCCCATTCAAGACATTTAAAAATGTTTTACAAACAGCTGTTAACAAAGAACAAGCCTTCGATGTCCCATTTCATTTATTTTATCAAACAACAGTAATCTTAAAAAAAAAAGAAAAAGAAAAGGCACCACTGTGGGTGATGAATTCACACCATCCATCTTACATGGTGGCGGCCGGTTTACACAAGACAACCAACATTTTCTGTTCATGTTTAATATGCTGTAGCGCTGTAATAAGCTGTAGAAAAATCAAGGAAACAAGACCATTATTAGCATGTAAGGTTATACAGAACTGATAGCTTGAGAAAAATGACAACAAATGGGGCGTTTGTACAAACTGGTGGGTAAAGTGAGGCGTCCCTGCTGTTGGATTAGCTGATATTATTAGCCGTTGTGCTGGTGTGACAGCGCTCCCTGCAGGAGAAAGGTGTAGTTCACAGCACCAGATATTTTTGTAGCAGTGTGTCATGAGCGTTAAGTGGCTGATGAAAACAGCTATTCAAAGCTTATCCAGAGGGCGGACACCGGATCTCTCCTAAGACATACAACTTTCAGACGGTCACGTCATCACAAAGGAATAACTGCATGGAAATCTCAGTTTTAGTTCATTTCTTATCATGATATTGGGTATAAAAAGGCCATCCTCTACACAAAAGAAAAACTTTTTTCTTTAATCCGAATGCATAGATGTTAATTTAAAAGATGCTACACGTGCAGCATTTTTACCACTTAATAAAAGCATTGAGAAATGAATTGTGGTCACGCATTGTAATGCTGGCAAGTAGACAGTAAAGTGTTTGTTGCCGTGATGAATAAGTAGCTCCCTGCTTTGTGCTTCAGTGTTTTCCAATTTAGAGATTCTCAGGTTTGATTCCCTGCAAAATCTGAGAAAACTCCTAGCATTTTTGTAAGACACATGATGCAAGTCATGACTACAGAAAAAGACATATTGCGATAGAAAGTTGCACACAGAGGCTTGAAAAAAGTACTAGTGTTTAGAGCTCGTGTGAGCAAGTTAAAACTAGAAAAGAAATCCTAGACAAGTACCCTTGATATAAATTAATAAACTTTATAAAATTTAAAACCCACACATGGATTTAGACAACCGTTATGTTTTCATCTCCCCTGTATCTGAGAACTATGCTGAGCCATGCAAAACAGGAGAAATCCCACTAAAGTTTAGAGCCCTGACAACGCCAATTGCCTCAGATGAGCATGATTTAATCTTGACCTTTTTCTGATGTGTTTAAAAAGTAACATGCATAAATCTCCAGACGTGTTTCCTCCAGAACATTTAAAGAATTTTACAACTAATAAAATTACATATTTTCCCCATTTCTATAATTCTTTATCTAAAATCATACTTTGGCTTTGAGACCTTTATTTATCTTTGAATTTCACACATTGAACGATAAAATGTCACCACTATTTGTGATGAAGAAGGGAAAGGGAATTATTTAGACTTGGTCAATAAAACTGTATACTGCATGTGTGTTGGTTTTTCTTTTTTTTTTCTTTTTTTTTTTTAAACAAGGGCCTAATTGTTTTTCCTTTGGTTGTTTTATGCATTGTTAGGTCCTTTCAATCAGCTTTTTACATGCCCAAAATTTCATAACCATTCACCAATATCATGCACTGCAGTTTGTGAAAATCTAAAACACAGAGGGTATATATACCATGTATAGCCTACTGTCTATGTAGAGGGTCAAAATGGAGGAAACACCAACATAAAGATTTCCCATGAGGGCTATGTGAGATGCTTTTTCTCCGCCTTGTCTCTGATTGGACAAGATGAACGCCAATTACAGCATAAACATATGGATTTATGGTAGTTTAAATAGTATCATTTTACACAATTACGGTTTTATAATTTCTCATGTAGGGAACATGAATTGTCATCGAGGAGGTGTGGGCTTCCGACCAACAATCCTCTTCAGTCAGGAGCTGCATCCCACACATCCTCACCCTCTGTGGTGGGACTTCATTTTGGTTGCTTCTTTTACTTTGACCATACCCTGTATTATGTTGAGCAAATGTTAGACAGATATTGTAGTGACGTTATGGAAGCACAGCAATGGACATTGGGCAGAGATGTTATGATGGATAGCTATACACAGTATTTACAGCGGGTTAGAAAGACGTTCTCTGGCTTAGCAAACTTCCTCTGACGAGGAACCATTACCTTTCACACCATTAACCGTAGGGCAGGAGGACAGAGGGACATGGAGGAACGTCACAAATACAAGTGATACAAAAGTTGAGTCAGTTCTGACTAACACCCCTAAAAATGGCCATTTGCTGCTTGGAATTGTGTGACTGAAACATTGAAGTCAGAGTGAATCCTTCAACAAAATGTCTGAGACAGCTGAGAGAAGCTTTTACACCATGAAATCTGTGGGTCAGTGAACTGTGTACCCTTTTAAAAAACAGTGGCTAACCTCCACATAAAAACATGTCTGAACATCAGTGAGCTGATTGTTACAAAGTGGTTGAAACTGATTTAAAAAAAGAATAAAAGGTGTTTGTGTTATTCTCAAGCAGCAAATGGTGTCATAGCCCTGGTGGCTAAGGCCTTAAAAAGAGACAAAGAGTGGTTCTCCTAGACAACAGGTGGCACTGTGAGTGAAGGTGGAAAGCAGCAGAGGTATAAAAACTTCTGTGTTTCAGGCCAAAAAAGGGAGGCAGGCTGCAGGAGGAGAGTCTACATGGATTCGCCGAGAGAATCATCATCATCCAGAGATAAGGGCAGGTAGAGATCCTGGAGAAACAGCAGAGCAAAATCACAGTCAAGAGCAAAAAAAAAAAAAGACGGATTTGGAGAAAAACAGGGCAACAAGATGAAAGGGCAGGAGAAGGAGAGATGTCCGGGTACCTTCTGCTTGTTGTTCAGGCCTGGACTGGTGGGGGTGGAGGTAGGGGAATGCTTGGAAATCGGGGTGGAGAGCTGGCTGCTGGAGCCCGTCCCATTGGCTGAGAGAGCCCGACAGGACAGAGAAGAGAGGGGAGAAGAAAAGAGGGAGTGATGGGGGGGAGGGGGGAGGGAAAGAGGTAAGCAGAGTAGTGGATTAGAAAGTGTACGAGAGAAGCCTGGACCTCTTTCCTTGGCTGAGGAGAAAAGTCATTCCTGAACTGTGGCCTCATTTGGCGACAGTGTAGAGGGACGCTGTCTACAAGCTCTGTGTTTGTTAGATGACATTTTATTCACTCACTGTGCGTCCTGCCACGTTGCTAGGATTCCCTCTGTGTGGAACATTGTGTTTATATCTGAGAGCGGTGCGATGTGATGTAGCTGTGTGTTTTAAGTGCTTTAAAAAGAGTTTTTGTCTGCAAGAGATGAAAAGAATCTAAAAAGGACTATGAGCCAGATGGCCAGTGTAAATTTGAGCCAATGAGTGTTGAAAACGCGACGCGGATAAAGCTTTATTGTTAACTAACTTAATGCCACTGGCTTCATTTAACCACTCCACCAGATAAACAGACTTACAAATGTAGGTTTAACAAGTGGTTTAAACACTATAAAGGACAAGCCCACCCCACCCCCCA
>NW_019525225.1:2430313-2440082 GCF_002814215.2 Seriola lalandi dorsalis
CCCCAAAAAAAAAAACACAGGAAAATTACACATCCTATTATCTTGGGATCTTAAAATCAGTATATCTAAACATGAGCAGCTCTCCCACATTTACTGAACAGAGCAGCTGTTTCATTCAGAGACCAAACCTTTTCTATGCGCATCAGCAAAGTTGCCCACACTGTCTAGGTGGTCTTGTCTTTAGATTTCTACATTTGAGAGATTCATTCATCCTCTGTAGAAAATTCACCCCAGCATAGTGATGTTGAATTGAAGATCACTGTGTTTTCATCGTGGGCTTTCATCCCAGGACCTTGCCGAACACACTTTCAATACATTCAACTCATTAAACCCGATGCACCCTCAGACAAGTTGTTTTTGTTTTTTGTTTTTTTCTGAGGTGCTAGGCGCTGAAGAGAGAGCCGGTAAGCAGTCTAACTGCTCCGTAAACCAGACGTATATTTGAGACTGACTGAGCGCACAGGAGAACGAGAGCCTGCGGTTCAAGGCACATGTGCACCTATTGTTGACCCGCTGGCCAATAAAAAGCCAACAGCTCAACAATACCAGCTGTTGCCAATTGGAGGCAAGAGAAGCATTCAGAGACAGATGGCAATATACAGTACTTTATAGCTTTTCATGTTCCAGTAGAGATTTACAGTGAAGTGCCTTAGATAGGGAGAATATAAAAGTATACATATTATCTGGCAGCTCCCTGAACCTGCCAAAATATCTCTGTTTAAATAGCAACCCCAATATTAACTAAAGGAATCAATTTTTTTGTCATATTGTGCATGTCCTGTGTAGATATCCTTAAATTCATGCCAGGAAAGGTTTAAACTGAATATGAACATGCACTAAAATGGATGAATATATCTGGCTTTATACAGTTGTTTAATTTATACGTTAATGCATAACCATGACAAAGAAGTTTCACAAATCTTAGAGGAGCCATGCCATCCCCCCGAATCATCACTTTCATCTTCTACCTTCAGGGAGACGGCACAGAGTCTCCTGTGCAAAGAAAAATGTTTATTAAAAAAATCATACATCAGTTAAACTGGTAATTAATGGACATGTCAGTGTTGTTCTGAATCCTCCCCCCTGCGGGCACTTCACTTCTTAAATTTGTCTAAAATTACTTTAAATTATTTTAAATTCCTTTAAGTAATTAATCCCTTTTTACAAAGTTACATCCAATTAGTGTGTTTAAATGTTTTTACTTATTGTTAATGTGATGTATGATATAATATCTGATGACTGTAATTTCAGCTGATTATCATGCAAGCTGAAGATGAATTACTCCTGCTTTGATCTTTTTTTTTTTTTTTTTTTTTTTTTTTTAAACTAAAGATCCAAAAAGATTGATTTCAGCCTCACAAAGACCCATTCTTATTTTTATTCTTTAGTACTAATCCTAGTTAAAATGGACAAGTCGCATACGTTTCCTTTGCAACGACCTCATTATCTCTCTGCTGACCTCTCAGGTCCTACAGAGGTGGTTAATGCTCAACAGTTTACTGCCCGTCCAGCATGTTGGTCAACCATCTGCTGTCTTAAAGGCCAGGCATCCCCCCCATCACTGATCAATAAACTATTCAAGACCACTGAAGGACCGAAGGAACCTGCAGAGCTGGCCAGCACAATGCCCCCACCCCACCCCTTCTCATCACATAAAGTGGTGTGAAACATGAGGCAAGGACTACCTGCTGCTACCAGGCCGCCAACTGTGAGAGCATCATCTCTCTGCGTTTACCTTGCAGGGGATTTAACAGCTAAACTGTTCTGTTCTGCCACTGCTGGGGAGACACTGTCACACTGTCCCTCATACTTAAATGGGTTTTAAATGGTTGTGCCATCATGGTAGATAGCAATAACCAGCTTTTTTTTTTTTTTTTCATGCCGGCACTGGATTAGATTTCATGGCACCAACTGTTCAGCCGAGTTACAGTGCAGCTACTACATAAACTCAGAAAGCACTGTAGCACAGAGGTATAGCAGTGTTAAATGCTGTTGTTAACATTAAAGATTCAAGCATGAGTAGGCACCAGTGTCTCCATTATGCTCTGTTGCCTACTGGATATTATTAAATGTTAAAATCCCTGATTGTGAAACAAACTGCTAAAGGCTATTTACACTGTCTTTGTTTACTTTTCATGTTTTATTCATGGTTTAAAAAAATAAAAAAGAATCTGCATTAGCAACATTACACTAAATCTCATCAGATTACCCCCAATAAACAAAGGCTGGATTTTTTTCTGTCCTCATTCTCATGGAGGGTTTTTATGGGGTGTTGTAGTGAGATTAAGGAGTTGATGTCTTTTGGACCACCCAGTAAAAACAATGCGACTCCAGCTCTCTAAGCAAAAAGCCTGACAACACAGAGAGGAACCACAATTTTATGTCCCTCTGTGCAAATTCCAAACAAAAATTGAGATTATAGTTGAATAAAAGAGAAAAAAAAAACAAATTTTTCTCTCATTACCATCTCTGAATGTTTGCTTATTGGGAGGATCATTGATTGGTATTTGTACACAAACACAATCGATCATGAAGGAGAAATCCATCTTTATGCCAATTATTCTCTAGATCAGAGTAAGGTCAGAGGTCAAGGCCAGCTACAGACGAGCACCATTGGATTTGGTTGGGATTTAGTGTCTTCCACCACAACCCCAGGAGCTGATCACTACATCACCTTGCTGTCATATTTTATGTTGTATTTGAGTTCAGTTCCTGCATCAGCTTTAGCCTAGTTCCATTTTCCACCAGCACTTTGTTTTGATTCATAGAACAAGGTGGGGGCAGGTTCTGCTCTACTTTAAAAACAGGAAGAGTTACAGTGTAGGTGATGTAATAATGGGCTCACTCGATTCAGCAGGAGACTTGCTGCGCTTGATCGGACCAGGACTCTTTACTGAACCACGTGGAGTTTTGGGTCCCTTCATCACCCTGCACTCTGTGGAAAGAAAAAGCACAAAGAAAGTTAGAGATCATCACTTTTATCCCCCAAACCCAATGAGTGAGCAACATCTGCTCCTGTTCAGTAGCGCAGCTCTGTCCAAAACATGAGTTTAAAGTTAATCGCAATGTCTGAAAAGAAAACTAGTCAAAGCTCTACCTTTGGATAAACTGGCCAGTCAAATAAGACTTCCAACCGATGCTGTCCTGATAATGTGAAATACGTTAACATTTGGAAAGCTGTGCGCATACTTGTTGCAATAATATAAATTTTGTTTAAACAAAATGAATGATGACACACTGATTTGTCATGATGACTGGTGGAAATAAAATGTAATACAAGAAGATGGTGAAACAACCAATGCATTGATCTCATCACAGCCTCAGTATTTTTCCAGTTCTGATAAACCAGGGAGGCTGGTCCTGAGCTGATGTGAAGTTCATTTTAATGTATTAAATGAATTGCTTTGATTCTTGCCTACGTTTTTAAAATTGTCATTTTATAAATCATTTTATTAATTTAATCAATTTTAACAAACAATAAATAGCTTTAACGGTCTGATTACAACAGTATTATGTAGTTCCCTTGTTCCCTTTTGGGTTTTAGGAACAAGCAATGCATGAATACACACCCAGTTTTGTGTGACCCCACAGCACAAGTTGACAGAAAAAAACCAGCACAAACACAACATGAAACGACATGTAGGAACAGTTTTTTTGCAGAATATCACTGCTTTTTTTTTTGGTTGGTCTACATCACTTCACTTTAAAGTATTAAATTTGCTGAGGCAAGACAATTAGCAGCTTTCACATGCATTTTAACAAATGCATCCATACCACCAAGAAACAAAAAGCACTAAGAAGGGGGCATTAAATGTCTCGTCAGATTCATCATCTCATTATGTTTCCTTTGATCAGATAGTTTGTGATTTAAATCAAAATCTTGGAAATTTTAGATTTCTTGTATGGATGAGCATGACAACATTTAACATTTAAGGGTTTGGCTTCCTTTGTTAAATGGAAAAAAATGGTTTTGTAGAAAAACATGTTTTTTTATCCTTAAGTATCATCACAGTAACATATTGGTATTAGTACAGAAACTCAGGTACTGAAAATGGTTTTCAATAAACATAGTTTGATCTTGATATTCCTGGATCCACTAGTGATCTCTGTTGCTTTTAAATTCATGTACTGTACATGTATAGCAATGAGCACCTATATAAAATCATAGAAAATTGCATCCAGTATATTCTGGGTCATTGTATTAATCAGGGTAGACAGACTCCAGACACTGCTACTCCTCCCTTCTGCATCTTCCTCTCTGTTTGTACTGTCAGGCTCCCTCTTTCCTCCCCCTCCCTCCTCTTTTCCACTTTTGATGCTAATTATACTATCTGTCCTCCCTCCGTCTCCTGGGATCGCACCACGTCTGTCTCCTCTCTCTTAACCTTCACACACTACTGGATACAGGCGTACATTCATGTGCTATTGTTTGCAAGGTGTGCCACCACGCCTTTGACAGTACTTCAGATTGGCAGCTTGTCTAGTCTACTCAGTGGTCTCAAAAAAGCCCCTCGAGCCTATCTACACAGATTCTCTCTCAGCTTCGACTAACTCCGTCTCTGCGCAAACAGAGTTGCAGGTACACATGTCTGCACGTCCATCTGTATAGTCTTGTATTTAACATGAGGAGTGTGAAAAATAACCACAGGGGATTTCAAGCTATTTTGGTAATTCTGCCAAACCAAGCTTAAAAGCAGCACCAGTGGAAAAGAAGAAAAAAAGAGAAAAACATATGCAAAGTTTACCTCCGGTAACACAGAACATTTTATTACATGATCACTGATTTTTTTCACATACAGAATCTGGACTGTTATCATTCATCATATTATCTGAATTGCCTTCCAAAGCATCAGGATTTGACCAGACATCCTCCACAGTGACGAGTGTTATGGATACACAGGTAATGTAATGTGATGTATTACAGACAGGGCTTTCTCCGCCTCGGCTCCACTGAGGCCAACTCACTCAGTGATGTCTGGATGCTCGAGACTCTCAGCCATTTTATTTAGCATTGCCCCGAGGTTATTATAGACTAAATGAAACAATTTAGCTTTGGTTCCATGGGGGAGGTATGCTGAGAGGAGAAGGACCCAGATCATTATAAGTGACCTGGCATCGCCATCCTACCACGATCTGACAAGGAAAAGAGGGGAAGAGAAGGGATGAGGGGAACATGATGACAAATCAGGCCTGTTCTGTATCAGTGCTGTGTTGAGATTAAAAGACATTTATATGATACTGAATGTATCAAGTTGGGACATTAGGTGGAAGTGGGTTGTTAAAAATAGGGTTTTCAGGTCTGTGGAGAGCAGAGCGACTCAGCGAGAGGATTGGTTTCGCATTTTCTCTCCTTGACTTCTCGGCAGTATCAGCACCAACAGATCACTGGCCTAAACCTGTCACCGGACAGATTAATGGCTCTTCTTCTCTACCTTTTCCTCTCCCTGCTGCCTGCCGCTGATAACAGACTCTCCCTTGTTGGCTTCCCTCTCACAAACATAATTTTTCTCCTTACTATGAACAAGCACACAGTATTATGCATGTGAAAATAACATCTTTTACAGAAAAAGTCCATTATGATACCTTTAAAGAGACCCTAATGGGACACTGGTATATTAAATGACACCGCAGGGACTTTGGTGTATCTGGGCATTTTCATTGTGTGTATATATATATATATACACACAATACATGATACATTTTATGTGCTAAAGTGCAATGCTGGAAACCAGGAGCAGTATGCAAGAAACAGGTTTTTTTTTTTTTAAATCCCTATATTAAATATCAAACTATCACATCCATCTCACATTATTATGCTTATTAAAGAGATGAGATGGGATTTCAGAGTAAGAAAGTCTCTGTAATCATAATAAAGAGTAAAAAATATTGGGAAAACTAACCCTCTGTGACTGCACAAATTTAAACCATTACACTAATATATAAATTGAATTCGCAGTACAGCGCATTTTGCACTGCCAGAGATTTAAAATCAAAGCATGAGCCAAAACAACAATAACGTCAACTTCAAACAAAGACAAGACATATATGGACAAAACTGCATCAGATTACTATTCAATAAAATGGTCAACTGTTTGACATAATATACATTTTAATATGCTTCTTCAAATTAAAATGAAAACATAATTGTAATTTGCTGCCATGTGTTTTATTCATGTTTTTGCTGCTTGATTGATTATTATAAAGCTCACCCACTATGTTTACCATGGTTTTACAAGTACATTGCACAAAGATGTGCAGGTCACAACTACAAAATAATACGTTTAATGTACAGTGAATATACTTTTACTCGCCTTTGCTTGCTGTATTACATGATGTAAAATACAGACTGAAGCTGTATCTCTCACCGTTCTCATCCAGAGAGAAGTCATCCTGGGCATAGCGGAATTTCTCTGGTCCACACGCAATGAAGACATCGTCATCACCAAAGAAATCTTGAAGGCAGGTAACCTGTGAAGCCAGAAGACAGAATTCCTGAGACCCTTGATAATCTGGCATCAGCTGGTATAATAACAAGACGGCGAGTCTACGCCACAGAAGTGCTCTGAGCTAACATCAGCGAATATGCTCACATTGACAATGCTAACGTGCTGATGCTATAAGTAACTAAGCAAGTTTAACATCTTCACCACCTTAGTTTTGTGCGTTAGCATATTAAAATAAGCAGTACACACAGAGTACGACTTAGGCTGGTGGGAAAGTCATTACAAATGAAGGTTTTGACCTGATGATGGTACTAGATGAATATTAACGGATCAAAGTTCATCCGGAAGAGAACATGGAGAATTTCATGGCAACACCAACACCATGGATGTTGTGTGACTAGGGAAGAAGTCAGAGGATCACCAAAGCGTGGTCCCCTGATGAGGGCCAATTACAATCCTGCAAATAGTTATTGACCCTGAACCGATGCGATTGACCGCCCTTCAGGCCGACACTGCCGTCCCTATAGCCACGTCGCTAACAGGGCTAACAATGTCAGTATTAAATGCTAACCAGTGACTCTCCACTTCTCACTGAGAGAGTTACAGAAACCAAGAGAGTGCAATTGCTAAGAAGGAATTATCTGTTCATATCCATCTGATTATATTCCTGTTATTATTCATAATTTAATGAAGTGCATTGGAAATGCTGATTCAGGACAAATTAAAAAAAATATTACCCGTACAGACATTTACAGCATGAAGCACAGGCAATAGCTGCACAGAGGAAGCAACCACCATGATTTACTCACAGAAACGAAAGTGTTAAAGGCGGATTACGTTTTATTTATTTTTTTAGACAGAAAAGAGGATGAACTCTGTAAACAAACTGAGTAACTGTAAGGATTTAGTCAGCTGCAGGTGGTAGGGTTAGGCCTCTGTCTTTTACTTGTCATGTTAACATGTTTAGCTACAGTAGGTGCATGTAACCAAACACAAACACACAAAAAAGCCCAAACAGAGAGGATAATGTTACACCTTTGCTGTAATGTTTAAATGATTCAACTTCTTCCCCTTAGGACGTTTCACTCTATAGCAGCTGTTGACACAATATGGCCTACTTAGTGGACAGATGTCTTTGGGCCACACCTTCTCCTCTGCTCTCCATTATACAAGCCCCGTTACCAGCTCAGGCACGCCTATTAAAGCCATTCAAGCTAAAAGCTGTGTTTCCCCTTGGCTGTGTTTTTTTTTGTTTTTTTTTTTCCTTCCTGGTGCAGATGAGATTTGTTACAAAGCATCTCAGTCTCATTTTCAGTTTGCCTTTCAACACCTGTTAAAACCTCTAATTTCTCCCTTGAATTAATGGATCAAGACATGTGAGTGAAATGAACTACAGATGACTGGCTCCATCTTTTCTAAGCAGGCCTAATTGTTGGGCTTTTTTATTTTCTAAAAACACAGACTCCCACAGACAGAGTTTCTCTGAGGGCCCCGAAAGATTATCCTCTGTTGGGACGTTCGCCAGGATAGTCAAGATGCATCATGGTTTCCTTTGTGATACACATCCAAACTATGAGCTGCAGATAATTTGGGACCACCCCACCCCTGCAGCTGCCATGTTGGTTCTCTGTCCAGCTAGACAAGCTAAAAGTGTGTGGTGGTGACTCGGTGGCGTGGCATCCAACAGCTGTACCCTCTCTGTGTCCCACAAGATTCCCTGGATACAGGCCTGGCAGATCCCAGCTGAGATACAGAGATGGTGTTTTGACTCCAGGGATCAAAATCTAATTGGTTTTTCAGCCAGGGCTGATTTACAAGCTGCACTTTTGGGTTTTCTTCTGTGTTCATTATCAAGAGATTAGATACATGTTACTTTCATTAGGTTAAACTGTTGTGAGGCAACAAGGGCACCTGACAGTTAATCATAAGATGGAAGCATTAGGAAGGGCTCCTTTTCCCCCCAAGGCCAGCAAGAGGAGGAAATGGGCTAGAATGGGATGAGAGGGTAGAGACGAGTCCCTCTTTTAATAGCTTTAAGAACAGAGCTGATTAAAGGGATAAAGTGTTTATCCAACAGACTGCTAACTTAATCTCTCTTAACAGAATCGCCATTAGAAATGAAGATTCGGTTCTCTCTGTTGGTTTCTGATTGCTGAACAGGCAGCACCATTTTATCTCCTAACAGTCAATGTGTCTACGCATTGACCTTAGAGGGGATTCAATATAACTACCCCAAAACAAAGAGGTTGCACATTAAAAATGATCATACAATCCAGATTTGAAAAAACTTGGTATTTTATTTGCTTTCAAACCCCCTTCATTTTTTTCCCTCTTTCTCACATCTTGGACCAAAATAGAAGGAAAACTCCAACTCTGACGTGTACTGTAAGTTTAGGTGTCTCTGGCTCAGCAGATTTGACAGCAAGAAATTACTCTTTTCTTACTTAGCATTGCTCTTGAACCAGGATATTATTATAATGCAATATCTCAGAAACTTTTATAGGCATGACGACACGGTAAAAAAAATAACCTGGGTTCATTCCCATTTACAAGAAAGCCTCCATCCTTCTCATGAGTCCTTAGCTAAAACACTGAATCCTATCTAGAAGTCCTACTAATCCAGCTCCCTACAGGGATCGCTTGAGATCCACATTATCTGTACAGTCCTCTTTGCATTATCAAGCCCACAAATATACTATAATATAGGAATATACTATAATATAAAAAAGTTCATATACAGTGGGTTTCAAATGTCCTGCAAACAATCCAACATTCACACAAACCTGGGCTGCATGTGGACAACCTTCTAATTAACATTAAAATCGTCATCAGGTATTATTTTTCCTTCCATGTTGGATGCCTCTCATGGATAAATGGTTACTGTAACCTCCAGTGAATTTTGACATCTGTCAACAGTTGACAGAAATACTGTGGAAAACCGCTTTGCTTTGCATCCAATCAGACCGCAAGGAAAATGTCAGAGTCTCTTTGAAACATGGCTGCAGTGAAGAAAGGGCAGACCAGCTTGGGAACATTTGGATATAGGTTAAGAAGCATCCTCTCTCAATTTGAAAAGGTCAGTCAGCCACATCAGCCACAGTCACCTGGCAACAGTATCTAGGAGAACGACAATATGAGATGACAGGATGGCATTCGACTTCAAGACTACCAGAAGCCCTGCTATATTGCATATTTACATACTGCACATGCAATGCACGTGCATTAGAGTCAGTGTGTATATATTTATTTATGTCTTTATGGAAGAAGGCGAAAGGGCTTTTCTGAAAAAACTGGCTCCTTCCAGACTCCAGGTGCCCCCCCCCACC
>NW_019525225.1:2440102-2540359 GCF_002814215.2 Seriola lalandi dorsalis
CACCACCACCCTCTGTCCCAACAAGCCCATCCCTAATCTCTGCCTCACCAGCTGTCAGGACCACATGACCCCCCAAAAACCACCAACACCACCAGCAGCTACGCAGGGATCCACCAACTACAGCAACTAAATTATTTAGATTTCCTTTGGACCGACTGACCACTCTTGGACAGGCCGCAGGCGTTTCATTAGGTGATGGAGGTCACGTGGTGAATACAGAAATTGAAGTGTAATTCTGCTCCTCTACTTGAGACAGTAGTGGGTCACAAGTTAGTGCAGTTTCTATAGTTTGTCTCTGTGCTGCCTAATCAAATATTTCTTCTTCTTTTCATATTACAAATAAGATAGCAGAGAGTTAATATGTCACTGTAAATGAGAAAACTCTTAGGTCATTCGAACCAGAGCCACAGTTTGAAAAATAACATTATAATTATAAATCATTATAATCTGGTGCTTATAATCTGGTGCTGAGCAACATCTATATATATATATATATATATATATAGAGGATATATATTTTTGTGTAAGCAAGGTGCAACTAAAATGTTTGTTTTTTTTGCTGCTTTTGTTTTAAGCAACATCTTCTAAACAAAGCTCATGTGTCTTTTGTGTTGTCTTCACTTCAGCTCATCCTTTCAGCATCATGAGTGACTGATGAGTCCCAAGGTCCAGTATCTCCCCCGACTCCACACTGACATGTTAATTGATCTCCGTGCAGAAGTAAAGCTATTCAGTGTTGCATTACGCCGTTTAGACTCCATGTCCTGACCTGGGTGGCTCATCTCATCTGTGTTTATCTGACGGACAGTAAAAGGTTTACCACCAGTGTAATGAGTCAGCAAATGGCCAGCCAGTAAATTTAAATATAGCTAAAAAATAATAATCTGCTCAGCCCTGAAAAACACCCATAGAGGAGTGATCTCAGATCAGTTTATGAGAGAGTTTCGTTTTACTTCCACACAAATCAGCTGGAAATGCTACTGTACTGTACTACTGTTTAAAACAAAATAGGTAGGTTTTAGTGGTGGTGCACACTGCAGCATTTTTTTGTGACTGTGCTTTCTGTATGTTAGCAGAGGATATGACGATAGCTGTAAGGCTGAGTGCAGAGCATTCAACTAAAGCTCGAGTAAACGTAGCACGGCAAAAAAAAAAAAGAAAAGAAAAAAGACAAAAAAGATATCTCACAGTGAGCAAATTAGTTTTCATTAAACATCATATTGTGTCTCTGAGCTACGTGAGAGGAAAGTGATATATAAAAAAAGATGAAGGCTGAAAAAGAGCCAGTAAGACCTTGCTTTGCAACCCATGGGGAAACTCCCACACCATTTCCTTCACTGTAGGCACAGAGACCTGATCAATATCAGCGCCTCTGCACCGAGTGGAATATTCCTCCAAAACGCAAACACAGTGTCTCCATTTTGTCCGATCAGTGTTTCACAGACAGTACAATGTATTTAAAAAAAAAAAAAACACGGAGAAAGAATAATTGCTGAAGAAAAATCAAAATATAATCAGGCAATCAGTGAATCAAAATATAAAGGAAGCCCATATTTGGGCATCAGAAATCACTTCACAGAGCTGTGCCCCATGATTTTTACAGCCATTTGCCTTTTTGACCTCACTGTGACCTTGGTGCACCAGCACAGTGTCTGTGTGCTACTGTAGGTGCTCCGGATACATTTGGAGCACAGATGAGACAGTTAGGCAGAGATATCTGCACAGTCATGGGGACCAGCTGGTGCCTGATGTTGTTTTAACTCCACCCCTCCCCAACCCCGAGGAAGCAGGCTTTCCATTTGGCTGACTGATGTGGCCTTAGCGTTATTAAATTGCGCTTCCTCCTCTTCCCCCCTGGGGTCATGCTCACTTGTTGATGTGGTGCTCCTGCAGGAACGAAGCGGCTGTGTGAGGGGATTCAGGCACAGAGGATGCAGACAGGCTTCCATGCTTCATCAATGGGACCACACCCCTCTATCAGCCCGATCGTCTACCTCTGTTGAACACTGCGCGTGAACGCGGGGGCGTGCATGTGCGAATGAAATGTGGCTGTGGTGAGCCGTGTTGACGGGTGAGGAACAGAGAGCAGGCAGGTAAGACCCAACGTAAAGAGCACACTCAGCGTATTACAGCCATTGTCACAAACTGAATCCATCACAGCGGAGCTTATTGCCATGACAACTGCTTCTGCAGCATGGCAAAGAACAGGCAGACTGCAAGAGCACTGATAACCAGGGAAAAGCAGGCTTTTCTTCCCCATTAGCGGATATATTTTAGTCGTTAAGAAGCCCTGAACCCATGCCTGCATCCATCTCCTGTTCAGTGAATAATTTCTTACCACGAGCTATTAACTTTTAAAGTGAATTGGAATCTTTTGTTCTCTGACAATAACAGTGTGACCTTGTGCCTGAAGCATGCCTGAAGCATCCGTTTCTTTCTTCTTGTTGACAAATTTTTTAATTTAAAAAAAAGACTGAACTGAAAGCCTTAATTCTAAACCAGGTCAGAATAATGGGAGCCCCCCGCAATCCCGAGGACATGTCAAGATAATTCATAAGGACAAATGGTACAGCAACACAATGTGCCATAGATATATTTCACAAATGATATTTGGATTTGGCCTCCATTAGACAAAAACCTTCCCAAAGAGAAATTCAGATGAACAAGTAGTGGATCTTAAATGCAAATCAGAACTATTCTTCTATGCAGACACCTCTATCAAAGAGGAATGAATACAAAATGGCTGCCGGCAATTAAATAAACGCTCTCTGATTTTTAATGTAGCCTTTAAAAGCAGTGAGGGCAAATCAAAAACTGTACTTTTTTTGTTAGGCACGGGGAATAATTACTCCCCATCAGCGAAAATAATATGATCCTAATTTGCTCTAAGAATGGAAAATGACTCCTGAATCCACTGGCCCCACCCTTCGTGGTTGAAGTGAAAAGCACCAGCATTTGAGGGGAAAATGGGAGTGATTTTGTTCACAACAGTGACAAAGAGAGAGAGAGAGGAGGGCAGTCTGTCTTTAGAGTCTACACGGCACTAAGCAAAAGAGGAGAATCAAGCATGAAAAGTGGCCATTTTAAAAATGCTAGAAAACACAACCTGAACCACCTTTTAGTCAATCACAAATGAATCTTTCAGACCTATTCACACCGCCACACGCTACAGTACAGTCCATCATGCTTCTGATTCACATCCAATGATGGAAGTGTACAGGTAAAAAAAAAAAAAAAAGACAAACAAAAAAAGACGTGTTTTTTAAAACCAAAAGGCTTGCATTGATAGTAAACTCTCACACCCACTACAGGATGTGGTATCTGACAGACCAGTCCACACCAGCTGGGCTCTCTTTGTGCCTGGGATGTGGTCTCCTAGCAACCAGTCCCAGCAGCTATCGCAATGGAATGGGAAGAGGAGGATCAGCGCAGAGTCAGGGAGGGGCGGGCACTGCATCAATATTGCTTCTACCATATCACCTCGACCACAGAGCAGCTGCAGTGTGCCTCTGCACACAAAGACACTGCAATAATGTGTGCAGCATTTCTGTGCATTGCAATAAAACTGGGAGTCCCAAGCATGAGTTGGAGATCAATGGACACTAATTATGATATAATTAATCTATATCTACAGTGATGACAACAGGATCAATATGCTCTGATTGGGATAGCTACCATATGGCGGCTATTAAATTCATTTTGTTGAAAGATATCATCATTAAAAATGCATAGCGTGGCAAGAGATTCTTGATGATCAAACCCAACCACAGCCCAACCGCAAAGATAAATAGACAAAAATATAACAACAACTGCAATATACCGTAAGGTGAAGACAATCTCCAAACATCTTAGCAAGTGTTTCTGTAGGAAAAAAGCAGCGCGAGACCTGGGGCTGCCAGACTGCACCCCTGGGAGAGCGCATTAAAATCAAATTCCCCCATCTATCATTTCAGCGCACCGCCCCTCCTCCAAAACACATGTGAGTTGGGCCTTATTAATACAGGAGGAAAAAAAAGAAGTACAACACCTAAAGGAGCTCAGCAGGGCTCGATCCTCAGTCCATCTGTAATGAATAATACAGGAAAAAAGGTCCCCACATGAGGATTAGTGAACATTTAACCGTATCAAAGAAAAGGACTGAGGAACAGATGTCCACATGCATATCCACACATGCTTTCACACCGACTCCTCGTCCACGCTGCGGTTCACAATAATCTTGAAAAGCGCATGTATTTGACCTACGCTGCAAATTACAGCTGTGAGTTTTTGATGGATCTTTTTGGATCTATCTGCAAGACACATCTTCATCGTGGTTGCTGAATGCTTTTTTTAGGCAAAAGGTCACTTCCTACTGCACAGAGCACTGCACCCATATCCAAACTTGTCTGTTGGACCACACCACCCATTCATTTTATTTATAACTTTACAAATTAGCGCACACACACACACACACACACACACACACACACATCACGATACAAAGGAGAACTAGACCGGTCATCTCACAGAGCTTTCCACAACCTTCCAGGTGGTGACCCTGCATGGTGGCTGTGGTTGTTCCTCAAGATTGCTCCACTAAAGCACAAACATGAATAAAACATCATGTCCTTTTAGCTGAGCCCATGTGTTGAGCAAACAATGGTCTTCCCCTGGGAGTGACTTTTAGCCAAAGTTAAAGCATGTTGTGTGCCTCATACAGATTGTTTGATTAGCTTTCACCATTCTTGTGCTTTTTTCCCCCACTGACGGTCGTTTCCCAATTCAATTCAACATATTACTTCTATATATTCTGCTTGTCTGCATTGGAGGTACTACCCTGTACCAGAAATGAATACACTTTATTATAAATCAGTAGTGTGGAATTGAGGTACAGCTTTTTTGTGCGACTGTTGCCAAGACAACCATCTAACACATTCTTTCCAATCCGCTCTTGATTGTGTTAAAAGCAAAACATGTGAGCGAATTTTCCGGCCTTTTCAGTGAAAGGCAAGTGGCTCCAGATTCACTGAGGCTTTGCACCTCAAAACTGGACTTATGTCAGAGTCAAAGAGAAAGTTATGAAATTATGTAGGCAATAAAAATATAGGTTATTCTGATGATTGAATTTGGCAGGTAAGCAAATTAGGGTAGCAATAACTAACAAAACTAGGGTAGACTCAGTTAGCCATTAAAGAAAACACAGATTAGGATGCGTGTTTCAATATTTCTTGTAAAATAAAGAATGTAGGATGTGCAGCTTAAATGTTGACAATTGGCAGTGTGATAACAAGGTCAATATGCAATTTTTGTATATGAAATCAATGATTTTTTTTAATTCGAGAGACACCATATTAACTTTACTCTCACACAACAGAGGTTTGATGTCATTTACTGCCCACAGCCAGCCACTGGAAACATTTCTCTGCAGGGTCTCCTCATGGGGATTCCTGTGCCCTGATTTCTGTTTGACCTACAATAGCCAACGGATCCCATAACTGAACACCAGACAGCAGTCAAGGTCGCTCAGGACACTTTATTCTGTGGCTTCTGTTACATGGAACCAGACATGTCTGTATTTTGAACATCAACAATTACAGCATCATCTCACATAGGGAGCTGATGCTGAGAATCCAGACGTGCCAGGTTTACTGTCTGATGATAGAAAGCTGATCCTTCTTTCAAAAATGTTTATCCTCAACCTTGGAGGGGCTCAGAAAACTGCAAGTTCGCAGAGTAAATTAAGTTTCGTTGACAATGGTTCTGATGTGTATGTTAACAAAGGTTTTCTAAACCCCTATTCTCAGTGTTTTACTAAAATGCCAGCAGGCCCCATCCCAAACACAGCAACAAAAGGGGACAAAATGATCAAACCCAACAATACAGGGCTTGGCCCTTTGTGCACGACCATAGAGGGTGGAAGACAGAACTTCCCAGGACTTTTGAGCTTTTCAATCACAGATGCACTCAGAAATGTCAGTGGCCTAAATACTAACCACACAACAAAAGGTGGGCAGGATACAAATGACCTGAACCACAAGACAGGAGAGTATGCTGTGTCAGACTGAAAGTCAGAATAAAGACTGTAGACAATGAAGGTCATTGTGCACACAGGTTGTTCTCATGGATGTTTCATGGTTCTCATGGACCTGCTGTGTCATTGTTGACGGAGGGTAGGACACGACAATAACGTTCTGTCCAGTAGCAGCTGCTTTAGTTTTTTTTTGCATTTCTATGCAAATAATTTGGTTTCCTGATTTCCTTTAATCCTAATGATACCTGCCTGGGTGTAGCTTATGAATGACAAATTGTCCTCAATCCACACCACAAATTTTCCTATCGTGTAGCTTTGCTTGAATAATGTACTATATCACCTTTATTCCAGTTCTTCTAGAACAGAGGCCCTTATAATGCATTCAGCAGAAAACCATCAACAGCTTGGTACATTTGAATTTTAGATGGTTAGAGTTTTTCATATGCATATTGTGACCCAGTTAACTAAGGTCTGCGGCTATGATCGAATGTCTTTTACCCGGGGGCGTGATGTGCTCAGGCCTTTGGCTGAAAGCCAGACATACCTGCTTGCCGTCAAGTGTGTAGATCCTCTTGACCACGCCACTTTCAAGTTTAATGGCCTCTGTGATGTCAGTGAGGACCTGCTCGAAGGAGTGCGCCGTTTTCTTGTTGAGCAGGACGCGCACAGCTTTGCGTGGCTTCACACCACTGCGCATCACGGTCACAAGTTTGGGTCGAACAAAGTCCTTGGTCTCTCTGGGCTCGTTCGCGGCCTTGGCAGCTAAGGACTGCATGTTCTTCTGGCTTGCTGAGGCCTTTACATTCACGGACCAGTTGGGGTTGACATTCTTTGTGTAGTCGACCTTCTTGTAGAAGTTCTCTGATGCACAAACGTAGCTTTCCCCTGTGACGGCAAAAAAAAGAAATTGGGTTAGTAACACATTCAGCTATTCAACTTCGACACCTGAGAGTCCCGGAGGTCTCCACTCGGAAACATCTGAACCTGGAGGAAGTCAAACTGTGAGATGTCAAGACCAGTGGGAGAAATTACCTCTAGGCCTCCACCTCTCAGATTTCATCTCAAATCGATCCAATATCACAGCTAAAAACCATTTTACTTTGTTGAAGAATACAGTACATACTGTAGATGCTGTCAGTTTTGTTTGCCGACATTGCTCAGAATGAAAATGGTTCATGGTTACTCGATGCTTTGAGTAACCAGATTCTGGAAAGACATGTTGCGCTCAAGGTTTTTTCATGTTTTTCATCCTTTGAGCACCACAAACTAAATTCCATTCATCCCCATTGTATTAGGGTGGAGGCAGTACCAGTAAACTACAGTAACTGGTTGGATAGATACCACTGGGAGAAATGGGAATGTTTATTCTACAAAATCTGTTCTGAATATTGAAAAAATGTCAGACTAAAATACTGTGTGTATACAATGAGTGCATTTCTTTAAATGAATCTATGATGAACAAATGACACCTGAAATATACAGTGTGATCATGAATTATTATGTATAGTAGCTCGCACTTGCATGTCTTTGTCTGGTGTTGAAGGAAAAAGAAGAAGCTAAAATTTCAAGGATCTCCCATGAGACCACAGCACAGATCAGTCCAACAATACCTGTGTTTTACAGCACACACTGACAGTAATAACAATACATTAGAAACACATCTTCACACTTTCAAGATTCACGCTGGTTTGAGTTTAAAACATGTATCCCTCGGTTAGACTGACATTACAACAACCGCCTCCATCCTCCCAGATAAACTCTGACGGACTTCCTCACTGGACATTAAAAGGAGGACTCCAGTCACGTGAAGACTAAACATCCTCTTATGAAAAAACAAATACTCCCCAGCCTCACCACAAATGTACTTTTGCTAAAGTGGCCCATCCTTCTCCTTACTCTAAATAATCTTCCATTTTTATTGTCATTTATCAATGTTTTTACAGCGGATTGTGCTGTGGCTCAGACAGGGAGAGGAGCTAAAGTAAAGACAAAAGGCAGCAGGGAGAAGGAGATAGAGAGAAAGAGAAAGAGAGTTTTTGGCATAAGGGGAATCCAGAAGGCAACAATTAGGCCAAATGTGGAGAAATTACGGCAAAGACAAAGGCACAAAACAGGATTACACTGTGCAGAAGAGATTGAGCAATTAATTATAGCCCACAAGAGGAAGCACAATGAAATGCCCCCCACCAACCACAGTGCTTACTGTGCAGCCCCTTCTCTCCTGCACACGCACACGCACACACACAAACACACACACTCCTATCTCTCCTAAGCAGCTCAAGTAGCAGAGATGATCACCTCGTTTTGGACAAATTAAGATGCAGTTCATCTTCCAGCTTTACCCCAAACTGACTCTGCCCATCACTTCTTTAGAGTCAGTCTCATAAATATAATGTTTCCCAGCAAGTCAATCAGGACTCACAGTTGGGTTGATTAATAAGGTGTTGAAATTACTCCTGAGAAACATCTGATTGCTCAACATGATTAAGGATTTACCAGGGTCAAACCATATTCAACAAATGTTGTTGTCCTCAAAAAACAACTTCAGCATCAATGTTATGCACTTCTGTGCAAAGGTTTCACTCGTATGGTTTTCTCTAAGCAGACCAACACAAGGATCACCCTGTTGGGTGCCAAGAAAAGACTTCATTCAATTGCCAGAAAGGTTTTCAAATCATCTTGGCAACTTGCACAACAAGAATCTGCAAACACAAAAATCTGTACTTGTTGTGATCAACCCTCCGATGCCAAATATAGACTATAACAGACACTAACAGCCATGATGGCAGCTGCTCATGAAGCTTGCAATACTGATCAGCTTCCCAAGCAGTGATAGCATAAATATGTCATGATGTAAAATACCTTGACCGCTGAATTTTTTTTTCCCCTCATAAATATTTTCTTATTTCCATCCATTGTCACCGCAGATGCTGATGGAGACATTTGACAGTAGAAACTCCTTTAAAAACGCCCTCCTAGATTGTGACTGGAGGTCTTCTTTTAAGAATTAGATCCTAATGCCGTCTGTTACTGAACTATTCATCCCATGCTGAGCCGCAAAGAACTGTCTTTACAGCTCAGTATGAAGCATGCTGAATCTAAGCTAAACATCCTAAAACTGAGACCTCTGAGCCTCATTAATACCAAGGCAGAGGAGCTGCCTTTAGGTTTGTCAGCAGAAATCTTTAAAAACTGAACCATGAAATACAATTTAATAAAAGTAACATCGGATAGAACTCGCCAAGAAATGTTTCATGCATGTGGGTGTTTAAAACCCATCCGTTTTTTTTTTAATACAACTTTCAATACATTTCATCACTTTTGTCTACGATGCATTAAAGAAACAGGATCATTTTCAAAATGCCAATAGTTGATAAAAGTGGACCATGTCACTCAACTGCCCCAAAGTAACCCCTCAGATTAGGAGTTGCTACATCATATGAGAGATTACAGGAGTGTAGACTAAACAGATAAGACCTCTAATCTCAGTAAACTGGAAATGTTATGTTTCTTAATCTTCTCAGCACACAAACTGACTTCCAAAACTGATGATCCAAATGATCCAGCATCCCATGAAAGAGATGCATTAAAAACAGACATAAGAGTTTGGTGGATGCTTACCTTCCTCTAGCTCATCCATGGATCCGATCTTACGAGAGCCGTCAATAGTGAAGATGAAGCGGACACCCTGTGGCAAGTTGATGTGGTCAGACAGCGAGCGCGTGAGGTCAGCCAGCAGGGAGTCAAAGGTGCGAAATCGGTCGTTGGCCACAGCGTACACGATGCCCTTGAAGTAGCGGTCTCCGTTGCGGTAGAAGCGCACCTTTTTGGCTTTCTTCTCACTGGTGAGGGCCTGGAGAGTGCGCGTGCGGTAGAAGCTGCAGTGGGCGCTGTGGGTAGGGCTGGGGAGTCCATTCATGCGCCCACCCCGCGGGGTACGGGATGCCTTGTCTCGCTCGTCAAAATGTCCAAAGTCTAGCTCCATGATGACTGAAAGTTGTGATGGTTGTGACAAATGTGCGGTGGTGGTGACCAGCTCCGAAGAGTCTAGGAAAAGAGGGGAAAAAATGTATAGAATGTATCATCTTGTAAAATACTGAAATAATATAACTATAATACATCATTGTGATTTAATCTGTTGGCTCTTGTGCGCTTTTTCCTGTCCCTGATGACTTTAATTACTCACCACTATTATTATTAATCACTATGATGTTTAGTACAAACACAGTCATTTATTTTCATTCCATTTCAAAAGCAGCAACTTCTATGATTTGGACTTGAATTCCATGTATATAAATCTGCCATGATGTTAGTGGTTTCATCAGCATACAGGTGGACAATGAATGAAACAATCATTTTTGTTACTGGAGGAGCAACTGGGTCTTAAAGTCAATGAATAGCGGACCCGCCCACTGTGGTGGTAAAGGTACATGGACAGAAAAAACTCGCATGAATTAAAGGTGGGGATTATTTACAGTTATGGATGAAAGATGAAAGAGTCTCATATGTGGGAACTACATGAGGAACTTGTACTTTCTGCCAGGAGGTGAAAGTTAATTAACTGGTTATTTCATTAGCAAAGATTTGATGACAAAGAGAATATTATTAAAAAAATTGTATGGCCATACTTTGTTAAACTGTTAAAAAAGTTAAAAAAGGTGGATTTATCGTTAGACAGGACACATCCATAAATGGCTTGGACCCTGCTGTGGAGCAAAATATACAATTCATGAATAAAAGTAGGATTAAAATCCAATGTCTCATTGGCTTTGGCTAAACTGCTGTGTCAGGCACGTAGCACATATGATATGCCTCAGTCACTTCTCCTGTCTCCCGCCTACATACACCTGTGAACAGTTGTCTCACTTGCCCAAATTAATCACAAACTAACACATGGCCACCAATAAAGTTCAAATGATCCTTTGATAGAGCATCTGGTAACTTGCTGATTGTTGGTTTAATTATCCAAAATCAATTAAGCCCCAAAATCATACGGAGGCATGATCAACTTAGAAGAATCTCAGTGATTATGTGCAAAATGATAAAGGGGATCTTTTTAAATGTATATGGATAATGTACCGATATGCATCTTTCACATAGCAACACATCCATCCCCTACATGAGTGGGGGATGGATGATATAATCATATAAGCAGAAAATTTTTATCTTAATATCAATTTGTTATATTGTATATTTACAAGTAATATATAGAAGCAGATGGTTTAAGTTACACTTTGTTGTCTCATTGAGTGAAATTATGGGTTTTTTAGAACACAATCCTGAGTGTGGATATCAGAATCTATATCAACATTTGATGCAATACTAAGCTCTGCGTACAACATTACCTGTCAAAACATTGTGAATGTTATTACAGTGAAGAGTGTTGGAGTTATGGCTGTAGTACATGTACACTGTTCAGTAGAAATAATGGATTCTCAGAGTAGTGTTTAATATTTAAGTGGAGACAGTGTTACAGTGAGGGAGTTTACAGTAAGTGTTATCAGCGCATTTCTACTGAAATTTATGTTTAACATTGTGACAATTTAATTTTATCTTTCATCACTTAAGAGAAAAGGTTAACCCTGGTGGGGTTTTTTTTTCCAGAATAGTGGCTTGAGATTTATGCAGATGATGCACCTGCTCAGCCGTTAAACAATAAACCACTTATGCTATGAGATGGACTGGCATAAGGCTGGAGCAGCTTTCCCATCTAAATACCGGTCTTTTCCTGTTACCCTCCCACCTGATGACTACAACTCAGTCCTCAAAAACCACAAAAACCCATTGAACCAAACTGTTACACACCCATGAAAAAACACCCACACATACCCACATAAAAGAGGGAGTTATCTGTGCCCAGTTTAAAGCCCCACTCCATTGACACAATCTCCTTATTCATGCAGTGTTCTTTAAAACAAGTGTGATCTCTACAAATTCACAAGCTCAATAAAGATGTCAGAATAAGGCAAAGATGTCATGCATGTCAGCTGCTTCTCTTATATTAGCCTACAGGACTTGACTACATTGACTGGAAGGTCACAGCTCTTTGAACTCAATTCACCCTTAAGTGGCTTATTAACAACACACACTGTGTGTCTCTTAGGATGCTTAAAAGAAAAAAAAATTAGTTTCATGTTTCAGGTCAGAAACGGTTTAGTCATCTCCTGTCACTGACAAAGAATTTTTCAATTTTCTACCAAACTGTCAGTCAGTTATTATCATTTATCAACTTTGAGTAGAACTGAATCATGATGATGTCAACATACAAAATTGTGTTATTCTGAAACTGAGTTATGTCTGAAGGGTTTTGTCTGATGGATGCATGGGATTTGTTCAGTGTAAACTTGAATCTCTTCAGGTTTTGATCTGTTGCTCAGTCGAAACACGACATTTGAAGACGTCACCTTGCTCTCTGGAAAATTATAAGTAGCACATTTAATTTTTTTTTTCTCCAGCATTTTATTAACTTGTCAACTTATTGGGAAAATAATCATCAGATTAATCAGTAAGGAAAATAATTGTTGATTTGAACATCACACTGATATTACATTGTGATGTTGATTTCCAACATACCACTCAGTCCTACTTCCAATGAACATATGAAAAAGTCAATCAGTGCTTCTTTCACCATTTTGTTTCATGCATGCAAGCCAGTGAATGAAATAGTGTCTATTATGCTCATTTGCCCAATGAATTTCCTTCATCCTTCTTCATGGTTAAAAATCTTATATGTTACTTATGCATATACAGTACTATACAGATGAACACATAGACAAACATAAGCCATTTAAACAGAAGAAGCATGCTGCCGCCACCCATCCATGTGGTGGGGCCCTTCAATCCTCAGCTAACCCCTGGTTCTGCTGCTGCTGCTGCTGCTGCTGCCATGACAGCCACACCGGCAGGGGTGGGACTCCTGCAGAAAGGGTGCTCCTCAGCTGACAAAGGCCAGGTTTCAAGCCCATCTGCTGCACTAATGGGCAGAGCTAACTGTGACCCTTCCCCAGTGGAGCATCAACTAGGACAGTCCATTGTCTCAAACAGGGTGCCTGCCTTCAGAGTGACATCACCATCGCTGCTGCTGCTGCTCCTGCTGCTGCTTGTTGGAGGAGCAGCCGGCTTATTCTCCAGCATGAGTCCATAAAGTAATATCTTCTTAATGAAGATTTTTCTCATAGCCAGAACAGCATCACAGATTTACAGTATTAAGATATATGACATGACACACCTTACATCATGATTATCTCTCTTTATGGTTGATTGATACACTGCTGAAAGAAAATCACTACCACAGCAGCATGCATGCATTCTCCCAAGCATTAAGCAGCACTGCAGTAACATTGTGTGGTATCACTGATATTATGGCTGGTTCTGTGTTCCTGACTGAGCCACCCACACAACACCCCGATGACTACACACTCCTGACAAAACCAGCACCACATTATGACTCTCCAGTCTTCTTCATCAAAGCTGATCCACGTACAATATCTCTCCTATATATATCACACCACGACACGCAGAGCTAGTTAATCTTAGTTCAATCACAGTCACAAAGAGGAAAAAAAAAAAGTTTCATGATACTGCACTTCTCATTTATGGTGGATGAGTGAGGCCACATGGCAGAGCAGCGGCATGAAATGCAAGTTTTTCCTCAAGAAAAAAAAAAGGAGGGGGTGGAGGGGGAACTGGGGTGTGCGCACACCTTCTCACAATCCACCTGCTCAAACGCGCATCTGAAAACCTAAAAATCCTTCCCTCCACACAGAAAATACCCGCAATCTAACCTCTACTTGCCCACTCCGAGTCAAAACCATTACTATTTCATGATTTCCTGTGATCAGTAAAGTCTCTGTGTAATCCCAGCCGGTAGCGGACTCACCTGCGTCGCTGCTTGCGGAGTGAAGGGAGTGTGTGTGTGTGGGGAGTGGATGTGAGTGTGTGAGTCGATGCTGCAGGATAGAAGCACGCCGTCTCTCCCCTTCGCCTTTGTCTGTCTGCTTCAGTCTGAGAGCCGAGCCGCTGCCTGCCTCACTGGAGGAGCCACTGGGTCCTAAAGCCAAACGAGCGGCGGACCCGCCCACAGTGGAAACAGTGGAGGTACCGGTCAGTGTGGGCTGGGGTGGAGCCGGCCTCAGTCTCACCATAGGTACATGAATGATAAACGCTTGCATGAATTAAATGAGGATATTATTTACAAGTATGGATGAGAGATGAAAGATCCCTCTTTGAGATCTCATGATACAGTGGTTACTGCATGAGGCACTTCTACTTTCTGTCAGGAGGTGAAAGTACATCTCATTCCCTGAATTTCTCCAGGAATTTCTGATTTCAATGTCCTGATTTTATTTTCTCATCACCCTACAAGATTGTGGTTTCCTGTGTGTGTCATTGCAGTCAACTGAGTCAAAATCATCACGAGTGTGTCCCTTTGAGACAAACCACAGTTTGATGCTTTCGGTCTGTTGGAGCTCTTTGTTGGTAGTAGATTGAAGCTTGAATACCTCTGTGCTAGTGTTTGCCTTCCCTTTCTGCTTCACTTAACCAAGTGTTTCATTGTCAGGTACCCACATATATGTATACTCAGTCCACTTTCTTACTGTTGCATTTGGCAGAACATCACACTGCAGTCTGAAAATATTGCCTGTTGCAAGTTGTTGCACTCGGTCTAGTAATTTCACATTTGCAGCCCCCAGGGGAGCAAATGTCTGGGGTTGGTTTTGCATGAACTTATAAGGCAGTTTCAGTGGTAGATGCACCAAAGTGATGTCACCATATGAATAATGCTGTCATTTTAAAGGTCTTTGCAGGCAGGGACTGTCACACTGAGGAAACCAAAATACCTTAGTATAAAGCCAACATCAGTCACTGTTTCACAGTGATGTCATATTAAATTACAAGACAGGGATGTAAACTTTTCTCAGCCTTGTGACTCTGTAGCCGATTTGAATAAGAAGGCTGTGTGCTAGTTATTGTAGTGCTGTATCAATTTCACTGAAAGCTCTGTCATGGCTGCTGCGGGCTCCATGGTCAGTGTCATACATCGGGGAAAGGTGAGATGTAGGACTTCAGAGCTGTCACATGATACTCCCAACGGGCTAAAATGTGCCAAGGAAAACACAAACGTAACATCAGGCCAAGCATCACCAAACAAATGAACAAATTCCTTGAACAGAAATTACCTCTGGGCCTCAAAACTGGGCCACAGTACAGATGTATAAGGTTGCATAAAGTTCATCTTTAAAACTCTATAATACTTGAACAGGACTGGCTTAAAGGCAAATACAAGATGACAGTATGTGTTTTTTTTTTTAAGAATTAGATCTATTTCACTTCACTGAACATGCACATGAACGAGAAATGTTTTTTTGATATACTCTGCGATATAAAAATAACTTTACAAGCCTATCCTGATATGAAATACTTATTTGCTCCTCAGAATCTCGAAATTCAAAATGATAGTTTCAGAGGACACAGATTTTCATGCCACTAAAGTTGAATTCTTTATTCCCTCTTATGCTGATATTGGCTCTCAGATCCTGGGATATTTTCTTCATAAATCTCATCATATTTTGGATTCAGAATTAGAACCAAGCATCGCAAACATTCGTAACTCTCAGTGCATCTTGTGGATTGAAAATCAGTGTCAGAATCTGTTTAACACAAATCAAATCAGATCTTGCAGATTGAGAATTTGATTTAAAACCAAGTTTAGCAAGTTAGCATATTAAATCTGGCATGACGAACCGGTCATAATATATATACTTGACACTGAAGACATCACTTAGTAGTTTTAAATGAGAAGACCAATGGGTAACAGGTCTCTGTTTTTAAAGAGCCAACAAAAGGAGTTGACTCTTCTCACAGCAGGCTGTACTCTCTTTGTCGTCTATTCCTCTCCCCTCAGGCAGAAAAGCTTCACTTTAAAACTCAGCTGTTGTCACATTCTGCAGCCTCTCCTTTGCATGTCAAGCATAACTCTAATTCACTCTGATCACTGGCTGCTCCACACCTCCCTCAGTGAGCTCCCCAAGGGCTGCTGTCCACTGTCTGTCTGACGGAGGGGAGGGGGAAGAAAGTGTCAGTGCAGGAGGTAGTTTATAAGGGGGGGTGGGGGTGGGGGGGTCGGGAGAGGGCATATGGGACGAGGAGCAGATTTGGATACTTGGCTCTCAGTTGGGTGCTGTGTCACATAATGTCTCATGCCAAAAGTGAACATGTACTCAGCGACTTTCCAAATCTGGTCACATACAGTGATTACTTCTTTGGCTATGAGATGGCCACTAAAATGCTTTGTTAGAATTGGAGGCATTTTCCTGTCTGTTGTCTTGGATATGATTTAAAGAAAGAAGGCCTCTTCTATCTGTTCATGTATTGTTCGGTCCCACTGACAGTTACACCAACCAAGAGTAAACGTGACATCCCTACATGTGGGTTTAGGAGGAAGTGTGTCACACTGAATACATTAGATATCATTTGCCTTATGGTCTACTCATGTTTCACCACTGTTTTGCCTATAAAATCACTGGAAATGGATACTTCCCAATAACACACAAAACATCATTCAGTATACAATAAACCCTATCACGCTGCTAAAATGTGATTTAAAATACCTATAAGTACAACCAATCCCGGCCTACGCTTTAACTATGTGACGATCCACATATAGACACGTCTTCTGCCTTTCAAAGCTTTTGTACATCTGTAAATGAAGTACAATATAAAGAGAGTAAGGTTTTACTGCTGGCACTTTAAATAAGTATACCAGCGACTTAAAGTCCCACTATGCTGAAATTATTCAACATGAGCAAACTGACACGACCTCAGCCCACTTCACGTACACATTCGTCACCGTCAAATAAAAAGCCCCATAATAACAGACAATGTGAAGTTATTTCAATTCTGCCTCGCAAATGTGAGGATATTAGGTGGAGCAGCTTAGTCACCATTTTCCCTTTTCCTGTTACTGATGACTTGCTTTTAATGCCTGTTCTTTCGACTGAATCTACTGAAGTAAAACTCAAATTCACTGCACAGCCTGCAGCATAGGCGAAGGTCAGCCAGGGTTTCCGCGGCAACAGGCACATGATAAATAATGTACTATTTCTGTTTCTTCCTACACTGATATCAATTTAGAAACATACAAAACATTATAAAATGTAAATCAACCCAACATGTAAACTAAAAATTGTATGACTTTAATATTCAAAGTAAGTAGGATACAAAACAGATACAATGGATGAATCCAAATCTGCATTTTCCAGTCTCTCTGCCATTCAATCATATGTACAATTTCCCATTCCTACTTTGTTGCATATAAATCTCAATGTACCCAGTCTCAGTGTGCGTATTTAGATAAGGTGTCTCTGGATCAGCAAACCAGTACACACAGCAAAGTGCAGTGACAGTTTCAGAAAGAGTGCTGTGCTGTCGATATGACAAGACTAGGTGGACTGCAGGATAAGCATAAGTGGTTCACAGCTGGTGTCTGGGGGAAACACGAGAGAGGGGTGGAGAAGGCCGGCCGGCGAGGGGAGGGGAGGGGAGGGGTCTGGTGGCGGTAGCAGGGGGGGGTTTGCAGCCATGACGACTGATGGAGGAGGAAGTAAACAGATGTCCACAAGCTGGCAGACAGGCCCAGAGTGGTCGAGCCACTGAGAGACAGGTGGACATCCAGGAACACAGTGGGACTGCAGAATGACTGTGAAGCCAAGCAGGGCTTTGTATATAGAACGCAAGCACTGGAGTCTCATAAATAAATCTGTCATTGTATAATTCAGTGAACTTAACATAAATGAGGCCCATTTTTGACATCTTTAGGATTTGTTAGTGGGATTGTGGTGATCACTGTGGCATCAAATAAAGGCTTTTGTTCATTGTTTTATCGACACATTAATCAAGCTCGTAAAATGAAAAGTGAACGTGACTCCATCTGGTGTTGTCCACATCAAAACTATTGAGTCTCAAATAAAAATTTTCAGCCAACTGATGATGACTCCCAAAACCTAAGAGGCCAAACACAGAATTTGACTCTTCTTCATTACCCTAATTGCTGTCTCTTCCAATTTTTTTAAGTTGAAATGATGAAACACTGGGGATGCAGTGAGAAAACCTTCATCACAGCAGTCGAGGTTTATCCACCACTGTTGTTCTCTTAACCCACATCAGCATTTTTTAGAGTCACTGCAGCAGCAGTAGTCTCTGGGAATAGACTTGAAACTGGAAAGCCATCAGTTTAAATCCCCTGGCAAGCTGGTAAATCTGAGTGCAGGAAGTGAAGGAGACATGCTGTCGCCTCCCTCAACACTAACTGTCAACATGACCTTGAGCAAGGCACTTCAAACCCGGCTGCTCTGATGCACTTTTAAGATGGAACTGACTTGGAGGACACTATGAAATACCCACTGAAGGGAAAAAAATGACAACATTTGAACAGGTGGAGGGTTCAAGGTGACTTGGAGCACGCCCCATGTTGCTCTGATGGCTGTGATGTTCAGGAGACAGCAGCATCGATGTGATGCCACAATGATGGAGGGAGGGACAGTGATGAGCAAAACAAGCAACACAGTCCAGAGAGGATGAATAGCGCAGTGTGTCTGTTGGCGCGCCTCTTAATGGGCCACTAGAGGGGGAGACAGGCGAAACATGAGTGTGTGAGTCAATGAATGAATGGATTAGCTTGTTAGTTTATAAATGAATTGATTAAAATGTGGGCAACTTCTATGTCAAAAAAATAAACAGATCACAGTAACAAGTGCTTTCACTCAATACTTTAAAAAAATGATGGGTCAGTCGCACTTACATCCCAAGAGCAATGTCACTATCATGGCTAAAATGAATTGTTTTACTTTGGGTCTGGTTGTCACTTTGGTCCAAACTGAAATATCTAAATAATTACAGGATGGAAAACAAAATTGATGTTGATGAATCCTAATGACTTTGTTGATCCTGTGACTTTTATAATGCCATGCACCATGAGGCTGGCATGTTTTGTTTTCAGTGAAATCTCTCAACGACTATTGGACCGATTGCGATGGTATGTGGTAAATGTTACAAGTCAAAGTCCTGCAAGTAGACGAAAGAAAGTATTAATATCAAAATATACTAGTAAAAGCACTCATAGTGCACAATGGCCCATTACAAAATACTGTATATTATATTATTGGATTTTAATTATTGATGCATTTATGTGTACATCACTTTATTGTTGCAGCTGATCAAGTGTGGCTAATAACTGTTTGCTTGTAAACGTCTTACTTTGTCTTAACCTATTATATTAAATAATTATATGATTCTTTTGTTGATTTTGTTTTGTATTATCTGAATCTGCAAACTAACTAACTTTATCTCAAGTAAAGTTAAAATACAATATTTGCCGCTGAGTTGAAGTGGGTTGAAAAGTATAGTAGAAAATATAAATACTGAAGAAAAATACACACACATCAAACTGTAAGTACATTACTTAAGTAAATGTATTGTTACTTTCCACTACTGACTCGTGAGGTCAAAATTATAACTCCTATCATCCTCGTTGTGCTTTCTGTTTAGCGCTAATTAGCAAATGTTAGCATGCACCTTACACCAGCTAAACATCAGCATTTTAGCATTTTCTTTGTGACATGTTAGCATGCTGATTTAGCTCAAATCACTGCTGTGCCTACAAAGAAACAGCGTGGCTATACACTTAATTCTTGTTTTACTCAAAAAAGAAAGAAGTAAACTGTAGATTTCAGCTAGATTTCTATATGAGCTGGTATTTGATCCTTTTGTTTTATATTTCTTTTAAGTAGTGACTTGAAAAGTACTGTTATTGCTTAAATAAAAAGTAACCGTGTGTAATGAAAACAAATACACTGAAAAGTGACATTCCACAACACTATGGACGAATGAATGAAAGAATGAGACCGTGTAAGTTAATATTCCTGATTCATAGGGTTTTAACATGTAAAATTTCTTCTCTACACACAGTCTGACCACAGCATGACTCATGATGGTGTGACGGTGGTGTTACAGTAAAAAAGGAGAGATGAGCAGGGCAGACCTCTGTAGTAATGGCAGCATCATTAAACAAGACCTCATCAGTTACCATGGAAGCTTATTCATAGCCGGAAAAACCTTGAGAGGCTTATTCTGAGCCTAATCAGCTGCAGCCTCCCCAGCAAGACTGCAATGAGCAACAGAGGATGACGTCATGTGATGTGTAGTCTGCGAAGAAGCTTTTTCATCCTCAGAGACACTATGTAACCTTCATCATTATTAATTAAACTTCTGCTGAATCACAGATGTGTCATCGTCATGTGTGTTTACTGTTTTATATACTCTACCCCCTCCCCATTTTCCCATCGTCTCGTTCTCCTTACATCTTTGTCACTTTACTTGATTTGCTTTGTTATCTTTATCATGGGGAAAGGGTATTAACCATCTGGTGTGTTTGCGCCTGTGTTGGCATGTGGGAGTCTGAATAACATTACCTGAATGTTTAAAACATGGCGGATGAAATAAATCAGGTTTGTAGGTGGATGGCTCAGTGGATAAATTAGAATTAGGGAGAGAGGATCCCAAAAAGTAAAACATGACCTGGATTTCCTTTATGCTCTTTCAAATCACCATGTGGGGAGTCACCATTGTGCCATCTCAAGTAGCTTTGTCTGCTCGGCAGATTTTCTAATGAGGGGCTTTTGGAGGAGGATGACAGAGCGCTCTGCGTGCTCTGTCGGGGAGGAGGGGCATTTAAAGGAAATGAGCAATGCTCTGTCCATGGATACCCCTAATACTAGATCCCCCTACTCAGACACCCTGCTGGCAGCTTGGTAGTACCATTAGGACTGAGAAGGGTGGCATTAGTCTGAAACTCTCATTATGTCAGATACACTGAAAACCTCTAATCTAGGCACCAAATGATAGGGGTAGAATTAAACCAAACTGGGCGAGAGAGCAGCAGAGGTGTAATTCAAAGTACCTAAATCACTTCTGTTTGAAGATTTGTTTGGAGACCAAATGCTGTGCTCAGAATATGTGCGAGTTCTGAAGTGCTTAAAGCAACAATTATTTATGTTTTCATATAAATCAGTTATATGTACCCATCTTCTCTAGTTGCTACACACAGTGACACTCAGTGTCTGTCAGGAAAAAAAAACCCTCACTCACAAAAGTGAGGTTTTCTTTTACCATTATTTATCAATACTAACATTAACATCATGTGTATCTATACTTCTTAAAGAAGTGAACTGAAAGAATGGAAGACAGGAGGGTAAATAAACTTAAACTTCATAGCAAGAAAATTGATTTTTCTTTAAAATCTCACAGGACAGTTAACACTCGGGGTGAGTTTATAGAAACTCATTTGTAAAACTAAAATTTGTCACCAAAATTTTAAAAACTTGGATCTTGCAGATTATCCATTTATATTTGCAATATAACTTATTATGGGTTTCATGGTATTTTCTTCTTTATCGAAGGAGAAAAGAAGCAGATATTCAAACAAATTCAAACACATTATCCCTCTCGTCATCATGCTAATATTGTTGTGAGGCAGATGCATGGCCGCTGGTCAGTGAATCATTCAACCAAAAAAGTGTGAAGAAGAAAGTCTGACAGGCTCATCTAAGAATATGTGATGGTTTGTACTTGTGTCAACAAAAGACTCCTTTATTCTTAACAAATGTTTCTGGATATGTTGGAAGTTGTGTCATTTCTACACATTGGAGAAATGTATTTAATGCCCAAGAAATGCATCACTTTTTATGAAATCAAGGAATGAATTACTAATTTCCATAACAGCAGATCAGTGCATCATGTTGGGCAGCCAGCTTGATTCTTAAGATATGTGGGTAGTTTCTCATGTTTTTCTCTCGTTGGTGTGACAGACAGTTGAAGGTGTAGCATGGATGGCCATTCTTATGGCAGTGTGTAGAAACATTAAGGTGGTTGATACGGATTGTGTTGAAAAAAACAAAAGCCACCTTATAAGCTTCCTCCAACACATGGAGATTGAACAGATGTGGTTCAGAAAGGCCGTTTGGATTGTCCCACATCCATCTGATTATCCATATTTACTCCTGCAATTATTTGGTTCACCAGAAGATGGAAATATTTCACCAGACATACGGAGCAAGTGAAAATCACTGGACCACATTGTAGTCAAATCTTGTCTAATTTTATACTTGTCATTTCATTTAGGGGATTTATGAAGTGTATGAAATTCTGTGGCTGTTTACAAGAGATATTAAACCCAACATATGTTTGAGCATGGATGAAAGGGTTATTTCCCAAAGTAGTTAAAAATATCAGTGAGCTCGGCCTACACACTGGCTGTGTGAAGAAGCCAGAACGGGATTAACAGAAAAGACCAACAAGCTCATTGACAGCTCTACTGTTACAATGTCACAACAATTTTCGGCAAGCACTGGATTTTTGTCTTTTGTGGTCAACATGTTCATATGAGTACTGCTGTTCCTGCTACAAATCATATCTACTTCTGATAATTACACAAATCATGGTGTAATAAAGGGAATAGGTAGTAATAGTAGAAATAATGTTGTTTATGGACATTAGTAACCGAAATGTTGCATGGCTGCCATCTGCTGGATCATTACCACATTACAATAATTCACAATATGTAGTCTATGAGCTATTCTCCAATCAATAGCACTGCTAGTCACACCATCTTATGTTAATAAATATGTACTGGCCTTTTAATTCCACATTGCATTATTGTCTTACCTGAGATGGGGGAAATCAATGTTTGCATCACTATTTTGTCTTCCTATACGTTTTGGTATGTGCACAATATTTTTGGTTGCATGTGTCAGAATCACTCCCCCCTTTTGAAGTTATACATAGTGTCAGTATTTGTACTAAGTTGGTTTTACAGTGGAAAATTTGAGTTACTTTGAGTCTAATACAAGTTGTTTAGTACACACGATGTAATTTTATGATCTATTAGGTTTTTATCTTTATCTCCACTTTATATTCTGTGCTGCTTTGAATGCATACTCTGTTTAGGTGTGATTTTGTATTATTGTTGTTGCTCCAGTCTAACTCTACTCTATGTAGGCCACACTGTGTGTGTGTGTGTGTGTGTGTGTGTGTGTGTGTGTGTGTGTGTGTGTGTGTGTGTGTTTTTATGTGTGTGTTTTTATGTGTGAAAAACTTTGTGTTACATTTCCCTCTGAGGGGACTTTGAAGGGGAACTGAATTAACTTTCTGACCCTCTAAAAATAAAAACATGTAGAAACTTCTAAAGAGGTTGTGGTTTCCTAATTTGGCTTTCAAAATAAAAGCACCAAAGTTGAGACTTTATGGGGCCTGGTTGAGCAGGACTTATCCTATATTGTTGTGGATGTCTGTTTTCCCAGAGGTTTTTGACATCAACTAAAAGTGGTACATCAGCCCATACCCTCTCCAAATATAGTCTAACTTCGATTTGGGATTGAGTTTAAAGAGTCTTTTATTCTTTGGTCATGTTTTGTAGCCCATCCCTTTTACCTATTGTTTTGTTGGTCCTAATTTTGTTTTTAATTTCAGTCCATGGAGTAAGCCTGACATATGGCCACCCAATTAATATTTTGAAACTGTATCTATACTAAGTGCACCAAAACTGACATAGGCCTAGTATTAGTTTAAACTCTGTGCTGTCCTGCTTTGAAATCTTTTGCAAACAAAATCAAACCACGCAGACTTACATTATAATCATGATTAATAATTAATCATTAGTCTAAATGTAAATTATTATACTGCAATTTATTATATTGTGGCAGACTGGAGCCACATGGCTAAAAAAAAAAAAAAATTTAAATAAGGGATAGGGTTATATATAGGGTCATATCTTTTTGGTCTAGCACAGCACAAGAACAATTATTTTGAAAACCCGATCTAACCGGATGTCTCTTGTTAAATTTTTCCAGCTGGACACACAGAAAAGCAGTGAAGGCTATGGTGGGAGAAGACGCACACGGACCTCCAGCGAGCTGATCTCACAGTGACTGACCTGCAGCGGTGTTTATCTCTTACTGAGAAGATGTCTGTGAACGAGGTGTATGTGTTCCGACCCTTCAAGCTGATCGCTCTGCTGTGCGTCTTTCTCGCGCTGTGTTTGGACGTGGTGGCTCTGCTGAGCCCTGCCTGGGTCACCGCCGAGCATTTCTCCCTTTCTCTGTGGGAGTCCTGCTCCCAGTCCGAGGCACGGGACCAGACAGAGGAGCCTCAGTGGAGCTGCTTCTCCACCCTCACATCTGGTAGGAATCAGTCTCTATGATTGTTTTTTGCACATTTGTTTTTTTTTTCTTCACATTTTATTGTTTTGTTGTTTATAACTTTTTTTACTTTTGGTGTTAGGAAGCTGTTATTTTCTTTGAGAATAGTGGCAAACTGCTGTGGTTTTTGACCTGTTGTTGCTCAGTGTAGGACGATGTTGAAAATATGTGCTACATAAAGCTGAGAGCTCAAGGCTGAATCACTGTAGTACTACTTTTTGTGGAGAAGTACTTTATATGGTATAAATACCTTAACTCTGTAAGTTGTGGAGATGTTTTTAAACCAACATGTTATCAGTGACTTGTTTTCAGTATGTGTTAGTAGCCATAAAGAGGCTGCACATCCAGTGTTTGAAACAAACAAAGAGGAATATTTGTTGAACTGTACAAACCATCAGACTGGCCTCTATGGACATCATCTCCCAGCCAGAATTTGTTTTAGTTGGCCTCTTGGTCTCTGTCCAGGCATTCATGGTTTCTTGTGCTGCTGAAATATTTCCTCTCTTCATACCAGAGCAGTGACGTGGTGTCACTATGACAAACACACTGTGATGCTCAGCTCAGCCAGCATGGTTTGACTGATTCATGCATGAGCACAAGACAACAGAGTGTAAATTGTGACCATGTAGATTAAGTAATAGTTATCATTCTTTTCATTGTTGCTGTGAGTAACGAATCAGTCATAAAGGGTGGTGAATCAGCATCATGTTGAAACGTTGATTCTTTATGAGTAATTTAACATTACTTCTTTGTGAATGCAATGTCAGTTTCCTTAGTTGGGATAAAAAATAAACAATGATGGCATTCTGTGGAAACTTAAAAAAAAAAAAGAAATCCCTTTGGCACACAAAGAGTTAACACAGTCTAACCACCCAGAAGGCTTTGAGGGGATATGAAAAGACACATGCAGCATCTTCCCCGTCGTCCACCTCACTAGACCTGGACCCACCAGGTCGCCTTTTGTCAAGCATAAAAGCCACATGACAGGAGTGTTCACGCACCCAACCCCCTTCCTTTCCCCACCCGGGGAGGAAATCCGTATTAAATGTACCAGATTTACCAGCATTTGTCTGGTGGCTGGTACTGTGGAGCTCCATTAAACATACAGTAGCTGACTGTTAAGATATTCACAAAAAAGACTCGAAGGCTGAAAGCACGCCAAAGAGAATTAAATATAAATTTAATGAACATATATAATAGTTTTGCCCTAATTGGTTGCCAAAAGTATGATTTTTGTTATATGATTTTAACAGGAGAGAGTGACTTTTGCTGCACGTTGACCACCATCACAGACACAAACAGCTACAAAGAGGGAAACACAGGCTGCTCTCTGACTGCCCTCTGATATTGTGGAATGTGTCGGGGTGAATAGGAGGCGGTTTGTCGCTTTGAGTGTCTGCAGTGCTCATTAAAGCAGCGGTGGAGGGGTGTGTTAGGGTTAAAGGTGCAGTTCACCAAAAAGGCGAAGCAGATTTACTATGCACATATTTTCATACCTATCCCAGGAGTCTTAAATTTCAGCTCATCTTTGGAGTGATGTAATATGATAGACACGAGTCCATACAGGACAAATTGCAGGTGACTAAAATGATGTAGATGGGAACAGTATAATGACTGAATGTGTCAGTGAGTGACAGAGAGACATACCAGTGATGTGAGTACGCTGTTTTATTCTCTTTGAAGAGATGGTTTTTTATTTTAGTTAAAATTGTAACCACATAATGGCCCAAAGATGTCAGAAAAAAATGTCTCCCCTGAAGGATGAATCAAATCGAGTTCAGACGTGTCTTTGTCAAAATGTTGCTTTTAACCACCCTAAAGAAAAGTGAATCAGTAGCTCAGAGAGAGAGAGAGACACACACACACAAACCCAGCAAAGATTGTTCGCTGAGCTTGTTAGCTTCATCAAATGCAAATTTTCCTTTTGAGTCAAGTCTTTTGAGGTTTGGCTTTCTTCTGACAGTGATAAGTGGGACATCAAAGAGGGAATACTCAATGCAGGCAGGGATGGAGGAATACATTTCTGGTTTCAGACTCTCTCTCAGTGCTTTTCTGAATAAAGACTAAAGCTGAGTCCCAAAAAAAAACGAGCGTTGTGTAGGTATTTCCAGGGAAGAATCCTCTGACGCACTGGAAGCGATGAGTTTTACTTTTCCAGCAGGAGCAAATGCAGTTTGTTTGAAGTAAATAGAATAAATGTGCTGTTAAAAAGCTTCCGGGGCTGAACCGACATGGAACAGGCTGGAAACCACAAGTTAAAGACTTCATCAACTATCAGCTTGTTCTGAAGCTCAGAAATATACAGAGATTTATTTTCGGCCTATGTTGCCTTCAGAATACTGTAAATGAAGCGTGGAAATAATGATAATGTTTCAGAGGATGCATGTGGTTTGAATATCTTTGAAATACAAACTTAAACCCACTAAACATGCATGATGACAGGTAATAAGAAGTAGTTCAGGTACATTCTGCATATTTAATCTAATAACTGTGACTGCTGAGTTACTAATCAGGTTCTTGTTACGTGTATTCCTGATGGAGGCCGTGTGTCGTGCAGGCCTCAGTTTGTTGTGCTTCACTCACTTCACTCTGTGGGATTAGCACTTGTTTTGTGTTTGTCAGCACAGCGGTTCAATTCAACAGCGCTGCTCTGTGAATCGAGCTTTTGTTGTCGAGTGGGATGCTCCGCTTTAACCTGCATGTGTTCCGTCCTGCAGACTGGCAGATTGCCACCTTGGTGCTGCTGGTGGCCGGTGCCGTGGCAACCCTGGTGGCCTTTTTGGTGGCCCTTATTTCCCTCTGCCGGGGGACACAGAGATACCACTACCGCACCGTGGCTGTGTTCCTCTTCACTGCAGGTACGTCTTCCTCTTCTTTACTAGCACCTTCCCCCTCTGCACTTTCTCACCTTGTATGAATATTTATCCAATGTTCCAACACATCATACTTTTGCACATTTTGAAACAGAAAGATGGTACATTTACGCATTCACCACAACCACAACAATTTCCATATAGACAGTGTTTTTTTTTTTGTTCCAGTGCTCACATTAAATAAAAGGGTGCAGAAGAAAAGAAGCAGCTGAAGGAGGCTTGCTGGTTGAGCTCATGTTTTCTGTGGTGTGGAGTCTGGGGAGCTGCTCGCTCCTGCGCCAAGAAAAAGTAGCCGCAGAATTTGCAGAGTTACCAACACAGTGAAGTCACAGAGTGAAAAAAAAAACAGCCACCACAGACTCCTCAGCCAGCACTGCCTCGTAGTTGGACTTCTCATGCATCCTTGAAGCTGCTCCGGCTGAAACCAAATTTTGACACTGGTGAGGGAGGATCTATCTATAAAACTTAATTATGAGGAAAGGTTTAGCAGTCAAGATCCATTGTTCCATATACTATACAGGCATTGTAATAACTGACTCATAACCTGTGCTTACTTTACTTTAACAACAGCAATGAAACATTAACCACTCACCTCTACTTAACTCGTGTGTAGTTCCTGTTTTACCAGTTTCCAAAACAAAATTGGATTATATAAAACAGACATTCTTAATTATCACAAATAATGTTCCTCCTGCAGTTTTACCTCATTAACTTAAAGGACTAGTTGGCAAACCATACACTTATTTGGTTATTTGACATGAGTTTCTGTAGATGAGAAGACTCGTATCGCTCCTATACCTTTTGCATCTGTAAAATGTTTATTCATGAGCTTTCGAGGTGCTGGTCAGAACATTTAGTTGACTTTGGACAGAGCTGTTTCCCCTTGTTTGCAGTCTTTGTGCTCTGTAGCACACATTTAAGAGACAGACATTGAGAGTGGTGTCATTCTTCTCAGCTACAGAAATTCCTCCAGATAGATAATAATGTGTATATATATATGATGTTGTCAAACTGCAGAAAAATGTTTACGTTTAGAAAAATGTAGTCTTGTTCTGTCCCTGGAAACATCAGTCACAAAGGACCAGTGTGTGCAGTCGACATAATGGCCATGTCTTTGACTATTATCCATTTACTGAAAAGCGTGGGAATGCAGTATTATCCTTTCCTGTGTGTAATTGCTTTAAGATCCTGGTGAGAATAAGGTCTCCATACAGGCACACAGTCATCAGCAGAGCAGCAGCAGAACGGTTGGTTGTTAAATGCCCCTTGGCAGGACTGTGGCTGTGTGGTATTTATTTTCTGTCCAGAAATATGACCTCAGCGGGCTGCGAGCTCAGTCTGGCCTCCATCAACACCGCCACATTCTTGCACCGCCACCCGTCCTCCTGCACGCCCACTTCTCCGTCCTGTAGGAAGGAAAGGTGGAGCCGTAGTTGCACACAGTCCTCTCCTCCGGAGTCACCAGGCGCGCACGCAAAGGAACTGCAGTGAGAGCAGACCGCAGAACGCCTTTGATCACACACATGCTCTTACACTCACAATGACGCCAACACATTTACCACCGGTAGTCCATGGTGCTGAATGATTTAAAGGAAAAATGATTCACAGTGATGGAGGCAATAAAAGTAATTTTGTTTCAAGGGCAAAAGAATAATGACGATTGTTTGATATTTCACAAAATAAAGGAACTGCACAGACTTTACTTTTGGGTGCGGAAATGTGTTGTGTTAGTCAGTCACTGTCAGGGAGAAAAGTCAGGCCTTAATTTTCCACTGAACAAAAGACCCACAGGAAGATGTGTCATACAAAGACTGTTGTCCTTGAAGTGTTTTTGCCTTTTTATGCAGATGACTAGTTGAGAAACAGAAAAACATTTTATGCTAAAACACATGCTTTATTTTGTTAAAGCACTTTTGGTCCTCACCTGAAATTTGCTATGAAAATAAAATTACTGCCAAATACATATAATACAAATTTTTAATAGATGATAATTTTTTTCAAATGCATCACAAGTCAAGAGTAATAAATTAATCAAACCTTTTGTAGCCAACCCATTTATTTGGAGCTTCATCAAAGTAATAAACCCTGCAGCACTAAAGGTAAATAGTTCAAGGCTCAACTGAAATTACATAAACCTGTTTTGACATGTATCTTTCCTCATTTAATGGCTCCTAAAAGCACTCATATTTTATATTGCTCTGCCTATAATGATAAATTTTTATAGGCTGGTTTTGCTGAGATCATCTGAAGCAGCAGAAACACTGACTTGAAGAAGATAATCACTAATATAACGATTCTGTAGTTACTTTCACTGGCTCCCGGGTCTCTCCGCAGACACTGAACAACACCCTCCTTTTTTTCATCCTTCAGCCTCTTTTCATAAGCAGCCACAGTCACATCTCTGCATTTACAGCAGTGTGTTAGCTGTCAGATCCATGTTCTCAAAAGAGCTAGGCCATTACCATGACATGTTTTTTTGATTTGAATGGTGCATTTTTAAGGACTAAATGACTTCTCTGAAAGCACAGACCTTCTCCTTGTTAAGGTGTGAAACGAGGTGAAGCAGGAGAAATACAAAAAATTGTTTAAAAAGTCTGAAAAGAACGATGACATTCAGAGTTGGACAAAAGCATTTTAGAAGATGGAAAGAAGAAAAGAAAAGTTTGAAAATTTAACAAATAAAGAGTGAAGTGCCAATGTGATGATGAAGAATGAGCAGGAGGATTAATGAGGAATAAAACAGATTTGTGCAGAGAGGACACAAGGGCAATAAAACATTAGGTAAAACAGACCCTGTAGTGATAGAGCTTAGGGTTCTTGCAACAGTAATACAATACGGTGGCAGCAGCTGTAGTAGCACAATAGTTTCAAGGATCTTTCAATATGTACATTGAAATGTGGGAGTGGCAGGATGTGCTGAAAGGCTCATGTACAATAATAATAATTACAATAAGATGAAGGATAAAATTTCAAAGATAAAAAAGTATATTTTCATATTTTCATAGGCAGACTATATATTAAAACATTGTACACTATTTATAAATACTATCAATACTACTATAACATTTGAGTGTTGGTAGCAGAAGTGGACCAATTGTAGTTCTGGTAATAGAAATAGAAGTTTAATAATGGTGTGTTGATAGTGGTAAGTAAGGTTTCCACTCATTGTTATTTTCATTACTGATTAATGTGCAGATTATTTTTTCTCTTAATTGATGAATCGTTTGGTCTGTGAAATGTCAGAGTAACGACAAATGCCAAAGCTCAAGGTGATTGTCTTCACACTGCTGGCTTTGTCCATAGACTGTATATAAAGATGGAGGTAGCCTCCGTGACGTCACCCATAGATTTCTGAAGAGTGGTTTTGAAGCTCAGAGTGGGCTGCTCCATCGTCGCCATCTTGGTAGTGCCTGACCTCGCCAAACTCTCGGTTAATCCAAAGATGGGCTAAGAGGTGGGGCGTGTGTGGAGCTGAGACTTCGGTGCATGCCAGTTTGTGGCAAGCATATGCCCACTCAATTGTCACTCAAAGCGTCCACAACCTCAATTATGCAGAACTTAAAGCCTTAATGAAATTTAAACAGGTAAGTTATATAAAAATTCAAGCCCCGTACAGTTGTCATTAAGAAGGAAATTAGCCATAGAGATCCAAAACCATTTTTTGTACCAGGCTGTAAACATGTTTATTTCTGCTGTAAATTTGGGCATTTTCCACATGGGAGTCTATGGGGATTGACTCACTTTTGGAGCCAACCTCAAGAAGCCATTCCAAGAAGTGCAGTTTTTGGTACTTCCGTGTTGGCTTAATTTTTCAGCCTCGGAGGTCACCAGTTCAAACCCCAAATATATTCCATTTACTGTCATGTAAGACAAGAAGCTGGAACAAGAGGTGGAATCAATTCAATGATAAATGTTTCCACTCTCGTGGTAAGTCAACTAATAAGAATGAAAACTGTGAGAGGTAACAAGTGCAGAGCTTTGCTGGTACAATTTTAAATTTGTACGAAACAACATCATCTTATATTTGACTCTCCTTTGGTTCTAGTGGTTCTGCAGGCCTGCGCTCTGGTCCTCTACCCAATCAAGTTCATCGACGGAACGGTTCTTCAGACATATCATGAGTTCAACTGGGGCTACGGGCTCGGCTGGGGAGCAACCATCTTCATGCTGGGCGGAGGGATCCTCTTCTGCCTGCGGACGGACATATACGAGGATGCAATGTACTGAGTCTTCCGCTGCTGGAAATACACACATAAACACACACACACACACACACATACACAAATACAGCCCTTACAAGAGGCGTGCTACTTTTCTTCACTCTGCACATGGCCAATGCATATGTGAGCACAGACCCTGTTTCTCTCTTTCTCTTGCTGTCTAGCTCCCTGTTATTTTTAGACAGGTTGTGAAGGCCTAATTTAGGCCAGGGCTGTTTGAATAGGACCTCTACCACCCTCCCCCCCCACCCTCCCCACACATGCAGCTATAGCGGGTCCCTCAGCCCTGCCGGTATCAGCGGTGAGGCGGCAAAGCTAAAGCAAAGAGAGCTTTCTGGACAGGCACGAGCCTCCGATGCTGGACGTTTCCAGTGCACGTTGACCTGGATCTCTCTATTGTCACAGAAACAGGACAGTAGATTCTCAGCACAGACGTGATTGTGCAGTGGCTGAACAATGAAAGAGACTGACTTATCTCCGCATTTACTTTTTTATTCTTTTTATAGCATTTCATGAGGACAAGCTCGTTGTTAATGTATTTATGGCATCATTTCCCACTTTATAAATATTGAAAAACTGAACTTGTCCCTCCATGTGTTTTAGCTGAAACATATCTAGTAAAGATAAGCCTTCTGATATTAGAAGTGTAAATTAGTCAGCTTTTGATATATGCTGGAGCTATCGAGTGTTTGTAGTTTGTTTGGAAACTCACACCAGTTTGTCTCAAAGGAAAAATGTAAATGTGTACAAAGTATTTCTACATGAAGGAAAATCCAGAATAAACAACAGTAGTTTTGGGAGTTTTAAGAGTGTAAATGATTATTTTCAATGGTACAATGTTTCCTCCTGACACCCCCCTCCTCCCACTTTTTTTTTTTTTCAGACGGAGGAGCAATGAGATAAAATTACATATTCATTATCCAGGAGCACATATTCCTCAGAGGCAGCTACACGTGGTTTCCTCTGGTTGAAACATGATTAGCAACTGAAAGATTTTTATTGCTAACCGCACAACAAGTTTTGCAGTTAAACTTTACAACTGCCTGAGAGCTGATGCGTCCATGTCATGTAATTAGGTGGGAGATTTTTATTACGTTGTCATGCCTGTGATAGATGAATGTGGTTGAAGGCTTAAATATACTGTGATGTTTACTTATCAAACATTGCAGCCACCATTGATGAAAAATATGAAAACATGGTATTTTTTTTAACCCTTTACTATGCAGATCAAAAGATGGCTTAAGGCTGTTTATTTATACACTTTTTTTTTTAAGTGTGTTTATGAAAGAAAAGTTTTAAAAAATCTTTTGTGTGAAACAGAAGGCACCGCTACACTTGAGCAGCCTGTTGTGAAATCTCTCTTTTTTTTCTTTTTTTTTTTTTATCCCAAAAAACAGCAACAGCTGGTTAAGGAATCTTTCGTAAGGGATAAACAATTTCCCCAGCTGCAGCAGTGTGAAAACGTACTCCCCAGCAGCTCCAAGGGGAAAAGACACAAAATACTGCACCGTGTGAACGTGACGCTTGGCTCCTGTGAATGGTGTATTGGTGGGTTGAGTGTGTGAGGTGTCGGTGTCAGTGGTTCTCTTATAATAGCAGTGACCTCGCCGGAATCTTTGAAATGTGACTTACTAGTCAAAGGTGACGTGGTTACGCGACAGGGTGGCAGAGATGACACACACATCATACAGTTTGTAAAGCATGACACCGATATGAGCATTTTAATTTGTTGTCCCACACACTGTACACGTGTCAGTAGTTGAACATTAGAGCACAAAGTGAAATATGTTTTGACAGTGAGGGGACTTGGCACTTTAAACAAGTGGAACATTGACTCAGGACATTTAAAGAAAAATGAATGTATTCTACTGTAGATGAATGTTTTGAAACTTTCAGGATACACACACACACACACACACACACACACACACACACAATGTCTGCGTCAGTTGATCCACATAATATTCAAATCTTTTTCCCAGAGCAAATTTTCAATGTTTTCACTTGGAGGGAAGAAGGTTTTAACATTATTCACTCTCTAATTTTGGTGTATTATAAAGGTCAAAGGTCAAAATTCCAGTGGGTCGTCAGCACTCCCAGCAATCCACCCACACAGTTACAGCTTTTTCTGCATTACGTGCTTCTGCATTATGAAGCGGTATATTGGCACTGGTCAAGTTTTACAGTAAATATAATAATTCTCCCCTGTGTTCAGAGCACCATGTTTGACCAGAACCACTCTAACCTGGTGATCAGACTCGATAACATCTGGAGCTGTGAGAGTGAGAGAGAGAGTGATCAACTAAGAACTGCTAAAAAGTGCTGATCCAAAATCAGTTTACACTGGTGTGTTTATTCTGATTCTCTCTCTTTCCTTTATGAAAATAAAGACGTGACAGAGACAGACAAAGAAAAAATATTAAGCGTTTACTTTTTGTAAGACAGTAGACAGGAAAACAAACTTGACGCCTGCATGCTTGACTGGAGTTGAGATTGCTCTGATAGAAATAGCCACAAGAGAAGCAACAGACTCCAATAAGACTGACCTGACACAACACACAGAATAATTGTAATGATTTATAATAACTGTATAACGTAAGATTAGAAAATATTTATTTCATGGGTGTCCAGCTGAGGATGATTCTGTGCCTCTGCAGCTGCTGCTACTTTTTCTCATCTCTGGATACTTTGGGTATGACAACAGCTTTCCACACTACTGTAGAGGATTAGATCAGCTTGCTGTATGTCAGCAAAGGACACAAAACCAAAGCAAGAAATATCTTTTACTCCAGCTGTCAGGACAGACAACACATTTAGTCACATTTGATTGTGAAACTCATGCAATGGATTCTATCTGAAGTGACGATAATATGGCCTTTGGAGAGCAGCCTGGCCCCTGGGTGCAGTAACCAGCCAGGCCCTGCACACTTTCACTCTGCAGGGACAGATTCCAGTTACTGAGCCCGGGGGACAGAGACAAACATGGGCTCTGACGCCTTGTTGCCTGAGGAGGGACATTAGTGTTTTAGTGATAGAATTATTCACAGATTGACTGAAAATCCAAGAAAATTATGAATGCAAACCTGAAGCTGTCCAGCTCCTCATTTGATCCTCAGCAGTGGAAGTCCTCGGCAGACTGGGGTCAGCAGACCAGTGAGGCAGATAAATGGGCTGAAAAGTAACACCCGGGCTATACATTACCCTCCAACCAATCCTCCATCAAGCTTGGCTCCACCAAAATTACATATTAACTTCAAAAAGGTTACTCACTTCTCCTCCGCTATCAGCTCGTGCTGCCCTGCAGTCCCTTTGGTCCTGATAAACCCCAACACTGTGCATGGAAAACCTGGTGTAAATACAGCAGTCAAGTTACATGAATAACATTTGTGTGCCTCACCCATGACCCAAAAATGAGAAATATCTGTGTGTGTGTGTGTGTGTGTGTGTGTGTAAGAGAGAGAGAGAGAGAGAGAGAGAGAGAGAGAGATTCATTACACTTTCTTTCATTCATTCTTTACTGAAAAATTAATTTTATAAAACACAATCACCCATAGACACACACAAGCACATGGACAGTCAAATATGGACAAGGCGACCTGCTGTGGGAAGCAGTCAGCTGCGTAGCTGACCTTGTGGATGTCAATGAATGTTGGATCAAACACTCAAAAACAGCAGTCAGCCTGGAATCAGATGGTTACTTTCCCAACATGAAAGAAACTATCATGGAGTGGAAATTCTGTATTTAACGTATGCTTGCACTGCAAATTGACTCGTTTGGTGAGACCAGTATATACACTATCAACAGAGTAGTGTAATGTTTGTTAATTAAGAGCAAGGAACATAGCTGCACACAGACTCACAGCTGCCTGCAGCTTTACTGGCAATGCTCTGCTCTTCAGCAGCCAAATACCCACACATAAAGCTAATGACAGATCCTGTTAACAACAAGATGACAAGTAGCATCATAACCACTTTATCAGATTTACATGTGTCAGAACATGGTCATTAAAAGTTAAATGAAAAATATTAGTATGAGGAAGCATTGAGTTCACTTTAATACAAAAATGTTTTAATCATAATTGAATAAATTTAATAATCATAATCATAATAATTTAATCTGTATGTCACAAGATGATCCACTAAAAATATCAAAAACACCCATTTCATCTACAAACCTGGTGGGTGTCATAGTTTATCTGGACACTAGAGGGCATCATGAGTATGGCAAAAATCAGGTGTAACCCATAATTATATACTATATTCTTAACAAAAGCAGGCTATCTACATAAGCAAATGGGGTAAACTACATAACAGGTCATCTTACCGTACATACAAGTATTCTGCCATGTACCTTTGACAGCCACTGCCCTGCCTTTCCATGTGTGTTCATTTTCTTAGGTGTCAGAGGAGCCTGATTGTAAGGCCCAGTCAGTTCCACAGCATTTAGGTCACTCTCACTCTCTCTCTCTCTTTCTCTTTCTCTATCTCTCGCCCTCTCACGCCCTCAGGCCCTGCCTGCCACATCTTTTTGGTTTGTTTCGACATCTTACAACACCTGTCATTTGATTGTTCACACATGTATTCATTCCACTCACATCCATATTTACCCAACTGATGCTATTGACTGACTCAGATACCTCAATTTCACAATACTGGTGTATTGTCTTTGCTGTACATAAAATATTTTTTTTCTCTTTTAGACAAAGGCAGCTGTGATGGATACATATGAACATACAGCATGTTAGATTGTTCTTCTATGACTAGTATAGAAGTTGCAGCAAACTTAGCAAATGGAGCCTCCTTCTGTGTGGTAAAATCATTCATAGAAACATTGACTTGCAGGTTGAGAAATACTATACTATGACTTGGTGAATATGCAAGTAAAACTATGCTCAAAGCAATCTGATAAGATGACTACAAAAGCATTATGTACAAAGTACAGCAGTGATTGCTGTTATTGTTCCTGACTTTATACAAATATACCATGATTCATTAATAATAAATAAAACACAGATTCCAGCTATTTTATTCATGAAACCAAGGTTGAGCAGATGTTAAATACTGTATCATTACCAAAGCATTTTCATTTTAAAAAGTAAATTACCCCTTCATGTTTACTTCTGTGAAATTTAATTGATTTGATAAGGGGGCATTCAATGGACCATACTACTTTTATGTTAGGGATCAAAGCTGAATCTGATAAGTCGGAACCAGAGAATTTTGCCTTTTACAGTTCTCAAAAGAGTCAGTTTTCAAACAGACAAGAAGTTGAGCAAATTCAGTTGATATGATCAATTTCTGCTACAGTCTCCTCCTTTTGCCCTGAATAACACTTTTATCAGAGGCAGACACTTTCAAATTCATTGTACCTAATATTCACTAACAAACTTTCTTGAAAGAATTTACACTTCTACAGCGTATAGTAACTTCAACAGCAGACTTTATTTGAAATAGGCCACAAAATTAAACAGGAGTCAGTTCACAATGAAATACTTACTGGTTCCCACAGTTTTGTTTCCCAGAACCCATCTTACAAAAATAGCCTACTGGTTTTTATTAAACTGCCCAATTGTTCCCATTGACTTGTTTTCTTCCACTGTGCTCTATATTTAAGTGTCGGACAAAAAAGTAGTTGTGTATTTAAATACAGTAGGAGTTCAAAATATTCCCACAATATGAGAACATGGAAGCTACATCTTTCGCATTTTCTTTATTTCTTTGTTTTTTTTAAGTTGTTAAGAGTAGATAGTTAGGTACCTGGATGTGAGGTCACATTATAAATGATACTTTAGAGCTCATTATAAAGTGACGACAACATTCAACTCTACGTTTTAATACAACAAAATGTACCAAAATGTAAAAGAAGGGAGGGCGCATTTAGTGTAACGGTTGATGTAAATGAGGCATTTTGGCATATTTGAACAAATATTATTTAACAGTTACGTAAACATTGTTTTGCATTCATGTTATGATTCAAACCCTTCAAAACAAAAACAAAAAAAATACTAGAACAGGCAAGGAGCTGTGGCATTAAAACCCCCTGACACACTCATTTCTTCCGTATTAACCCATTTAAAAATCCTCTCAGTTAAATTCTGCAGGCGATTAAAGACTTCACTTACTGAAGTGTGCAGTAAAGACATAGTACAAAACCATTTCACATGTTTTATCTCTGTGTGGTGGATTTAAACACAAAACATATAATTTCTTGTTTTAACTATCTGGCAAGAGTTGAGGCAAAAAGTGAAAATAAAAAAATATAATAAAATAACCCATAAAACATCGTTAATTCTCCACCACACACAAAAAAAACCCTTACTGATTGGATTAACTATCAAATAAGTAATAAAACATCAAACACAAATTCCCAAAAGATAAGTAATTGCTCCTCAACACAACATCTGCAAACTATTCTCTGCTGACTAACTCAGCTGGCAAGCGGTAGCCATAAAATAAGCAACCCCTCATTATAACTGACACTCTTCTCCATAAACATAACATGTCCAGTTAACATGACATCACAGAGTAGTTCATAAAAATGTAAGCATTTTCATAAAAATGTAAACAAAAAAGGCAAGCGCAGTACAGCATGTTGAAATAGTATAATACTGTTTGTAAATATTATATTTGTTTGTAAATAACTTTCAGTCTAATACGGAGTATCTTCAGTATGTGTTAGCAGTGGTTACAAACACTTTGAGGGCTGCGTAGTGTGATTTTCAATATAGAGACCCTGAAGAATGAGAGAGATGGAGTGCAACATTAAAATATCCGTCGGATGAACGTGTCTTTTTAGGCCTCCACCACTGTAAGAACTGAATTTCTGGCAAATAGGCTGGTGAGCAGAGAGTCCGGCTTCTTCTCTTGTCTTGATCTCATCCTAGAATGGAAGCACAGTCTGAAGTGAGCTCATCTTCTAATATCATTGTATATCTTAGTGTGTGTGTTTGCATGAAGTACTGTATATATGTATGTACTCACACTTTGAGCACTGCCACCATACACAGAGTCAGCATCAGTATGGCTATGATGGCGATGGCAATATATACATAAACTGGTATCATGTCCCATTCTGGTTCAGGTGTGACTTCTTTCATTTCTAAAACAGACAAACACACACACACACACACACACACACACATATGAGGTCTATCTTAACATTTATGAGTTTTTTTTTTTTTACAAATCTCTTCATCAAAAAACATCTATCAATGAACAAGTGAACTAAAATCTACATAACAACAATAAATCAGCATGAATAAAATGTCCAAACAAAGCAGAAGATCAAGATCATTTTATAGATCAATGAGTAGTTTGGAGACATTTTGTGTTAGCACTATACTACAACATTTTTAAATGAGAAATTTAAAAAATGTTCATGAGGGTAAAAAGTGCTGACTTTCAGAATCAACTTTAAGATCACACTCATGTCACTGTCATCTGGCACTGTCTAAGTTGTTTCAAGTAAAGTATGGTGGAGATCAGAGCCAAAACAACACAACAGATGTCTGCAGGTCATCAAAAGCAGACTGTTACACTGTACTTGTCAGCAAAAATAAACATTTCAAGGGGCCTAATATTGATCCTTGAGGAACACCTTTATCAACCACCTGGAGTACAAAGAAGGAGACTCACACCAGCACAGAGTTTGATCATTTATTCTTTGTAAATGACAATGAGATACAGATGGAGATATTTAATGTCAATTTTCTCAGAAGAAATAGGAATTGGAATTTTGACAAAGAAGTAAGTCATGGAAGTCTAAATAAACTGGCAATAGATTTGGCAAATAGTCAAGACAAACATTAAACATCAAAATAAAAAATTAGGCCGCCTAGAAAACAGTGCACACAGCCAAATACAGCTGGGACAGCTGAGTCCCATAATCAACTAGCTAGATAATAATTGAAAAAACAGTGCCTTAAGAATTATAGTTATGTAACTCAAGTGACTAATGTGTCCATTTAAGAGAAAATACCACAATGTACAAAAAAATCACTCACTTGTGTCTTTTTTTCTCACAAAATAGTTTTTCTCGTGCCATGCAGTTCTTTTTGTGGACAACTCCCTTTACTTGGGGAGTGCAGACACATGGATATAGTATAGCTAGGCAGACAACTTGAGTCACTAATTGTGCAACAAAGGCAGAATTTTCTCCTTCAGTACCTGTACCTTGTTCGGGCTGTTTTTGTACACACTTGGAACCTATAAACTTTCAAACACTTTTTTCTAAGTTCCTGGTTTATGAAAAGTCTCTTGAGGACTCATTGTGCTTGTTATGGTACATCTGTGAAAAATGTTATTCTTCAGTACAACATGACTGCAACTGCAGCGAGGACTGTAGCCTCTACACATGGGGCGCCTGCTTAGACCACTACGCCACACGACACCCCCAAAATGACAGTAATTTACATTCAAAATTTTAATGCAACACTGAAAATAATCTCAAAAAACAAAGATTTTTAAGATAGATTAACATTAATGTTCAAATGACAATAATGTTGTGTAAGTGTCTAAATTTCCATACAAATTGAAAATGAATCCAGTTACCACAAATAAACTGACAGAAAGCAATGTTTCCTTTCTATTTAATTTTGTTCAGGACATTGCCAGTACAGCACGAAGCCTAAACAGAAGATGATCCTTCACCCTTGTGACGAACAATGGACAGGACCTTTGTGACATCTGTGGAAAGATTTTTTAAAAATTATGAAGTTTGCTTGTGTTTTTGTTTTGTAAAAGCAGAACTGTTATTTTGTTATTCTGACACACATGGTGGAGGTGACATAAATGAAATATTGAAATGCCAAACACGTTAGAGTGAAATTCCGCAAAATGTCAGGTATTGTCAGTGCGTTATGTATTTTTATGGCTCTCTGTATCTGAACATTTTTACGAATGAAAACATTTTGATTTACATTGTTACTTCATCAAACAAAATCCTCTTTAACACTGAAAATGGTATGGAGGAAAATCATAAAGTCTAATGTAATAATTTCAATTAAAGCTGACATTAGAATAGAAAGATATCAAGATCATGAAATGAATAATAATAAATAATAAAATGAATCTTACTATGATGAGGACATCAAGGTCTTCCAGCTGGTAATCCACAAAGTTAGCATGACTCATGAAGACTTGTTGATGTGGCTTAAGACTAAAAAGTTGCTTTACATCTTAATCTGTAATTCATTTACCCACTGGAAACACACTCTGAATATATCCTTCAGAAATTATTAAATACAAATCCCTCATGAATTTAAACTCATGATTAGGGATGTCCTGATCAAGTTTTTTTGGCCCATCCAAGTCTCTTAATATTGGGTATTAAATTAGATTGGTTTGATCCGATAACTTATATATTTTAGGAGCTTCTTGATCCAAGGAACCCTCCATGAACAATACATATTTCTGTGAGAATCTGTGGAAACGGATTAAAAAACCTTGCACATGGATAGTACACGGATCAGTAAACCATGCAGGCGGACTGGAAAACCGTTGCAAAAACACGTACAACTGAACTGTAATGGTGTCTATAGCAAAGTATTGTTTAAAAATATAATCTTCTTCGTCGGGTTCCCCAATTATGATAAGTGACGTAAAGTGTATACTATACTATACATTTAGAGTCAAGTAGCATTTCTTTGATATGATTGATCTGAATTTTTCCACGTTTCCTATCTCTCAATATCTCTTTATCGATGTGTTTTTAGGCATTTCAGACAGTTATACTAAAGTGTGATTGTAAAATCAGGTTTAAATGCAAAAAACGCTGGTGTTACATTTATGACATTCTAGGATTCTCCCCTAAATATTCATTTTTCTACCACAAGAGCCCTGGGGGGCTCCGTGTACTGAAGGTCATGGTTCAAAAATATAAAGTTTATAAGCCTAAATTATGGATGTGATGTGGATGACAGTGCAGTTGGAAGAAGGAATGAAGACCCAGTTCACACATGGTTGTACAGTAGTGTGTAGTGCAGACAGCAGACAAAGCACACACAGCACACAAACTGACAACAGCTAGGTTTAAATTCACAGTTACTCACAGAATTAACATTGATTAGTGACAGATAATGAATACTGATGTATTTAATGCAGTGATGTAGTAAATTTAAACATCATTACCTGGATGGCAGGTTGTACGACTCCACTCACTCCAAAAGCTTTTGTCTACACAGTACTTGTGCAATTTGGACCGAACCCTGAGGCAGTTTCTCTCATAGTTGTTGAGGAGGGGCAGAGTCAGGCTTGTCTGCTCGGTTAAAATCTTCTGCTGTTAATAATTTAAAAAGTAGAGAAATTATTTGAGTATAACATAAGTCAGAGTCAGAGAGTTAATGCTCAGTGCCAAAACTTCCTTAAATTACGTATCAACATTTTCTCAAAGTAGCTGTCACAAAAACATCTGGCAGCTAAAGATCCAGAAAAGTTTCTCAGGAGTCAGCGGAGGACAAATTAGTGTTACATTGCTATTGGATTTCCACGAACCACAAACCTAATTATAATGTTACTCCATGTCTATTAAATGTGTTAAGTGTGTGGAATTTACAAATGAGGTTGTTATTATGATCATTTATCTACCAAAAATATTTATATACTTCTACTCATATGTCTCAGAACTTTTTACAAATGTCACAAACTACTGCTGCTCTGTTATGTGTGTGTTGAAGTCTTTGCATGACAAATCATAACCACCAATGTCTTTTATAGCTTGGGGGTGTGATCATTTTGTGCCTCAGATGACTTGGAATTACATATTCTGACAGAAAGACAAAAACTAAGCTGTAGGCTGAATCCTATGATTGGCTGTCATCAAAACTAACAAGAATCTGAATTTGGTGTTGACATAATTAGTCAAATACTTGCAGAGGGATGGATAATTGGAGACAGATGACAGATAATTGCAGAGGGAATAAAGCAAATGGCTGGAATCAGGACTGGAACTATTTTCTACACAGACATTCTGGGAGTGTTCTTGGAAATAAGAAGACACAATGCTCAAGTTAAAAGAAGATGCTGTTGCAGTTTGAAGTTTTAAAGTTGTGTCGCTTGTTATTCGACTCCTCCCTGTATACTTATACAACTCTCACAGAAGCTCTGGCTCTGCAATAACTCCTGCGTCTGTTTAAGCCCATTCAAGACAGAGGTGGAAAGCTACACACATTAATAGGATTTCTGAAAGGATAGCTCTGGTTGGTGGCAGTGAGTGACTCAAAGGGATAGTTCGGGTTTTTTGACGTGGGGTTGTGTGAGGTTGTCATGCATAGTCAGTACATTACTTCAATCAAATCCTGAGCAGCGCGCTCCCAGTTATGAGATCCCACCATGAGCACCGGCAGACTAGCAGAGCTATGTGTTGCTGTGCACCTGCAGAGCGCACTGTAGCGGAATGATAGGAAGACGGTACTTCAGCGGTTGAAAAATGTAGTTCCAAAGGAAAGTGCTTAAATGTTCTACATGAAGCATACATTTAAACAGGTTGTTTCGGTGGGGGTTCTTAAAAGTGTCTAAAACACTTTTTTTCTGCTGGCCCCGTGCTCTGCTGCCGGTGCCCTAGGTGGAATCTCCTAACTGGGAGTGCGCTGCTCAGGATCTAATGCAGGTATTGTACCGACTATGCATCCACCAAGTCACACAGCCCCACGTCAAAAAACCTGAACTCTCCCTTTAAGAGTGTTTTATCAGGGGGAAAAAAGGACTCATTAGGTAAACCATACCAATACAATCTTTCCATCAGGTCCCGCTTGACTGCGTTCCACCTCCCATTCTAGACAGTGCCCAGGAACCTTCCCAACAGGACTCTCCCACTGTAATTCCAACTGCCCATCTGGGCGTGTTTGCAAATGTAGTTTCTCTGTGGTTTCAGGCTTCACTGCATGAATATTAAAACAAGGTAGATGTTTACAGATTACAAACTGGAGGAATCCGAGAGGAAAACCAACAGCAGATCTGCAGTAAAGACTACAAATACAAGGTCAAAACATGAGGACAAAAATGACTATATCCTCACTGAGCAGTCAGTGAAGGCAAACATGTACCATGGTTTTGGATTTGCAGGGAGATGAATGTTGGTTTTAGGGGTCCGTGAGGTGAGGAGCCGTTTATGCAGATGTTGATGTCAGTGAAATCAGGGAGAGGTTTCCCTGTGAAGTTGCAACCGGTCCTGACACTGTGTGAAATCATATATTTCGGGCACTCCTCTGCTTGTTCCAGTTCTTTGTGCCTGGGGAAGAGACAGACCAGATGACACACTGCTTACAATGCTATTATCTATTCATCCAGACATGTTTTTTTGAGTGTTGCAAGCAACAATGACGTATGATGTAAATGATACTACAAGCTTGGAGGGTATGTAAACGAAAAAAAAAAAAAAAACTGTAAGATGAAAGTTGAGCTCCAGTTTGTATATGGTTCCTAACAGTCGTGGTTAGGTGAATATAAAATGGTTAAAAGTGGTTGATTTGGAACTGGCTGTCAATCTAACATGCTCACAATCACAAAGTTAAAATGCTGATGTTTAGCAGGTAGCGTATAGCTTGATCACCATCTGAGTTTAGCTTGTTAGTATGCCAAACATTTCCTAATCCACGATAAACACAAGGGGAATGATGTTAGTTTAGCAGGTATTTGTGGTTTATGACCAATAAACCAAGGTAATGGAGAAGGTGAAATTTTGATCTGCTGTTGGCTCTAGATGAAGATCACCATATTGATTAAAATAGGAAACATGAATGTCTATATGAAATTTCAAGGCATCAAAGTAGTTATACTGACAAAAATTTCATGGGAATCCATCCAATAGTAGTGAAGATTTTTTGCTTTGGATCAAAGTAGCTACTGATCATTACTGGTGTGGCTTAAAAAAAAAAAAAAAATGAAATACCAGAAATATAAACTTTGCTGTGAGTTGGCTGGCAGCTTTTGGTTGCTTTCCCAGTTGCACTCCATGTTCTCCATGTTATGGAAGACACAGACGAAATCCTTGACTGTGGTACCGACAACACCTAGAGGTAGAACAATCAATGTCAACTGCATACACTTTCAAAAACAGTCAGGATCATATAAACATCTCCCTATATTTATTTTCAACCACACATTTGTACAACCTCAATGACTGACCTGTGGTGGGAGGTTTCTGGACCAGTTCAGTGTAGCTCGTACTCTTGATCATAGTGCCGTTGGTGCATGGTCCACTCAGCAAAGTGTACACTCTCACTCTAACGTCCTCCATCAGATCAAACTGGGCACTGTATGACCTGCTAGGTGTCCTGATGGCCTTTCAATCCAGAAACACAAATCTGTTATTCAGATTGCGTTTATTATGTGTATTGGGTGTATTTACAGAGATGCCAATGGAAACTGGACTTTCGATGAAATATAATCCGACACTGTGCTTCCCTGTGGACTTCTTTTTGATTATTGTTAGTTAGTCCTGTTTTTGAGAAAATTTGCCGTCCCACCAAGTAACCTGAGAAAACAATATCTCTGAAGCATTCAAGTATGGCAAGGAACTGTTAATATCCTGCCAACAATAAATTCACCACATCAAATGTGTGGCAATAACGAATGGAGTTTTTCAGAAAGTCACAGCCAAACTTTGATAGTTTATTTGAAACATCAGTTAAAATTGGTTGAACTGTATGAGACGCAGAACAGTCAAAATAGGCGACATTATGTCAATGTAGTCACAGAGATTATCACAGCATCACTCATTGTGACAGACAAGATCATTAGCATGGCTCATTGCCAAGTTCTCCACACCTCAGTTTCTGTAATTGCCTAATTCCTCTTTCTAATTGTTCACCTGCCTGCTTGACTAAGCTTCTGGCTGCCACTCCTTTGTAACATTTCCTGCCTGCTTTGTTTGCATGGTTTTGGATATTCCAGTGAAAACTGTTTCCCTGCCATCACTGACAACATCATTGTACTTTTGGGTCTTGAATTTCTCAGAGCATGATAGTTATCATCATCCTTGCTTCTTGCATCTGATATCAACATCCCTTGCATCAACATTACTACATCTGGATTGTTGTCCCAGCCCTGCTTAGCATTTTATGGTTTGCTTATTTTTGGTTAAGCACATCATGGTCATCCATAGATATATGACTCAGACCTTAGGCATTTTCCCAACAAAAAAACCCAACAATGATTAAAAAAATATATATCCACAGTGATGAAAGACTTTTTTAACCAGAATGAACCAGGTTGTCTGAAGTGGAGCAAGCGGCAACAATAATGAGCAGCCCATTTAATGATCCTTTGAGGAGCCTGCCATATACTGTTGTAGCTACATGAATATCATTTTAGATAAGTATTCAAAATACAGACTTTTACATCTGTTAAATCTGTATTTTTATGCCTGGATCTCATACCATGTAGGAATGGGAATTACTTACAGTCCAGCTGTTCTTGTATGTGTTGAAGTATTCCAGCTGGTACAGTTTTGGGCACTCTGTCATGTTGATCAAGCTGGCTGGGGGGCTCCATGTAATCTCAAGATGTCCAAGATGACCAGGGTCTAATATCTTAAGGTCCTCGGGAGGTTCCACTGCAAGTGTTTCATGATAGAGGTTGAATGTGAATTCCCAGTCACACCCAAACACCATAATTAGATCCAGGGCCAACCAAAGAGTTCAATCAATCAAAATCTACTTTATGAGCATGCAGATGTTGCCTGGTAATTACAATTATAATTGGACTGCATGAGTAACTTTTAATAAAAGGCGTTATTGTTCTTACAGCAAGTTGCTTTTGGCGTTATTAGCGCAAGTGGATTTCTTTTCATTTCTCCAGGCACAAAGTTGCACCTGAACTGGCAACCATCCCCTGATTCTGTGGAACAACTTACTCACTGCGCGCCTCATTAAATTAAATTCATTTGGTTTTATTTGGTTACCTCGGAGCACCACAGAATGATTTCGGTTTTTCGGGGGGTTTAGGTAATTCAAGAACAAACAAATAAGAAAGACAAACGAATGAGTGAATAATTGTAGCAAACAAATCTGGACCAACCTGTAAGTTCACTGCAATGTATGCTTTCCCTCCAGCTTATAAAGAGCAGCATCAGTGTAGCTGGGTGAATCACCGCGGATTTACTTCCCATCAGTATAATCTACAGGTTACACGTTTCTAACCGAGACTGAAAAAACAAATAGAGTGAAGAAGATGTAAAAATGGCAAAATAGAGTCAAGATGTAGGCTATACTGCCAGAGCGAGCTCATTTTAAATTATACTATTAAACTGTAATGCCATTGGATTTACAGGTTGATTAAAAATGAAATAAAATAAAAATTAAAAGCATGGAAACAAAATTAAAAAAAGATCACAAAAAATATCTTGTCCAAAATACTGTCCGGGTGACTTTTCCCCGTGGTATGCAAGTAGATCAAATAATGCTGAGCGAAATAAAGCTGTCAGACGAATGCAGTCTACTTACCTGAAGAGAGGAGGGCTGCTTTCCTACTGTAGCAGGTTCAGGCGAAGTTTAGGAGACTGACACATCGTGGGCTGGACTGACCCATTTGTATGCTGCTCAAGTGGAATTGTTAACCTTGTAAAGTGTCCATCCCCCCTCCCGTATAATGTTTTGGTTCTAAGTAATCAGGAAACTGTGAGGAATCGGTGAGTATCAATGTGGTTTAGGTTGCAGAGGAAGGAGAATGGGAAGGGTAGTGGCGGGGGGTGCGGTGGGTGGTGAAAAGACATTGCTGCTACAAGTGATAAGTGACTTGTGTCATGTTGGCTCTTGTGCATTCACCACTTTTGTGGATGGTTAAACATTCCACCGAAAGGCTCGTCACGCCTGGTCACAGTGATATCTCTGTGGTACGTCTGTATGAGTCACACACTGACACGTACAACCAAGCACACGTGTCACAGATTTTTATTTTTAATCGGAAGGAAATATTGTCTTTAAATCTAAAATGATCATTACGTAATTTCATCACCAGTGTCCCCTGACAAACAGTGACTAGCAGAAATAAGGACATGATCCCTCACCAGCGTCCCACCCATAAACTCTTAATTGTTTGGGTGCATACAGAACTTGGATTGGCTGTGATGATAAACCAGTTCTTCAACTTGAACTTGGGCTTTTACCCTGCCTGACAATGATGTCAAACAATGGCTTTTGGGGTCACTGTAAAAGAGTACATGCTGTACTGTATGCTGCATCCCACTTACTGCACTTAAGTACAATTTTGAGGTACTTTACTTAAGTAATTCCACAATAATTCCAGTTATAACAATGTTGAAAACCTCCCTTTCTACATCAGAATATTAAATTTTATTGATTTTCAAAACTATTTGAAGAATCACATTATGCTCTTCATACACTAAATTGAAACATAAAGCATCCGTTACACCAAAGACTACAATGGGTTTTCCTGCATGATCAATGAATATTATACATATATTGAATATTAACTTTCAGTTAAGTGTTTAACTCTGATGATAATCTAATGTTCATGTTAGAACAGGTTGAGGTCTGTGGGTGAGTTTGAAAATGAGAAATTGCTATTTCCTCAACACAGAGTAAAAAATAGGATGTCATACAAATGATGTCTATGGTGATATTTATAGTACACTGTGGTGATTTGGTTGAGCATAAGCAGAACATAAGCAGAAACAGTAAGTTATTCATAATAGCTAAAACCAAGAACAAACAGACATGGTTTGTATCGACGGCGCTACAGTATATACTCAGATAAACATCCCCTTAATTTTACTGTAATTGATTTATCTGGCCCCTTTTGGGGATATTGGATCAAATGTGGTAACACCAAATTCCCTTTTAAAGTCACATTGGAAAAACCTATCTGGTTATACAATTACAATTAAGGTGATTTTTCTACCACAATTGCTTTTTCTCCTTCAAAATATATATACCAATGTTCCTCGCTAAATCCATTTTACTTCAAAGCTAGATTCAATAATTCTTCCCTTTGTATGGAATTATAAATCTCATAGAATAAAGAAGTACATATCAGCCAGGGGACTTTTACTACCTAATTTTATGTATTATTACAGACATACATCCCATTGCATCTTGGTTAGCTTTGCTTCCCAGAGATAGAATGAGATCATTGCCTGCCATACTTTATATCATTTTATCTCCAGTTCATCTCAGTAAAACATGCTATAAACTCAGTCCCATAATACAATTTCTTCCTTGTTGTCAATATAAGCAAGGCCAGGTGATATCATGCAAGTGATTGTATTATTGTATTATTTATAGTGAGGCACACGACACTCAAAAAACATAGAACTAGTCAAGCAAGTGTTGGGCACAGTAAAAGCAGACAAGACTGCTCAAGAAATTATGCCAGGAGGTTGAACAGACTGGAGGAACCAAAGGAGTCAGAAGAAACCCCTTGAGCTGCAGACACAGTTGGGACCGCTGGGGATGGTAGCTCGGGAGGGGGAGAGACTCATGGAACAGCTTGGGAGGACAACCCAGTGGCAGGAGAGTCAGGAAAGGAGGAAACCCAGATGCTGGGAATAGGTAGCGTTTCGGGAAAAACATACAGACCAAAAAGATGGGTGGAATACATGCAGAGAGCTAACAGGGAAGCTTGCCAAAATCTATCTCCTTTTCCCAGGAAAAGAAACATGCAGGTGTGTGCTTGTACATCCAAGCACTGAAGAGAATAGTTTTTCCCCCATACCTCATCAAGGCCACCTCACAACCATTGAACCTAAATACAAGTCTGGCCTTGAAATGCCATCATTATGGTTTTTTACTGGATTAACTCTTCAGCCTCAGCAGTTTTTTCCAGGTGCTCTCCATGAAGAAATGGCAGCTTGGCAGCTGGATGAAACTACAGAGGCATGCAGACATGTAATTTTCATCCGCAAATAAGATTGCAGAGCAGCCATCAACCTCACAACAACTTACCATAAGACAGTGAGGAAGTGTTCAACTATGAGAAACATTATGAAAAAAAATGTGAAAGAATAACATAAATGACAGTATAAACCACTTTAAGATTGATTGGGCATTAGTGAGAAATTACATTATCCTTGGAAAAGAGTGATATATCACTGGGAATTAGTCATTCTCAAGTTATGGGAAAAGCATTTATGAAGCTTGGTGTAAGTTCAGTCAGGAAGACTATCTCTATTCCGCTTCCATTCACAATTCTCTCATTTTCTCCCTCTCTCACCGCACTCCTCGTAAACAGCTGACCTCAGGTGTTCGGCATCCGATCTCAACCAGCCAATCACATTGTCCCTGCCATACTTTATGACTTTATGGGGGGGGGCTGAACACAGAGACTGACCATAGTACAGCTTGACATGAAACGAAGGAAGGCTCAGGCTGCAGATTCAGGGAAGCAGAAACAGAAAAGGGCTGTTACTGGGACACATGAAACATATCTGACTGGGAAACTGGAACAGAACAAAAACATCGCAGGTGTCATGTGACAAAGTGATTTTGCAAAAACAAGTTTTGAGTGACCTAAGACTGACTTAATGATGAGTCCCATTCATTGTGTCTTACCATATGAGTAACTACACTTTGTTTTTTCTTACAGTCCTTGTCTCATACATTGATCTGAATCTTCCAAAGAAGCCAGTTCCTGATTAGTCACTATCAATTGTAAATTTTATGAGCTGTTGCATTCCGACAATAAACCACTCTATTATTAAAAGATATTGCTTTATGTTGCAAGCAAGGGAGCCTACTATTTAGAGCCTGAGGTGCATTTAATAAAAACAAGACAGCCTAAGCTGCAAAGAATTTGACTTTATTTTATAGTGACCACGTTTGCTTTTTAAGAAAACCCTGGAATTTATACAGATGATATATACAGGTTCATTCAGTATCCTTGCATGCATTTGACTTGTTTTAAAATACAAAAAGCTTGTATACATGAGTTTTAAATGTTCTCGGCAGTGTAGTATTTAGACATGTCTCACTGTTTCACTGTTTTCTTTGGATGAGATGACAAGTGTTAAATCATAACAAGCAAAATTCCTGATATCTGTTGTGGCACATGAACCAATTACAGGTACAGGTGTAGTTGTAGTGCAATGGATTTATGACATACACATTGCAAAACAGAGATCAGCACCACTATCTGTAGAAAATGATGTGCCAGTTTGACTCCATGTTGCAGGTATTGCTGAATGTTCATTAAGTTGCAAGTGTGCTGTAAAGGGAGTGTCACGTAACAGCATAACGAAAAACATTCTATACATTGCTTTTCCTCAAAAACACGCAAACTTGCTCCCAGGCCTCATAAAACACCCTCCGTCAAACCTATCTGTTTGTCGAATCTGTATAAAAGAACTGAACCAAGAACTGGATAGAAATGTTCTTGAGGTAAAACACTATGTTCACAGATGACGACACACACATTAATGTATAAAAATGACAATCAGCTACAACTTTTGATTAACAGAAGTTCTACATACTGTTTGATTTCCACCTCCTTGAAGCAGAGCCAACCTTTTTTAAGGATAGGTTCACATTTTTTCAAGTCAGTCTTGAAACAACACTCACATGCCCGAATTTTCTGTTGCTACAAACTTTCATTCAGTCCATACTGGCCATGAAGAAACCCCTTTCTATAGGTAAGTGATGGGGGACAGAAACTCACAGAAAAAAAAAAGAAAAACTTCTTAAAGTTCAGCTAAAGTTAAGGAGTCAGAGTAGTTACAGTCTTTTTCGCAGCCACAACTCAGCAATAACTGTATTGTACTAAAAGAGAAATGTCGCAATAAAATGATTACATTTTGAAGATACCCAAATGATGCAGCCTTAATTTAGCTTTGGCTGAACTTCAGAAACCATTGGTGTGAGGATTTCTTTATGGCCAGTTTAAACAGGACAAATGATTACAGCCACTCTAAAGTGTGTCAGCATATGTACTATGCACAGGTATTAATGTGACTGCTGTTTTAAGATGATTTAACAGTGTGTATCGATCCTTCAAACAAAGGCATAGCAACCAGCTAAACATGCAATCACACAGTATGTGATATTTAATATTCTGATTGGAAATCAGTACACAAACTATCTGAATACTCTTAATACAAGTTTTGCCGGAGCAGTGTGTGTGTGTGTGTGTGTGTGTGTGTCTGTCTATGCTTGCTTGCGTGCTTGTGTGTGTGTGTCATCGATGCATCAGCAGACATCTGACCATAAATGTTGATAGTTGCCATGGTAATGCTTCCGCTGAATCTGTTTTGGTACGGGATTATTTACACTAAAAGTGATGAATGAAAGGGATAGTGTAACGCACAGCATTGTTAGCTGGTAAAACAAGAATAAGGCATCAGTGTGGTGACACAAGCACAGGTATACAAACAGAAAACAGGAGTCACACACAATCTTGGGAGGTGCCGCCTCGCATAGACATCAGAGGAAGGAGGTGAGAGCCCCACACTTACCTTCAATGCATTGAACTTATTTATAAGGGTGCCCAACAACATCTCTTTATTAATTGGAATTCCAGCCTGCATGTACCAGCATGTGTGTGAGTTAATGAGGAAATTAACTTTGATGGAAAACAGACAGATGAAAAATAGAATCAAAAAGGAAAGAAAGCCAACTTTCACCAGAATAAATACACAAAGGGAGAAAAAAACATGCCCCAGCATAGATTGCCCATCACCTTGGATATAAAAAAAATAAATAAGAAATTATTTTTAAAAAAACAAACAAAAAGAACATTACACAAGATGTGAGTCATGTCTGCCATGTCTATAGGTGTATGAAATGTTGGTAATTGCCACTGTTACAAAGACAAAGAGTTTTCAGGGTTTTCCTGTGGGGAAAGGGTTTCATGTTACTACTGTTATGTTTTATGAAGCTGATAAAAGCTAAACCAAGGTTCACAATGGTTCTGATGTTAAGAGAAGGTCATACTTGGTTCACGTGATTCAACCTCTTTCCTCAGGAGAGATCATTTTAATTTGTTTGTGCTCCTCTCCTATGACACATTATATTATTCACCTTAATCCGACATGGTTCACCACAACAGTACGATCATTTTGCCACACTGTTCTCTTTCTGGTAGGTCTTTCTTTCTTTCGTGCCTCCTCTCACTCACTATGAAGCTATCATGAAAATGTATTCAATTTCAACCTCTGCAAAGTTGAATTTGTTTCTTTCAAGCTTTTCACTCATCTCACATAAATTAACCCTGTGTTATCTGGAAAACCCAAGACAACTGAATACATGCAGCGACATATGGGACAATATTGCATACCTACAGCAAGATACGGCAGTAAGTGAACATCATTTTTAGGCATCCGGAGCGATTTTTAAATTTTCATCACAAAAAGCATCTAAATCTAAAACACCCAAAATTTGACACAGCAAACCTGAGGTAGGTCATGCATCATTTCAAGTTTTTCGTTGTCTCTGAACTTGTAATTTTAGACTGATGAAGATAGTGAGAAGTCACAGTGGTGCCATCAGTAATAATGCCTTCCCTGTGTGACTCTTGTTGTTAAGCTGAGCCAGCCAGCTTCAGTGATTCTAACAAAGCTGTGTCTGCTACAATTCTGAGTTTATTTTTCAAATGATCTGCTTGTGTTTCGTAATAGATGAACGATGCACTTTTAGTATTGTTAGAAATGTGCCTATCCATTAAAAGCTGCTCGATTGATAAATATATGGCAGCCAGGGCCATAAAAGATGGCGTGTGTGCAGCAGCAGAAAACTGTGTAATGGACGAGGCTATTTCCAGAGGCAGACAGTTTTTGAGTGAGTGCACGTAGCCCAACACTGATATCATTCATTGTGATTTTCTGAAGAAGAGACAGGTGTGACTTGTGATTGTGATGATTTGTGCATAAGTTTTTCACTGGAAGCCTGATAAACTGCAAGGCCTGTCTGATTTTTTTTTTCTTTTTATATCTCAGTCGTACCTGTTCTTTGGAATACAATGGCGAGGTTCTCATGAACAGTATTCATATCAGGACATCCATGGGACGTACAAGTTACAGCAGAGATGGCGCTTTTGTTAAATAAAGTCTAAAACATCCTGTTCACTTGTAGGTGAAAACAGAAGTACAGAGAATTGTTAAAACCATAATGCATGGGTTAAAAAGAAAAAAAAATGCATTTAATAAACTTATAAACCTGAAATAATTAAAGATACCCCTCTTTTAAGGCACAGTATATGTCATGTTTTTAGATGTTACAAGGCTGTTGAATATGATGACACAAAACTCTGCTTTGTGAGCCTAGTTGAACTCGCAAAGCCTGTGCCATAGTCAGAGGTCGTTTGATTGATATTTAATTGATGTTATGTCAATGTGCCAACAACGTATCTCTGATAGAGGCCAAGACAGGTCATTCATTTCTCTTTAGAGGTGCATTTTCAAATTCAGTATGCTCTGTGGCTATGTGAGAAATGGAGTAATGGAGCATGAATAATGATTACTCAGTAACTTTACACACACAGACACACACACAGACACACACACACACACACAACATCAAATGGTGTGTTTGATCCGATCATGACTCTCATGCCAACCACCTGTCAAGAAATTTTGCCCCCTAGAAAAATGAATTAATAAATAAGCAACAGATGACAAAGTGATTTTAAAATACAAAAGGCTAAATAAATAGGGTGATTAAATTAGCAGATTCTCTTATACTGTCACATAACTTGAATTTTCTGTTTACAAATCCATGAAGTCCATAAAGATCATGTGAATATGTTCAACTCTTGCTCAATGTTTGTAACAGAATTAAGCCTCTCTTGTGCTGTCAGCACTGATGTCTGCTATATTGACAAATGAAGTCAAAATATTTGTTTTAAGCTTCCAGACTGAGTGCTTCTCACAGACACTGGAGTTCCTCAGTTTGACATCCTAGATACAGAAAAAATAAGAGATACTAACTGCTCAGCCACACCTGAACAGTTAGTCAGGGTTAAGACACACAAAGCAACAACATATAAATATAGAACAAGTGAATAAATACATAAATAATTTCATTTCCCTGAAATAATTAACTGTATCAGAAACCGCAAACAGCAGGGTGGGCCGGTAGTTTGCAGGAGTGATGACCTCTTACTAGAGGCTCATCACTCAGACCCCTCCACTCACAAACAAATACTGTATAACATGTTTCATCTGAGCGTATGCAAAGTAATAAAATCCTAGCTGCTTGGGGTATAACGTGGCAAACCCAGGTTCTGAACTGAATGACGATTGATGATTGGGAAGAAAGTATAAAACCTTTAGAAAAGTTAGAATACTATTTTTCAAAAACAGAAACCTTGCTTGTAAACTGGAAAAATGCTACAAAACTGGACCGTCATGCTTTTGGCAACAGCCAAACATGTTCTCACAGTGGTCAAATGTCACCTTGTCCTGGTGCATGCAGGTGTGTATTGAGAAAGACAGGTTTGCACATGATTTGTAGTTAGACAGTAGACAGTAGTTTAAAGATGTGAAAAACACACCTACTATAGCGTGACTCCCACTGAGTTGCCACATCTATAATTAGCTCCTTCTCAGAGGAAAGCCTCCAAGAGCAAGAGGAGAGATGATTCCTCAAATGCAATATTGCCCAGCAAATCAAAACTACTTATGAATCAGGCTTGGCTGCTGAAAAAAAGGTACAGTAGGGACCTGATGTAAACATGTAAAAAACAGAATCCTAATAAATTCAAAAATGAATTTTCATGATAAAAATCAGTTGCACAAAAAAGAAGAGAAACTCAAGAGTGTAAGAACCACTTGAGGTTTAGGGTTAGGAGGCCAGCGTGCAGCTTATGTCTCTTTAGTGAAAGAGTGAGTTACATGTCTGTCCTCTCCTCACCGCCTATGTGTTCAACACCTGCATGGAAATGTTGTCAACACTGGCACTTGCAGGCTCAATAATCACTGAGCATGTTGAGAGGGATGTGCAGGTCTTTCTAATGACCCTTTGTCTTGTCTGTCTCTGCCCGGCAAGTCCAAACTGTGCAGCTCAGGAAAACACACAGTCACATTTCAAGTCCACACACATTAGTCCACACACGAACAGGATACAAATGAAAATGCGATGGACAGGAAGTGGGTGGCAGCTGACATCATATGGGAGGACAGAGGTATTTCAGCCGCCTGTCTCCTGTTTCAGTCAGGCAGAAGCAGACTCCCAAAAACCCACCGCCCACTGGGTCCTCACCCCGAGGGGCTCTCTGGTCCCTGGCAATATGGTGTGGGTTTGGGCTGGGGACAGGGGTTGACTGGATGACCGCAGGTTGGACGCAACATTCAGGCTTGCGTCAAACTGCTGACAGTTGTGTTGGTTTCAACGCGGGCAGGTCCAGCAGAGCCTGGACAGTCACTCCCACCTTCACCAGACCGCGCTCTTCCAGGATGTGATGGGGCAGACACAGCTTGTCCTGAGTAACGGCAGAAAAGAAAGGTGCAGTTTACACAGCTTTTCCTCTCTGTCACTACTTAAGGAGTTGGTTCACCCACATTAGAAAGAAAAACATACTTTCTCACTCACTTCTAACAGATATCAACCAACCGTGCAGGTTTTTAGATATTAATCTCTCAGATTTCTGTCTGTGATCTTTATCATCAAAGATTTTCTCACCATGTTGTATTTAATTAAAATATTGTGTGTACTTTATATGATTAATAGTTCTTCAGGAAACTTGGGACTTATCCAAGAAAATTTGTGGTGACTTTCTGAACTCTAGTAATAACACACTTCTTCATTCTCTATAAAATTAATTTTACATATCCTTTATTAAAGGATCAGTTTACTCAAAACAAAAGAAAAAAAAGACATACTCTTCTCATCACAATAAATGTTTGATAGATAGTTTAGGCGGAGCGGTTTTGATTTGTCTCTTTGTGCACCGGGACCATAGTAGTGTATTATTAGGTGCGTGCAGAAATATCAGTAAAAGCTCCCTCAGTACCTGGGAAAATTACACCCATACTACGGAATAAAAAAAAAATTGAATGATCTTCCTTATCAACCTTATATGCAACTATATCCCTAATTGTGAAACAAAATCACTGCTTAATAGACGAAATTTTCCATCTGTGGGAAGCTCGGCTAAATGAAGGTATAAACCAGACCAGTGAGCATGAATTAACTTGCAGGGATACAATCAGTCATTCATGAGGTTTGTAATTTATTTTCCATAGCTAAGGTCACTAATCCTGGTAAAGCAATATAAATAAAATGTTAGCTTGTTTTGGCATATTGTAAGTATTGTATATAAGTATTGCATGACTGAGAATGAAAGGTATTTGATATTACCTGTGGAACACCCAGCTTCTTACAGGCATCCAAGAAGTTCTCCACATTCCTACGGCATTTAGCCATGCTAAGCTTTGGCTGGAAGCCAGAATATCAATCATGTTAGCCATTAAAAGCAGAACAAACAAAAACAGATTATATCGCTGTAAGGTCATGTAGACGGCAATACATGTAACAGCTAATAACTACATACAGTTAGAAAGCTATTAGGAAGAAAAGCCCTTTTATTATCACAAAGTAGTACTTTTGAAGAATCCATAACTCTATAGCACTTTGATTTCAAATAAAATGAACCTTTTTATGTGCTTACCACTGCGGGCGATGGCACATGGATGCTGGCAACAGACCGAGGACAAATGTGATTGGCTAAATGGCAAAGGACGACCCCATCCATTAGAGCAGCTCCAACATCGTCTGGGAGCAACACCTTCAGTCTGGACTCGATGTTCTGCAAACACATTAACAATGATCTCATGACATTACCGTCCTTAAAAAAGGTGTTTGATTCATTTATTTTTACTGTATTATTCACAGTGAGTTATGTCTCCTTTCTGTCCTACACTTACCAGGAATGTGCCACTGAGACTCTGTGTTTGTAAGAGTGGCTACAAGCAAGTGCCTGCTCAGGCAGAAAGTGCATGCGGTTGTGCGAAGCTGCCGAGCTGAGGAGATTATCCAGGCCTGCACTGCACTGTATGAGTTAGTCATATTTGGGTATGTTTACAAAATAATGTCACTACTGTAAATACGGTGAGGAAAGCTGTTTACGTTATCATATTGTGTGACTGATAATAGTCCTGTTTAATATTATTTTTGATTTTCCAGGGAGTATTGTTTTTGGAAAAAGAAAGGTTGACGTGCTTCACATACACCCGAGGATGTGTATTTTTGACTCACAGTTCAGGTATTTACTACCTGGTGTTCCCTAGGACTGGAGATATAAATTACCCCAGTAGCAGGTCATCTGTATTGTTATTGTACTAAGTGTTGTTTTAAAAGACTGGTCGTGTGTGTGTGTCTGGAAAGTAAATGAAGTTCAAAACAGGTGCTTTCTGCTTCTAAAAGTGAAATATTAGTTGAATGGAAGACACTTTTGGGACTGCGATCGTGCTCTCTTCCTGCAAGAAGAAATATTAGTTTAATGGCCCAATGCTGTCAGTATAAAAACAATTCATGTGGTAGATTTCTGGTAATTCTTTAAACTTTAAAACTCTTGAACAGACTTTGAAACAGATGTCAAATTTCAAACAGGCCTACTTAATGACAGTTCAATCATATTACGCTCAACAATCCTAAGTCAAGGTCCACTTGCAAGCTTTTTACAGAGCTTTCAACCACAATCCATAGTCCTTCCTCGCCAGAGTTTGCTCAGTTGTCCTGAATATACTGCAGCTCAGTTGTAATCAGGTGAACTAAGTACAGAACATTAGTTGCAGTATATAGGGGAAGATGCTAACCCCTGTCTCTGTTCAAATATGGCCGCCTTAATGTTTCTCTAGACTGTCGGTGAAGTCTGACACCTTCCCACTCAGTGCTGTGACTAATTCTGTTTCTGATGACCACTACGAAAATTCGATTGGTTGAAGAGGGCTGCAAGATGTGGCTGATTCACACTCAACATATTGCACTAGACTGGAACTGCTGTAACAGTGACGGGAAACACACACTCAAGCTGGAAACCATTGAGGGAAAGAGAAGGGTAAAACCGTGTGAATATGAACAGGCTGTTGCACTGCTGCTGTTGTTGGAGTGCTGAACAAAAAGCTCCTGAAAAGTGACCTCATTCTACCTCAACTACTGCTGAAGACAAAAGTTGTCTTCACTCACCGTTTCAATCCCTCTCTTCAAGCCGGCTATATTGTGTCTGTGCCTGATCATGTATTTTTGTCTCAATTTCCTCTGCTGCAATGATGATAAATTCTTGCTGTTTTGCACCTCTAAATGGAAATAAAATGAAATACATTTTGCATAAGCCCAAACAAAGCTATGACACATTTTTCCCTAACCTTGATGAAGCACTTTCGTAAGTATGGACAAGCATCATTTGACTGTTCAGCTCCAAAAGAGGGCTGCAAACCCCTAGTCAAATTTTGGAGCAAAAGATATATCCAAGGCGCCTCAGATCCTGTCTACAGGTGTGAATGTGAGCGTGAATGGTTGTTTGTCAGCCCGGACCGGCCACCTGTCCAGGATGTACCCTGCCCTGTCACACAATGGAGCTAATGGATGGATTCCAATATGCGTCAAAGAAGCCGAAGGCATAACTGAATTTTAATGAATGTGTCGTGACATCTTTTGGCACCAAAAGGTTCTTGCCAGTGTCCAGTGTTGATCTTGGTTTATCTGATGGTGTTTTTTAATCATGACCCAGTTATTGAAATATAAAGGACGTCAGACATGATGCATTCCTCAGATCGGATTAGACAGGATATGACTATTGTTCATACCACAATGAATTCACAGCAGTCACAGATCTTCATCTTGGTAATGCATTTTATTGAAGTTAATTGTCTGCAATTTGATGTTTCATGTGTACACTATAAAACGCTTTCTTGCTTTCTCCATAAAGCTGATGAAAAAAGTTTTTCTTTCTGATGTCGCCATTGTCTCAGTTTTCTAAATGTGAGACTCTGGTCCACGCACTCTGTTCTTTTCTGTCAGCGTGACGGTCTGACGTCAGTTGTAGTTTCCTTTCTGAATATTTTGCTGGGGCAAGAAAGTAGTGCAATTTCTTCCCGGCCATTACAATGATATCTTTGAGGTTGAAAGTTCATTCTTGACCATGGGAACAGTAAACCACTGTTTCCAAGGTCAAGAATGAACTTCAAACTTAATGTTCAGAAAAATGGAAATGAAATGACTCATCAACATAAATAGTGCCCCAGTTCCTTGTGAAAGAAGTCAGTGGTGGGTTTGCCAGTAAAGGGCACGTCCACTCCATTGTTCTCAGCATGGAAAGCATTGCTGGAAAGCCTTTTGTTGCTGTTGCTTCTCAACCTTTGAACACCATCTCCCTTTTGTAAAACACTTTGAAAGTGTTGTTTTGGAAAGTCCTTTGACTATATGCATGATTAAGATAATTGAGAACATCTGTAGTAAAAATGGTTCTGAATCAGATGTAACAGGCACATTGTCCATCTGTACACATCTGTAAATCTTTGTATTTCACAGACCATGATCAACAGATAATTTTTGTGACAAGAGATGACAGGTTGAAACTTCATTAGCGTGATGATCTCATGCGGGCTCCGAGATCTCTGTGGGGTGGATCCCCTGTCTCACTGACAAAGTGTGCAAGAGTAATGTTTGGTCTCTCCCAGCACAATAGCAAATGTTTACATCCTTTTTCTTCTAGAACGTGTAAGCCACCTTTCAATCTTATCTTCAAGCTGTTTTCCTTTTCTTATCGCCTTTGTCTACATTTGACTTAAAGCCAAGGACACCATGATCTTTTCACATAGTTTAGGTGTGTCTGACAGTCTCCAACATGCTGGCTTGATTCTCCTCTGTTTCTGTACAGATGTCTTGCAATCGAACCCTGTGTTTTTCTACAGGCATTAGCACCTGGGTGTATGACAGTATATGACAGGGTATATGGGCTAGACACTGTCAATATTAATGTGGTCAGTCTGGTTATTCAGCTTAAAAGTACCTCATCCACACAGTGGCCTGCCAACAGGGCAAGCAGTGCTTGCCCAGTTAAAGCTAAAAATATTTAAAAAATGGACACCAACTAGAACGATAATGAAGTGGAAGCGATATAAAGGATCCCATAAAGGATCAGATATTGTCTGTTAGCATCCATCATGTAATTTACTGCCCTCTTGTGGGGCTAGAAGGCTATTGTCTCTGGAAGCTAGCTTGACTTCCAGCTGTTGTATCTATAGTTTCTGTCATATTCGTGGGCATGACCGTGTCACCCATGACAAAGGCCGGGGCTTGTCAAGCCGAGAGGGGTGCAGCACTTTTTGCACGCATGCACATTGAGGCCTCAATGAGGTTTTGTTCGTGTCATGCGAGCACACAAGGACACACATGCATGTGCATGTGGGTGAAACAATATACAGTCCTGCCACTGGTTTCCCACTATTCCACCGATTGACAGGTGGCAGCAATGTGCCAAGATATGCAGCAATGGACTTACAAATACAAGCAATAAGAGAACTGCTAGCTTTATAAACATAGATGTAAACAACGCAGGATTTAAAATACTTAAAGTCCTACTCTACTCAAAAATGTATTTTGGTACTAAAAGGCTGTTTTCATCTGGTGAAAGTGGAAAGTTTCTCTGTGCTGACTTGTGAAATCAGGGCGTCAGTTTGGTAAAGTAACTTACACAAGTATGATACGGAAACCTGAAGCCTGCATTGCACATACATTGAGAGTCGTCTTTCAATGATGTAAGAGACTTGTATCCAGCAGTTCAACTTTTGAAATGAAAAAGAAATTTCTGAACAGGCCGTTTAGTGTTTTGGAAAAATGTTATGAGACACGAATTATTATTCAAAGCAGAGTATTTATACAGTATATCTCTTCAAACGTGCCTGGAGGAGATCTTTCTTGTTTGTTCGACCCTATGATACATTGGTGAGTGACACTGAATGCTTGTTAGCCTGTGGATATTACTCCTGATTCCTGATTCATGCTGTCTGTGGACTTTGGAAAGACTCACTGCTGCAGTTTTTAAGTTTCAGTGTCTATTTGTTTTGCATTTTTATCTAAATACTTTTACCCTCTCTATGTCGTTTGTTTTTATCTGCTGCTGTCATGATTTAACATACATATGAGTTGATAGATTTTTCTTTATTTACTCAAAAGCACACAATATTATCACAGTAAGTTAAGTAAAATTACCTGCAGCTTAATATTTGGGATTGTAATGAAGCAACATCAAGTTAGTGAGCCCTGCACTCTGTGGCCCGAAAGGTGCACAATACCCAATACTTAAAATACTTGACAAATTTGAGGTCCACATCAGGTATATACCGAGGGAAAATTACACTTGAACTAGCACTATTATACTATTATACTATTAAACTGACACTTAATTAACTTTATGTAATCATCTTGTCATTCATGTGCTATTTTTGAAGCATATCCTCATCCTCTGTATGAAGACATGGCAGCCCGCAGTAACAAGGCTTCTTTCTAGCAGTGCTACATTATAAGAAGCATGTTTTACATTTAGCATTCCATCAACGACTATTACAACACCCAAAAAACTACTGTACGAGTACTTAAGCAAGACTACTACTAGAAAGGTTGGTAGTTTCCAATGGGCAGCCATCTACTTGAGAAGAAATTAGCAAGAGCAAAGTGGTGATGAGGCATCATGGTCAGGCACCAAGTGAAAGAGGAGAAAAGTTGAACTTGAACAGCACAATATAATGCACTGCAGAGGCCTCAAATATGAGATGAGTCAGTTATTTGTTGGACACACAGTACAGTAGGACTCAACTTATTAGGAAGCACGTGGAGTTGTGACACTTCTGTATCACTAAATGGGAACACTCACTGAGGAAACATATCCTCCAAACATTTGATTTAGATCACTTATTCACTAAGAGGTATAAACACAGGAACAAAAGCAGGATCTGACAGGTTTTGGCATCTGAATGACTCAGTGTTTTGTGTGAAATGCAAATGCATAAACAAGCTGTGAGGCTTCTGACCTGCCGCAAGAGTCCTATCTGTTCCATTTCCTCTCTCAAGTGCTCCATCTTCCTCCTCATAGTGAAACTGGGGTCTGTTGAGCTGTACTCCTGACGGCTTCCTCTGGTGAAGGCTGAAATAATAAAAACACAGGCAGATAACATAGTGAAATACGAGAGAAAACAAAAGTCCCAGAAATTTCTAATACTGACTATCCTAGAAGGTCAACTCTGGGCCACTTGAAGTCTGCTTCAGGTCAGTGTGATAAAAGATTCAAACAGCAAGTAAAATTGATTATTGTGTGGCCAAAAACCAAAGCCCTACATCTGCTATCAAAGCAATACAACTAGATATTATCTCTGTTATCAAGGAAAAGGTGACGCCGCTACGAAACAAACCTACATTGTGCAGAGAGCACTATCATTGCATCTTTACCTGTGTCGAGTCTGGAGATTCACAAGATAAACATTATTCTCTGATCTTTATTCATTTTACTGCTAAATAACATGGCAGAGTACATTTCCTCAGAACTCTTGATGAAATGTTTCCTCTCTTGAAAGGTTTTGTTATAACAGCAGCTGACAGAAATCCTTTATTTGAGTGTGCTGCTACTTTATTTGTGGAAAATAAGCTTCTTGCATTATATTGTAATTGAAACTTATTCACAATATCATTCCTCATCTTACCCAACATCTTAAGAAATCAGATAAAAGCGTCCAATCTTTTGCAACTCTTTCTCTTATTTATAAGATGCACCGTGAAATAAATGGACTTTTTCAGTCAAAGCATAGCAGCATTAAGCGGTTCAACTCGTCCCAAATACATATCTAACAGTAAAAGAAGCTTTTGAGAAATTGTCTTTATTTGAGTAAATTTCATAGCTTCACCTAAAACTCTCCAAAATAGTGAGGTAGTTTGCATGTTTTTCAGTGGTGGGCAAGTGCAGTACACTGTATTTCCATTTTATGCATTCCATTTATGTAGTTACGTCTTCCATTTAGAATTTGTATGCAAAACACAGAGCATGAAGAGGTTACAACACATGATGCCTTGCCATAAATTAAACTAACCAGCAGTATTTAGAATTAGAAAAGAAATGATTAGTCAATTAATCGATTAGTTGATCTGGAAAACACAAATCAAAACTATTTTAATAATTGATTAATCAAATTAAGGAAAAAAAAGTCAAAAATTCTCAAAAGAAAAAGCAGCTAGCTTTTTTTTGTCTTAAATTGACTATTTGTCAGATAGGATCATTTGAAGGTGTCCCTTTGGTTCTTGGTGATGGGTATTCTTCATTATTTTGCTAAAATTTTACAAACCAAACAATCAATCTTTCAATCAATCCACTGATCGAGAGAAAATAAGCAGATCATTTCATTATGAAATTATAAAAATTATCATTACTTGCTGCCCTATACAAAACACATGCACCTCAACCAAGTAAAAAAGCCAAATGCTGCTTACACATTGATACATAATAACATACATAACAAGGACCTAATTATATAAGACTCACTGGGGCTATTTTCTGCATTGAGTACTTTTACTTTAGATATTTTAACTACCTTTGCCTGATTATACTCACATACACGGGTAACATTTTCAATGCAGGGCTGTTGCTTGTAATGGAGTAAATACAGTATTTCTACAGTGTTGTATTTGTTTTTTTACTGAAGTAAATGATCAGTTAGTCCCTCCACTACTAAAGCTCTAAATCAGTAATGGAAACAAGATTGGTTGTGTACTGAAACAAATCTATTAATACACTCAAAATAAAACCATTCAGGAAAAGATAAATATCCCTCCTGTTCAGCCTTGTCCTTAACGGCTAATGCACTGATATAAAACAGATCAACAGTTCGCCAGAAGCCTTCCCCTCTTCCAAAGAAAGGGCGCTGGGACTCCACCTAAAAATATTTTGGCTTCATGTGAGAAGGAAAGTCTTCACATTACACACATGAGCCTTGAGTTAAAAAGGAACAGTGTTTAACCAGTTTTTATGCAAGATGAGTGTACACCAAATATAGACTCACTTAGCTAGTCCCACTGATTTGAGGGAATCCTAAATAAAAGAGACAGTTTTCTACTCATTGACATAGCAAATACATGGAAAGGACATTTTTCAAATATGTTTTGGATTCACCAATTTTTTTCTTTTAATTCCTCTGGAAGTAAAGCCTCTGGATTTATCAAGAAGTCTTAAGGGATTGCATCATTGTAGATTTTCAGCACACACTGAAAACACATGAGAGTCTATCCGTAAACCTAAGGTCTTTGTTTATTACCGCGCTGAAAAATGAAAAACACTGTCATAAACAGAAGACAATAGCAGTAGCACAACAAGCGCTTGTATATTACCTGATCTTGGCTTTAGACCAAACACTGTCAAAGTGGTGCTGAAATCGCTGTTGCGCAACCCTTCCTGGAAAGAAAAATCAGAAAGGGGCATTATGGTAACCCTGAAAGATGTGTTGAGATGATAAAATGTCCACACGGGATGTTTCTCGCACCCACCTCACAGTCGTCATTCCCACTGGAGTTTTTCCGGGCACTCTGACACTTGTACTGTCGGAAAAGGAAAAACTAATTTTAATAATTTGACTCCAATTGTTCCGCAGATGGATAGATTTTCACTTGAGGAGACTTTCAATGACTGTTATTCTTGTAGATGTCATACTGACAGACATAATGTGGGTGAGTTGATAATGATAAATGTGTTCAAATCAAACTTTCTTGAGAAATCCTGGGACTTTCTCGAGGATCTTTGTGTTTACCAGATGCACATTTTGGAGACCTTCTGTGCTGCAGTAACAGCACACATTTACACAGCACACAGTTCACCCATGTTTTCTTCTACTACTGATGTTATCTAGCAATGCAGGTTTTATTGGCCAAGGTTTTGAGATATCTGCCTTGCAACAAACCATCCCAGAGTCAATGAGTTTATTAGAATATTAGTGACAGCTACGGATATAAAAATGTGCATGCTTATACCTTTAGATAATCCTTTCTCAAGTACTTGTTCCTCCTGCGGTCTTCATTCTGATTGAGCACAGGCGGGACTTCAGGCCATTTTGGCTCTGAATCTGACTGATCTGTCTTCAGGCTACCGTCAAAGGAGCAGGAAGAGGAAGGCTGGAAAAGCAGACAGTTAAAGTTAAAATCATTCCCTGCATCCTTGTGAGAAAAATTGTGAGAAATTAAGAGTTTGCACCTGTCCACTTAGCACTGTTGCTCCGCCACTTCCTTCATCCAGAGAAGCACTAGAACAGAGACACAACAACTTTTATTTTTGTGGGTCTAAGCAAAACATAGGCTACTGCATACTTACAGTACTGTGCAAAGGCTTTAGGCTATTTGTGAAAAACAAAAAATGCTCTAAAATGAGGATACCTTCAAAAATAAGGCCAAGAATAATCTTTATTTATTAATCAGCTTTATATCATGCACATAACAATCCTTAATCAAAACAATATTTCATATGACCACCCTTCTGCCTTTTAAAAGGCACAAGTTGCAATTTTTGTGCAAGCCATGTCTTGTGTTTACATGCACAGGTGAGTCACTTGGCCTTGTTTCCAAATCAGACAAATTACTTCTGCAGCTGCAAGTCTTCCATGTAGACTACTTCTAGCCAGACTTCTCTGGACCGTAACAGAAGTCAATTTTTATTTTCATTCAGACTATAAAACAAGGAGTGCACAACAGAGACAGAGTGTGCAAATGATTGATATAAGTAAGACAAGTCATAACATAATTTGGACGAATAGATAATCATAACAGGTGGTTTACTGCACGATATGACTGTGTAAACATTAACACTACAGTATACTAATAAATTGCTGAAATAATAGAAGCATTGACTTGCACAGTGTAACAGCAGACAATAACAACAAGCGGTGTATAAAAAGATAAAATACTATCAGCAGAGAGAGAGGTGGATATATGTATTCAGTCAGTCCTTGTGTGTGTGTGTGCGTGTGTGTGTGTGCGTGTGTGTGTGTGTGTGTGTGCGTGTGTGTGTGTGTGTGTGTGTGTGTGTGTGTTTTAAAGAATGGAACTGAGAGCTTGGCAGTCCTGCACCACATGATGCCGTAGAAGGGTGAACAGCCCATGGGTATGGAAGCATAAAAAGTGCCATAAAAAAGACTAAATCTGTAAAATAATAAGAAAATAAATGTTGAAATAGAAAACAAAGATTAATAAAAGAATAAATAAATGGGGAATTATAAAGACAAATATAAAAGAAAAATATTTTTATGATGTGTTTTAGACAATCAGTCAAAAAGATTTCATCTTTTCTGACTGGAAATGTGAAGGTACATTTTCACTACTTTTACAACAATCTGTCAGCATGGTATGGCAGTTGCTCTGCATACGACCGTAAAGAACTCCTGCAGGTGAGGAAAACTGGATCACCAGCACCCAATTTCCCACCAATAAAAACATTTTCCATACACACTGCTGGGGCAGGGCGGGCAGCATTGTCAAAGCATCTCACGCTAACCAACTTCCCTAAGGCAGTGACCCTGCTGAACAGCAAACTCTACTGCACTCATTACTGCTCTGTCTCAATAGTTTTGTATTTGCACTGCTCATTCTTGCACAGCTTGACATTCTCACATTCTTCAGATTACTATTATTTATATTGTTCATACAACCAACTGGCGTTCCCCTTTCCAACCCTGTTCACCTGTCCACCTCTGTGTATAGACTTAAGGACAGATCAACCAAATGAACAAAACAAAATAAATATTATTTGCAACCCTATGAAATATTATGGCTTACTAGCTGAGTTCGGCTATAATATTAGGATTCAATGTAGCCATGAAGTATTTGCCTCTTTTTTTTTCTGCTTAATTTCTTTAAAATAAAATGTAGATAAATTGTAGTAATTAGAAATTCTGTCTCTATAGTTTCCTTTGAGAGAGGGACAGAGCAGATAAATTAGTGAGGTTCCTGGTTATCAATACCTCGTGGCCTCAACAACCGCTGTTCAACAGGACTCAACTTTTGCAGGTACGGTGCACATGACTGAGTACGTACCTTCGAGCGGTCTGAGGCGGAGGCCTTGGTTTGCTGCTGGAGCTTCCAGAGTGACTGAGGAACCTGCAGACAGAAAGAGATTCAGTCACAGTGCTGTATAAAGACAACAACTACTGAAATAGATATGACTTGAGCAAAATAATGCACTCCAAATTTTCCCAAGGTGAATCATTTACAGTAAAATGTTTACAAATGGGGCTGGCCTGAGTCAGATTCAACAGAAATCCCATCAGTTGAGCAACAAAAGGAAACTAATGGATTGTATTGTATTTGAGAGTGTCTCTTTACTGTCTAGACTTTGTTATAGCAAGAGTATTGATCCATACATGACTTACTCAAGTTTGCATAAACCATCTCATGGGAAAAATTAGCTAAATCCCTAAGGTAGAAACTTTTTAGTACATTCATAGAAAAGAAACTTCCTGATATCCATTTAAAAAAACCCTTAATGAAACCTGCATGGGAAAGTATGTTTTTACAGAATAGCATTAATTATGTGCTGTACTTGTTGTGAGGCAGATAATGAAACACCAGAGACTGGTTGTGTCAGTATGTTTGACCAGGGGTCATCTACCCAGTGTGACACACAGACTCTCTACCTGTGTGCCCGGCCGGTCACTCTCCGTCGGTGAATAAGACTCTCTGCTCTGCAAATTAAGGACCGTCGTCTAGAAGCCGTACATCAAATGTGCAGCGGCCGAGTCAAGGGAGAAAGCAGGGAACAAGGAATGAACAGAGAGAAAGTGAGGTAAAGCTGACTTGATACGATTTGCAGAAGGAAAAGAGTACAGGTGGTGCTGATGGAGCGATATTTGGGGACATAAGGAAAAACATCTATCTGAAAAATAAGAAACAGAGAATAAATCCACAAAAATTGGGCTGATGTGAGGATTTTTTCACACCATGTGCAGCTCTAATTCTTAGTAAGAGCCAAAGCAAATAAATATCAGATCCTGGGAAACAATCTCCCCTGTAAGCTGTTAGCCTGACGATGAATAAGCAGAGAGGATCACAAGAAATGTGGATTTAAGCAGTGAAGCGAATGAAGAGCTAAACCAACGCGTAGTGTGTCAGTAAGTATAGGATGGCTTTTGTAGTGCTGCCAAAAGAGATGTGAGAACCACACACCGATTCTGCTGCTCCTGCTGCAAAAGCTGAACGGCAATCTTCCTCAGATCCAGCACTTCTTTCAGCTCATCATCCTCTTCCTCAACCAGCTGCTCCTTGTCAGAACTGCAACAAGTTCAAAGTCAAAGTTAGTTCCATCACAGGCAGTGCACAGCTTCCCATTTTGAGTCATTAGCTTTGGCAACAACATACAGTCATCTGGACACAAATTCCCAAACCCTATATCACCAAAAAAACAAATTCAAAAAGCCTCAATATATCTGTCAAAACACTAAATCCTCGTTGGCAGCTAAAAGTTATTTAAAAGTTACAAGTCAAACCATCTTGTTTTTTTTGACCATCAATACTGCACATGACTGTGTAACATTATTCAGTACAACCTTGCAAAAATATTTGCAGACTGCACGCTGAATGTGGCCATTCATGATAGCTGCAATCATTGCAAAACAGATACTCTTGTGTTTACATACATAGCCTAGAGATGTCCATCAAACAGAGTAGTAGTTGAAGAAGTCTGTCAACGACAGCAGATTGGTCATCATGCTGAGCAAGGTAGTATGTAACTGCAGCTGTGATGACATGAGTTATCTGCTTACACTGGGGGTTTGCCATCTAGACTACTGATGGAGCAGACAGCTTCTGCTCATTGTGGAGAATATGTTCTCAGCCTTCATTTCCTGATTTACAATGGCTGGTTTGAAGAGAAACCTTTACTTGTATTTCTGGAAACATGTTTTTTCTGCTTAGTGCTGCAGTATTATCACAGTCAAGGTGAATTAAAAATATATAGAGGTATACCATTGTCAAAATGTTAGATTAACACTGCAAAACAACAGCTGGACAACTTCTGTGTGCATATCTGGTCCATTACTGTTTTGATGCTCTGGTGACTCAAATCTTTGGTTACGGAACTCATTACTTCCACAGAACTGTTGCAAGTCTTTGCACAGGATGGTGCATTTGTAAGTAATTTAACATAAGTAAAAACATTTGCATCACAGACACAACATGTGTCATCACAACTCAAGCTGAAACAAGCGATTTGTTTGACTGATTTATTGAATAATGAACTCACCCTGACTCCTCTTTCCAGCTGTCTTTATCTTTGCTTTGGTGGGACATGTTAAGAACTTTCTCCAGTTCCTGAAACAGACCATGACACACACACACACACACACACCATGTTAGAGACCATTAAACAGAAGCTAATTTTGTCTATGGTGAACCTCCCTTAGATTTCCCATACTTTTCTTGTTGTTGGTCATCATCCTTTTCCCAAATTGTGTTGTTTGTGCATGCATCTGTGTATACAGATCATAGATAGATTGATTCATACCTTTATACAAGACACATGGCTGCTCTGCTGTCCATCACACTCTGACAGAGCAGGATCCTCATCAGGGTTGGGCTCTATAAAGTCATAGAGATCCTGATCTGATAGAGGGAGGAAGCATCCGCGTTGATCACACAAACTGTCACATTTTAGGCACTTCATTCAACAACCCCGTGTCTCTGTTACTGCTTTCAAAGGCAATGTGTGATACTTATTTTCAGTAACCTTTGCAAGAGTCCATTTTGGAGAGGAGTGAGAGGGCATCAGCACGGGCTGTCTCTGAAACCTGAGAGTGCAGGCTGACAGTGTCGTCGTCTGAAGGCTGCAGGAGACGACAAGAATGAGGAGTAAACGGCCGATGAGTAACTGTGGAATTTTCACGGCAGTTTCATTTGATTCAACCGTGAATTTGTTTTATCTGCCTTGTTTTCTTTCTAACTTTGCGGCTGATATTTATGTTTGTATAGTCACCATATATCAGTGCTTTCATCTCTTGCCATGATTGCGATCAGTTGAATTTTAACAATCATAGCCCACTCTAAATGTCTACCCAGACATACCCCTGAATCTGACTTTCAAGTCTCTAAAGTTATTCTGCCGTCAAGAACGGCACAATACGTGGCTCATCATTTTAGACCCAGTTATTCCCCATCTGTCCACCAGTCGGCCTCAGAGAGCGTCATTCTTGCACTTGCAGTTTGTGCACTGCCTGTTTGATATGACATATCCAGCCACTGTTTTGTGCAGTCTGCCTGCCTTTTTTTTTATGACCCTCAGCCAGTGTTTCGCTCCTCTGGTGTTGACAGCAAGGCTGAATTTCAATCTAATAAACACAGTCATGTCCTCTACTGCTTTGTCTTAAGAGTCTACTTTTGATTCCCACTGCCTGAACCCAAAAATGGTAACAGACAGTTAACAGAATTAAACTAAAATTAACACTGGCTGGCTAGCAGCAGCAATTTAAATGGTGACTCAAAAAAAGTTCACAAGGTGTACGTTGACAGTTATGTATCTCAAACTGTGACATCCTGGTACGTAGTACAACACAAAAACACACTCATCATGTATTGGCAATGTGTTTGAATGCTGACCTCTGTTGTAGACAGCCTCTTGTCACCATTGTCACTACCAATTCCAGAGTCAGGCCCGTGGTTCTTACTGGGATAAAAATCTTCCATGCTGGAAATACGCAAAACAAACAGCTCATCATCAGGGTTTCTGTCCATCACGGTGAATGAACATGTGCTGATGCCATTTGATACCAATAAAAATAATAATGAAAAAAATAATAAATATATGTTACATCCAGTTGTAATATATATATATATGTGTGTGTGAAACAGGAACAGGATATAATAAGAACAGAAGTGAAAAACTAATGCATTATGCTTCATGTCACGATGTCAGTACCTATCTGTAAGTGGCTGTGGAAGGCAGCGCTTGCCGAGGGAAGGGAGGTCCAGGGTGTCCGGTTTCTTGTCCATCCTACACGCCTGGATGTTCAGGTACTTGAATATGTGCACTTTGCCCTTGAGACAAATCTGAAACATAAAAATGTTCATAGGGTCTCTGTTTAGTCTGAGTTAGTATTAGTGTTCGCTCATCCACTAGATGGCGCAGTTGCACCAGGTTCATAAGACTGTGAGGGGAAATGACAACCTGTCAACTCAACCATATACAGGAAACCAGAAAACCCATTTGTGCTGCCTGTTTGCCACCACATGGATACATAGATACTGAACAATGCACATACCTGTGCGGGTGGAGACTGCATAGGGTTGTTGTCTAGGATGATGTGCTGCAGCTGCCTGAGTTTCCTATAGGCCGGAGGAATCTCTGTGATCTTATTGCAGGAGAAGTCAAGTCGGATGAGGGGCAGGTCAGCCAGCTCTGCAAGAACAGACAAGAAAAGAGTTTTAAAAAGAGCTTTTGTTGAATGTGATGCACTGGGGATTGGGGAACACAGTGTATGCTTTGTTATGCTGGTGAGTTCGACCTCATCAACGTGCTGCACCACCCTAAAGACTGTACCAACTCCATTTATATATTTCTGCTCTACCCTCCAAGTTAAGGGTGTGATCATGTTACATTTTGTAATTTTACACCAAAGACAAGATTTGTAACCAGAAAGCAGTCAATTTTTATTCACCCTCGTTCAGAGAGAGAGAGAGAGAGAGAGAGAGAGAGAGAGAGAGAGAGAGAGAGAGAGAGAGAGAGAGAGCACCTCTGCCCTTAAAAAAATAATTTTCTCTCCATTGACTTATTGACATAATTGACATAATATTTGTATTTTGTAATCTGTATAACTTTCCTCCCAGATAAACATATTGGCCAATTGCGCTGGTCTGGTACCTGTCACATCAACAAGTAGGGTTAGCCAACAAGATTAGCGGCCTGATGGAGCCAAATTCCCAACTTGAGTTATTATTTCAATCCACCCCTGCTTACCCTTGTCACTTCATCAAATACAAGCAAAATGAGAGGCTGCAAGGTTTGTTTTGTTTCAATCAAAAATCATTCAAGTGTGTCTTATTGCTGCTCTTCAGGAATGCTTGACTTTTGTTATATGAGAACAGAACTACATTTTACTCATATCATCAAGGTGATTTTGGCTTCACTCACAGTAACATGACAGCTGACACAAAACAAACACTGTATGTATGTAATTCTTGGCTGTGATGTGACTGTATTCTTGTCAGATGTATCAAAATAAATCAGCGATGAAAATGGACTGACCCTCAGGCAGCATGTGAAGACAGTTCTTCCTGATGTTGAGTTCTCGTAAGGCGTGAAGCCTCCCCACCTGAGCTGGCAGCACCTGGATCTCATTACAGCTCACATCCTGCAAGGGGAGGCAAAGTGTAAGAAATGGGATGTGCGATATACTGTACACAAGGTCATATGCACTGATGCATACACACTGCTCACCAGTTCCATCAACTCTTTGGCCTTGCCGATCTCCTCGGGGATGGACACAAGCTTGTTGTTGCTCACGAGCAGAACTTTGAGGGGGAGGTTGAACAGATATTTTGGCAAAACCGACAGGAGATTTCGACTGTGGAGAAAGACAGAACATTGACCTAGTTTTAAAATGGAGTACAGAAGCATGTAACAGTGAGTATCTGGTGATTGGGAATTGAGTTTCAGCAAAAGAGGAAATGCTTCTCTTTCATGTAAGCCTTTTCACCCTGTTAGCGTAGTGAAAGGGGAACAAGCGCCTCTTGAGAGATATAAAACTGAACACACATAAACATTACAAACTGAAAGAACAGTGTTAGCAGTGACCCACCTGATGTCGAGATAAGTCAGCATCTGCAGATTGATGATAGCTTCTGGGATGCACTTGATGCAGTTGTGGTAGAGGTTCAGCGACTCGAGGGGGGCGAACAGACACACTTCTGGGGGGATTTCTGTGAGGCGATTCTTGGACAAATCTGCAAGGTGGAGAAAGAGAAGATGATAAAATGTGTACACTTTGAACATATAGGAGACATACATGTTACCTTTGCAAGATCTGGGCATCGTCCAATATGCTTCCTTTAGGCATGAGAGGTCATAGGCATGAAAGACTGATCGATATGTTTCCATGACGGAGCAGGGGCTAGCGTTCCTTTTCATCGAACACGGGTCTAATGTTACACCAGAGTCTTGGGCCTTGAAGTTCTGAGTGCTACTGGCAGTGTAATATCTCAGTATTTCCAAGATCAATCTCACTGGGAGTGGCACAGTAATGGCTTTAGATTTGTATGAATGGGTGGAAAGCTTTTTATTGAAGAGATCAGTTTTAAGCAAGAGAAGATAATCACCAAATGGGTAAAAAAAAAGGAAGATTTGGGCAACTGTTTGTGCAGCAGAGTGGTAGGTTTTCTATACCACTGGATAGTCTAGAATAATTTACAAAAACAAATGTATAGGATTTATCTGTCTGAGCTTGATCATTGTTGTTTTTAATGGTCTTCGATGCCTGTGTTATGTAACTATACTGGACTGTTGTTGAGAGACGCATGCAATGTAAGATGGAGGCCATCTTTGGCAATACCAACCACCATCTCCGCAACATTCTGACACGACAGAAAAGCAGCTACAGCTGCAGCAAATGTCTCCTCTTGCTGTGCTGCTCTATCTATCTATCTATCTATCTATCTATCTATCTATCTATCTATCTATCTATCTATCCACTTTAACTAACTAAAGTTAGTGCACATATGTAAATGTAATATATTGACATAAACTTAGCATATTAGCAATGTAATGTAATTAAATCATGCTAAATGACAGAAAAGACCATTTTCTAATATACTGTAGCAAAAGTCATGAGCCATGCTAGCTAATGACTCTGTAGGCTAAGGCTGCTCTTAGACACAATAGTGATATAAGCTAACTGCTAATTCTAGCAGGGCAATAATCACAAAATACAGGTGTGGCTGATGATAATGTCTTTATAGTTTTGTATTTAGTCATAAACCGAAGTATGGAACAGACTGCAGCTTTGACCTGATGACAGCGCCTGAGGGAAAATAATAATCCATTCAAAAGCTGCTGAGACATTTCACTTAAAACGATAAATGTCAACCTCATGGTGGAGCAGGACAAAAAGTCAGGGGATCACCAAAGTCAGTAGGCTCCATCCTCTAACCACCATGAATATCTGTAGCAAATATCATCCAAGGGCAATCCATGCAGCAGTTATTATTGCCGCATTAATTGTTGTTAAGATATTTTAGCCTGGATCCTTCGAGCCATGCCTGTAGCATTGCCGAAAGCATTTTGCAAAGATGATAGAAATATAAATTAGGTATAGTTATTGTGTTTTTGTACTATTCTTGAAAAAAATATTAAAAAGGAAAGAAATAGAAAATATTTACTTGTAATTAAAACCCGATAATAATGCTTATGGTCTCCTTTACTACTGAATTTGCTGCAAAATCACGGCCCTGCATTATTCAGGTAAGAAGCTTCTATTCTGCAACAAGAATATGAATTTAATCCTTCTTCTAGTCAATGAATATGAGCATAGCCTCACATCTGCATCTGCCTCTTATGATAAAATATTTAGATACTGGCTCTCTTGCCCAAGAATGTCAACGTGAAGGAGTCACAGCACTCAAGCAGATACTGATGGTGAAGCTCAACACTCAGTCATCTGTCCTCATTTTTTCCCATTTATACAAAATTTAAAGTAATTTAAAATTGTATCATGAATGTTTTGTTTGAAATGTGAGTTTCCAATAAATCTTTAAGTCTAGACGCCTACAGCCCCGAGTCTGACTGTGCTTGATGGCTGCACTGTTTTTTACCTCCAGCAATAAGAAAGCGTGAGATGCGACCAGAGAGAGCAAACAACATACTGATGATTTTGCAGTTCTTACAGCCAAACTAGCAGTGAGTATACAAATGCAATGTATCCCTAAAGGTTTATACTGAAGAAACAACATCAAGTCCCTACAATCAAATATCTTATATTTGGTATGGGCATGATGAAAACACAAAAATCTAAAATCTAAAATCTCAAAATGGAGAGGGCTCATCCTCTGAAGCATGAATGCACTCTCAATGCAGGCTCATGCTCATTCTGGAGGTCTACATTTTCTGCATGTCTGCATGAGTCTGGGTTAAGGCACAAGGTTGCTGAAATACTCACACAGCCAGACATTTCCGTGCAAATGAAATCCACACTATCCTACTGTCCTTCTGTCTCAATGTCTGTCTATTCTGTTGAATACAACCTGACACATCCATTTAAACAGGTTACACCAGGATACATGGGGACTTATGAGAACAGCGCACGCCAAGGCTACCTTACATCGTACAGAATTCACCTTCAGACAGGTATTGATTCAGTGTGTGCGTGTGTGTGTGTGTGTGTGTGTGTGTGTGTGCGAACAGTCCTGTCTCCTGAAATATCTCAGGGTGACATGGTAATTAGAGACCTATGTGAGGAGCTGCACAGCCACAGATAAACACTTTCCATTATTCCGTCCCATCTAACTGGAGTGCTACGTCCACACTGCTGGAAAAGGACACATTAACACAACCTCCATCCCCTTAATGCATGCAATTACATATAGCTACCACCCTGTATTAAATCACTAAGCTACTGCCTATGGGCTTTACTGAAAGCAAACATTCACTTACTTACTGTCATGACATTTCTCTTTTACTGTGGATGGATTAGAAGCATAAAGAAAATACAAAATGTCACAAAATGTCAATATCAGTGTTTTTCTTCAAAAAGCATTTGAACATATTTATGCAGATATCGCAGCCTTTAATCCCCACTCCCTGATGTTACGAGATGTCATGAGGAGAGCAAAACTATGCACGTCTGTGCGGTTAAATAGACTCAATTCTGACAAGTGTTCAATGACCAACAATAGACCTGACAGGCCTCACTCTGTAGCTGTGGTCTGAGCTCTGACAGCAGCCAGTAAGCAGAAGTGAGAAGCAGACCACGAGACAGTCAGCAGCACAAAGGAAAAGAAGTCGAGGGGTTAAGGGAAACAGAAATTACCACACGGGGAAAGACCAAAGCTGAGGTCATAGGGTATACTTGTTTTCCATTAAGAGTAAATTCTGCCTCTCCCTGAGGCTCGGACCTTGATGCTATAACCCAGCTGTACACGGATGACTCCCCCACCCTGCCTCCCTCCCTCCAGCCCCACAACTGGGGATTCTTCTTTAGCAGTGGAATCATGTGAGTCGATTGGATATGGGGATGGGTGGAGAGAGTCTTTGTGAGCCTGTCCATCTCCACCCTCCGACATCTCCCTCCTCCAACCCAGGCTGTACACCATCTGCGGTCCACAGTGGGTCTTTCATCCACCTGCTGCTTGAACTAGAGCTCCCGCAGGACAAGGCCAGCCAGGCAGACAAGCACTCCGCCGAGGTTCCACTCTGCTGCGCTGCACCCTCGCACCAGATCAGCAATCTATTCATTTTTGTGGGAAGCGCTGGCTATGTCCTCCCATGACACAGCAACCTCTGTACTAATAGACATCCTGCTGAGTGCTGGAGCAAATAACTCTCTCTCTCTACTCTCTGTACTGCAAGTCACTGTAGAGGGATTTGGAGGAGGAAATATTTCTGTTTACAGCTGCCATTAAAGAAAAATCCACCTGCTACCAGCTTCATACAACAAGACATCCCACCATCAAGGGCAAAAACTGCAGAGAAACAGACACCAAAATACTTCAGTCCTAAAGCTCTTTGCTGTAGCAATTTTGGCCGTGTATAGTCACAAGGTTCAGTTTAATGAAAGGAAAGACGGAACAGAACAAAAACATGATTTATTGGGGTTAATTATTTGCACCCCACAGCAGATGAGGCCACAGTTTCTGGATGGCAGGTTTTGGGTGTGGTCTGGGGCTCCGCTGGGTGTTCAGAGCAGGCGAGTACATTCTGTGGGGATTTAAGTGTTTTTCACTCAGCTAGGTGCTCCTGCTATCAATCTGCTCCTGGAGATACCCTAATGGGATTCCTCATCAGGTTTTGAGGAGCCATTTCAAGATGTGCATGATATTTTCCCCTTAGTCTATGACCCCGACAACTGCTGACTGAATGGAATGAAATCATAAATGTGACCCATGCTCTGCATTGCAAATGAAGCTTTTAGCTTGACACTGTTAACATCCTGCAAAGTCACATGTGGGAGACGCCCCCTGCTAACCATTGAAATAAGATGAACACAGCCACTGTTGTATGACACACACAAGTTTCTCATTGTATTTGCAGGAACATCTATATAGATTCTAAGTTAGTGAATGTAGGTCAGTTTGAATAATCATTTAGTCCATGCCAAACACTTGATTATTATTTCTCTAACATGGAGGTTATCTCTGATTCATATCACCATGACTTTGACACTTTTTTTTGAAAATGTATATTAATACATGCGATACACAATACACTTTATACAGACATAAATATTGCCCGATTCATTTAAAAGGTAGTTACAGCTCTAAAATTAACCCCAAGCTAGCACACAAAAAACAACCTGCTTTAAACGTGCGTGTTGTTTTTTAACATCCTATTCTGGCCTAAATTACTCACAAGCTTCTTTCACTTTTCTTTTGCTCATGAGGAACAGGCCATCCAGCTCTTAAAACACCACAGGTTTCTGACCTGAGAATCTCCACATCTCTTTTTAATTTCTTAAGCTTAAGTTATGTGGCAACAGTCAAGATACAGTGGACTTGTCAGAGAGAAGAAGAGATCAGTATCATATTTCCGAATGTACAGGCTGTCACTGCATGGAATAATCTCCAGTTAACTATTTAATATCCTGGAGACAGACAATAAATCATTGGACATATACATGTGGACATATACAGTATATGTGACTAAAATCTCCAGTGACAGCGGAACCCAAGCAAAAAAGAGACACACACAGACAGTGTGTAACATAATAAACTCTTGTGATTGTGTTATTCACAATCATCACTTTATTTTTCAGTAAGATAAGGCATAGTGTTCCTGCTGATAGGTATGCATATGTCTTGCCTAGACATGAAGAGGCACATCTACAAAGACCCTGAGGGAAGAAACACTGTCAGGAATGTGATTCTTTTTCAGCCTACACTCAAATAGCATATAGCTGTAATCACTCAAAAACTACACCAGGGATTTTCTTAAAGGATGCATTCTGCATTCTGCATGAAGAGCAGCATCTGCTCTTCATCACAGACCAGCCTTGGCTGAACCAGGTACGAGTAGCTAGGTGCAGTGTTGTATTTTTAACTATCAAACCTCTTGATGCCTTTTAAATGAGTCAGCCGGTAATCTGCTTGTACTTGGGGAGTAACACTTAAAGTATTTACACTGGCTGATCCTTAAATCCAAGTGTGCTACCTTGGTACTCGTGTCCTTGTGGAGCTTGAAGAACCAAACTTCTGAAGAATGTGACAACAAAGGAGCATTCACACAGTGTGAGATTCACCATGTGCTTCACACAGTTAAATGAAATGTGCAATGTTCATTTTGCCGCCTGTTTCAACCATCTCTGGACACTACACTAAGGAAGTCTGGACATGGTCCACAGCTTTTAATTTGTTCTTGGCTGTCCAATCACTAACACATGTACCCTCCGTTAGTGAGAAAAATCACACTTCTTTATCGTTCCTTTGACCTCCCATTCTTTTCCTTTGAAGTAGTATTTGGTTGGTAAATATTACACCAAACCCTTCATTGAGGAGTCATGTACAAGAGGGTGAAAGATTTGTAGTGCAATGACAGATTTTGTGCAGTCTTACACAAGGGAAAAAAAACTAAAAACCACAATCTCCAGCACGACCCATATTCTTAAGTATACTGTAAATAAATCATTATGTTCTCTCAGACACCAAACAAAGTTGTGGGTTTAAAAATCTGTTTGTTTACTGGCTACCACAGAGACCGCACAGCAGCTGCATGAGCCTCCTGCTGTCTATATACACTTTGTTGTATGTCTGAGAGGAACGCACACATGTAAAGACACTGCATGGTGCTGCATTGGAAGCACATCACACTGCCTAATGTGTGTGTGTGTGTGTGTGTGTGTGTGTGTGTGTGTGTGTGTGTGTGTGTTTGTCCCCTTGGGAGCAGCGTTAATGGCAGGCAGGGGCATGCTGGAATATGAACCTGAACATCTGCCCAGGTTGATTCACTGCTCCTCAGCCCCTTTCCAAGGTCAGAGCAGCGGCTCCAAGCTCTTGCACTTTCCCATGGGAAAACAAACTGACTGGAGACAAACTGCCAGTAGCACACTGCAAACAGACACCCTGGTGTGAGCAGGCCTCTCTCTCTTTCTCGCACTCTACAGCGACCGCTGCCCATTAGTCAGATGGAGACCATTCACTTAGATGCTGTTCTTTTTATAAACCCCATTTCATTTCTAAAACCAGCAACGGGATGGATTGAAATTATAATAACGCCCAATTTATAGTGGGATAACCTGCTATTGCTTAAATGAGCAGTCCAGATCTAAACATTCCTCATAACGTATGAGGATATAAAATGCAAAGACACAACTAAAAATCTGTCTTCTCCTCTTTTACATCAACTTCTACATTCAATTATCTGGGGCAGCAAAAGAGTTAACCTGTTACCAGACACCCCTATTTATACAAACAAGCCTGAAAACATTGTACCCAAAATAAAAAGCTACCTGTTCTTTAACCCTTTTGACTACAGTCATAACAATGATGTCTTTTGACAGGTGACTCTTTGAATTTTACAACCAAAAATTCAGAATGAGTGAAAGAGATCCTGAACCAAGGTTACAGGGGCACAAACATAGTTAAAAAAAAAAAAGAAGAAGAAACAGCTCTTTTGGCTTCACCTTTTTGGTTTTTTGCATAATAAAAGGAATATAAGAGGTGTAGGAGTACCGAGTTGGAGGTAAAACCACTAGTCTAAACCAATTTTGTGTTATGCTATGGCAGTGATATGGGGATCCTAAAATGCTTTGTGCAAAGAGAATCAGGTGGCTTAGAGTTTTCAAATAATGTATCAAGACTGAATCCAGCACAGACCAAAACTATAAAACCTAAAGTAGTGCCACCAAAGTGTCCCATAGGTGGGACGTGTATTTATAAGGAACACTGTTTTTAAGTGGTGAACTATCTTAACTCATGAGGTGTGCAGACTGTTAAAGGGACTGCATCTTTGTCTTTATATGACTGCCACTCTTTAAATGGCTTGGGGGGGCCAATACTCACAGGTCAACTTCAGTTCAAATACCAAACAACTAAACTGTCAGGAGAGATCTAAGAAAGAACTGGTTTTATCTTCATTTCAGGAGAAATTGCTTTATTAAATAGGAATGAGCTTGGCTCAGATGTGGCTTCAGATGTGATTGATCCAGCGTTGACACACAAATGTAAAGGCTGTATGCAACATTGTAAAGGTTTTTCTTTTCACGACACAGATTGTTCTTGATGTGAAAATGGCGTCATGTGTTGATCTCTCTTTGCACATTTGAAAGTGAGACTTTGCACTGGCACGCCTTTAATTCCAGGCATCGAAATGAAGATGTGGGAAGAAAAGTGAAAAAGACTGCAGCATTCACAGTGACACAGTCTAAGCAACAGAACAAAGGTGTGACAGAAATGTACACTCTCTCATATCTCTTTTGATTACAGTCAGTTGTATAACATGCAGTTATTTAAAAATCTTATGTGCAAAATGTTGATAAATTTGAACATTTATCATGTTTAGATAGAGATAAGCTGATCTGATCATTTGTACAGTATGTCATAACAAGTTTGTACATTCGCTGCCCATAAACAGTGCATACTAACTAAGGCATCAGTCTGCCCCCCATGTAAGGCGGCCTGCATATAATATTTAGGGCTTCAGCTCTTCAAAGGTATAAGCTTCTACCAAGCAATTTGAAATGACTCCATTTTATCACATCACTTCACCATGCTTACTTGAATCATGGTTCATTTCTGGTTTGCTATCCCTTGCAAGCAATGAACAGGGTTCATTCACTCACACTAAAAAGCATCATTCTGCATTCATGTCCAAAATATGATGATATTGATGACAAATCTGTTATCAATGATTTGTCTCAAGAGGTTGCAGCCCAGCTTATTATAATGTAATGTAATGAGTATTTTACACTTTACTACTAATATTTTAACTTTACTTTAAATCTGTCAGTTTTCCAGAAGGGTAGGATTTTTCTCTGGTTTGGAAAAAACTGTCTGGGTTTGAAGAGGTACCAAAATCTTTGAGCAGAAAATTTAAATCCCCTGGGGTTAGGGCTCTCCAATGAGCCAGCGGCTTGCCAGAGTAACACCATATGGTATGTGGACCCCTCAGAGGAGGAGAGTATGATTCTGAGATCCAGCTACATCTAGAAGTCCATGATAATGACTGAGGAGGTTCCCATAATAATCAATGAAAAAATCAGTTTTAGTATTATTCATTCAAATTACCTACAGTAATAAAATGTGTATTTCTGTACTAACACATCCTACATAGGGTTCCTTGGAGTTAAATGTTATCAGCAGCATGGTCCATCATGGGGTCCTTTCTGTTTAAAACTTAGTGTAAGCCCTTTTCCACACAACCATGTTTAATACAAATTAGTATGTATGGCCTGACCCTGATAACACAGCCTTCAGAAAACGTGAGTCTAATACTGACCCACTGACTGACATGGCTATTAGAATACAGAATAAGATTGGCTATTATTCTAACCACCTCTTGCAGAAACGCAATAAAATGCATGAAACAAAGATCAGATAAAAAGCTATCAACCAACATATGAAGCCAAAAACGGACCGGTGTCTTCTTCCTCCTCTGACAGATTCTGGGTTGTATGGGCACACATGCACCCAGGCAGGGAGGGAAGCAGGGGGGTGAGGCTGCAAGTACCCCCGCATCTTTTGTCTGGTTTTACCGAAAATGAAAGAAAGCATGTACATGTATCACATGCTCAGCGCAAATGATATTCAGGGAGTAAGAATTTACACCCTGGCCTCTCGGTTCATTCATATTCTGCTCCTGCTGTCCGGTGCCAAATCAACTGCAGCTCGGTGTGCAAACCACTGCACAGCGCCTGACTTGGGTGCGCCTGCCGTCTCATTCATGTGTCTCAAGGGGGGCTGAAAAGCTGAAAGCTATCGGCGTCGACCAAAACAACCACACAGCAGCAACAGAAGCCCCTTGCGCAGTAAACTAGTGTGATATATGAGCCTGAGTGGACGTTAATTACAACCAGGATGTAGCCTATGTGTGCATTTACACAAGCCAGTTCAGTGGGCGGAATATCCCTTTAAATATTGTCACTTAAACGTTAATGCGCCTCTATCCACAAAATCAGACAAAAATCCACACACAAAGCGGGCGTGTTGCATTCACTTACACATTAATCTACATGCACATTTTTATATGAAGCCCACCGGGACGGACTCTCGTGGTCTCCGGTGGACCATGCATGCACGGCAACCCACCTGCTTGTGTTGTATCGGTCAGATCGTAGCTCATCCCCGGGTACTCTCTCAGCTTCCTACCGCTCAGGTTCAGTATCCCCGAGCACACGGCATCATCCAGAGCCCGGTCCAGGCTGCGGGCCGTGTGGTGCTGCTGCTGGTGCTGCTGAAACTGGCTGATGCCCGGGCTCCAGTGAGGTCCGCTAGAGTAGTGATGGCTTTGTAGCGCCGTGACAGCTCCCACACCTCCCTGACTAGACGCCATTTTCGTAAAAAAGAAATTACTCTAACAATAATAACAGCGCACAGCGGCAGTTTCTCCGCCCATGCGCATACAGGGTACATTCCCGGGACGGACGCTAGGGGATGGGCTTCTGAGGTGGTGCTGCTGCTGCTGCTGCTGCTGCTGCTGCCGGTGATGATGATGATGATGATGATGATGGTGAGCAGGGTTTGGTGGCCATTTTAGGCTTTTACCCTTCTTCCACCTGCTATTACTAACATCACACCAGGGGCCCCAGTTGAGCACACATGGGGCAAGGGCTGATCATGAAATATCATTTTCATAATTGAGCTCCCAGTGTCTGAAGGCCAGTGGGTGGTTACTGACAAACTATGATTAATTACTATGATAAAAACAATATCACAAGTATTTAAACAATGCTGACTGTCCTGTGGTGCCATATCCTTCTGAACACTAATATGCATCAGATAGTCAATATGGCAGATAAAAAAAATAGTACAGCACCCTATAGCCTATAGACTTATGTACTAGCCTACAATCAGTTATCGATTATCATCTCTGAAGATAGTCACTGGCGATTGCCTGGCTGGTAAAGTCAGGTCAGCCCTGTGATACTTGTGATCAACTATGGCAACTTTATTTTAGCATTTACTCTCAAGGTGATTTCTCCCAGCTCCAAATTTCATTTGATTAATTGAAACTATGTTATTGTTCTCTCTGAAAAACAAAAAATTAGACCCTAAGAGCTTGTATGGTAATTTTTGGGGGGTTTCAGAGTTGTTATAAGTACACTGAATATAGTGAATCTCAATTTAACTTATTTGATATCTCTATTTACTGTGTGCTTTAGTATATTTCAGTTTATTTTAGTTTGTGTTCATGCATCATAGTTTTAATATCATCACTTGTCAATGGCCCAAATGTAGCCTATACTGTTAACTGTACTTGGCATGGCATTAAGTTGTCAAAACCTAAACTAGTCCGTTATATAACAGGATATGTAATATTAATGCAAACAAGTGATTAAATCAGATTTGTTATGGTTTCATTATAGGACATGTTATTATACGATGTGGGAATATTTTCCACCAGATATTTAAGGTTGTCTTTTGTCAACTTGTATTCAAACCTGAACTTCACTTTATTCCACGATGCACTTAATTTAGATCACAAAAGTTAGGAATAATTCTAAGGGTTTAAACCTCAGGAAAACGTTTCTTCACGGTTTTTTTCTCTCAACAAAAACTGTTCAAACCAGAAACTTTAGAAAAGTACATGTGTAGAAAAGCTCAGCATACATGGGAATATAAGCAGGAAGCAGCTAGAACATGAGGAATCTGACTTTAGGTAAATCAAGTTCCCATGAAAGATAATTTCTCTCTCATGAATATGTATGAGGACTCAGACAGCCTCGTTTATTATCGAGCACACCAACCAAGTAGGCGTCCTCACTCCACAGCTCCAGTCGGATGTCACGCCTCTTAGCATGTTGTGATAGAAATCCATTGTCGTCGCAACCAAAATGGTGCAGCAATAGCATGACACACATTGTAAGTTACAGTTTTAGCTAAGATATGGAGCTATGTGCATGCGTTGTTGTTTTATAATTTTTTGTGTGGTCTCTCGGTGCTCTGTGGCGTTATGGAGGAACACATTAGACCGTTATGTTAGCTAGCTGAGAACTGCATTCGCTGTATGTCATACGGGGTTAGCAGATGTTAACGATTAGGATAGATAGGGATGTTTGTATCTGTTTGGGTCATGAGATTGTGAAGATCACGGTAGATGGAGAAATAACGGCTGTATTAATATTACTTATCTAAAGGCTGACGCTACCTTCTCATCTCACTGCCGTCCAGCCACAGTTAGCAAAGCTAAACATTAATGTTAGCTAACGTTAGCAAAGTGAGGTGATAGCTGGTGTTAAGCCCAGGCCTTTTAAAGACTATCTGTGCTACAAATGGATAAAACAGCATCCAAAATATTTGTTGCAAGGTATTATCAAGTTGAAACCGCTACATTATGTGATGGAGTAGTTTGGCTGTAGCTAACATGACAGTTATTCAAATCCCAAGTTTCCATGAATGTGGGTAGAGAAAAGTACTGTTGTGTCTGTGCCTCACTCACTGTCTGTATCTACCATCTGACCAAAGAAGGGATAGTAAATGAAGGATGCAAATTAAGTGACACGACTGAAAACACCCCACCCTGTTCCCCAGAGGACCAGGGAGAGGTGTGTCACTGTTTATTGCACTCTACTGACCCTGAAAGTGATGTACAGTTTGTACAACATAAATCAAGGATGTCAGACCTTTTTGGATACATGTAACAGGAGTGCAGTAATTTAAACACTAAATGGGTGAAATGGTTTATATGCTTACTTTTAACTACTAAGTACAGTAGAAAGGGTTGAGTTGAACAATAAATGTAAGGGGATTATGTTATAGATGGAATAAATACAGTGGGGTCCAAATGTCTGTATGTTACTGTCATTGTTTTTCAAATATTACAAATTTAACTACTAAATTCTTACAAAATTAGCAGTTTGACAGTAACCTTTCCTTTATTTATATATATATATATTATATTATATTATATTATATTATTTATTTTGCAGTTTGAGGATGGCAGATAGAAAGGGAAAACCTGTCACTCCAATCAAAACACTCACAAAGAAAGAACAAGAAGAACTCAAGAAAAAGGTAAGGAGGTGCAGGAGGGTATAAAATTAGATATTATTTAAAACAAAACTGCATTTTGTAATATATATTTTGGTTGCATGTTTTCCAATAAATATATTTGTGAAATAAATGCATATTAGGATTCACAAATCTTAAAATTTTGAATGTGATCAACAGTGAATTAAGGGATAAAATAGATACTATATACAGTGCATGTTTTTGTGTGACCCTCTAGGAGGAAGAAAAAGCAGCGGAGGTTTTTGAAGAATTCTTGGCATCATTTGAGACCAGTGAGAAAAGCAGAGTGAAAACATTTGTCCGTGGTGGTATCGTAAATGCAACTAAAGGTCAGCAGCTAGGATTTCATGATTTTCAATCTAGCATTATGATATTATACAGCTACATCGCAATTCTCTTCCTCTGTCTGGACAAAAGATGAATTATGAGTTATCTCTTCCTAAAATGGGGAAAAAAAGAGAACTGAAAGTAATTATTACAGAATATCAAGCTGACTCAGGAGTGAAATAGTTCACCATATGAATTTTTTCAGTGCCCATATTTTTAGGATGTTTACTAAAATTCATTCACTAACAATAACCGAGCATTCTTCTGTTCTTACAGATATAAATTACTATTAACTCAATTACAGTTTCCACACCTAGTGAATTGTTAAGTTGTCAGTGTTCATGAATTTGTTCTCTTTGCAGAGGAGGAAGCAGCAGAGGTCAAGAAAAGTAAGCTGTATCGACCAGCTACGAAGTTTGTCCCTGTGTCCCAAAATGTTTTACCAGCATCATCTGCTGAAAGCAAAAAGTCTGTAAGTTTGTACTGGGATGTTTGTTTAATGAAACTGGAGTCAGTATACATGCAAATGTAATATTTATATGTTGCCCGTGACTTCTTACTTTGGTCAGCCCAGTTGGACAAATCAGTCAGTTGTAATAATGATCACAATGGCTGCCTGGTCATTTAACAGATATTTAAAAGAAAGACAGAAGAAAAGAAGAAGAGTAATCTTGAGCTCTTTAAAGAAGAACTTAAGCTGTAAGTGTAAATCTACCTGATTCCGCATTTCAGTTGAATCCGTTGTTGTCTTTTTGTCATACCGAAGCCTGTTTTTATATGTGAAAAATTTCAGAATACAAGAAGAACGCGAGGAAAGACATAAAAGGAAGAACAATGACCCCGGCGGGGGAGGAGGAGGAGGGGGAGGAGGAGGAGGAGGGTATGGGGATCTGGACATACCATTATCAGGGCGATCAAGTAAGAGTCCCTCTTCATCAGTGTCTGATTAGTTGAGAATGTCATTATCATCTAAATCATACTAAACTCAATCCCGTTTTTTTCCCCTACAGCATTATATGATGACCTAACAGTGCCAACGACCACTAACCTCTACATCAGCTGCATTAGCCCAAAGGTAGAGGAGCACACTGATATTGATTGGCTCAGGGCGGCAGAGAGGTACATTTCTCACTGATCACGTTTCATCATCTTTCAGATGAATGAGGAGATGCTCTGTAAAGAGTTTGGTAAGTATGGTCCCCTGGCCAGTGTGAAGATCATGTGGCCCCGGACTGATGAGGAACGATGCAGGACCTCCAACAGAGCCTTTGTGGCTTTCATGACACGGAAAGATGCAGAGAGGGCCTTGGCTGCACTTGATGGTACAGTTGAGACCCACTCCCCCCCTTTTGGCTTTTATTGTATGGTTGTGTGTCCACACTGACTCATGTTTTGTATTGTAGGTAAAGTGATTATGGGCTTTGAAATGAAGCTGGGATGGGGCAAACCAGCTCGCATTCCACCTCAGCCTCTCTACACACCGGTGGGGGTGAGGGCCACACCGCCACCTCCGTCTGGTCTGCCTTTCAATGCTCAGCCAAGGGGTCGCTTCCGCAATGACTTCACCAAGCCGCTGGGCATGTCTAAAGGGGAACTCGACAAGGTAAACTTGTCTCTGTTCTCTGGGGTGTTTGCATGACCATTTTGTCTCTAATGTGGAGTTTCACTTGGCACTATGGGCTCTTATATCTTAGTGACAAGTAATGAGTGTTGAAGGTGAAAATTAAGGAAGGATGAACCTTTGAAAAAGAAGACTGAAAATTCATCAATTGGTCTTTATGTTTAAATAAAATGCAATCAGTTCAAATTGCAGTGGGTTCTGCGACTGATTCAGACTATGACTAAGAAGCAAAACTGTAATTTGTCATAAATCACTTAAAAAAAATGGAAATCACGTTAAGATTATGTTGCATGTTTGTTCATTCATTTAATTTATCGCCTTGTCCATGTAGTGCGATTTTATAGGATGCTGGGGTATGGTAATGCACAAATTCAAAGTTAACAGTTTGACTGTGTATTCAAAGTGTTAATGCATCTTAGCCCTTTAATCTTATTTAATATCTTTAAATAAATTAGGTAGTTTAGATGGTGAAGCATTTTAGAATAATTTACTGCAGTAATAAAGCTGTGTCACCCTCCCCCCCATTTCACTGACTATGAATGCTATCGTGGTTTTCTATGCTGTATGTATCCTGCAGTGTTTCATCTGTACAAGTACTCACTTTTTAATATTTCACTATTTGGTTTGACTTCACAAACAGACTCTGTCCGAAGCCGTAGTCAAAGTGGTTATCCCAACCGAAAGGTACACACACTCTTCTTACTACGACTGACCAGCTGTTAATAACACAAGTGTTATAGGACAGAGGCTGTGGTGCTATGTTCTTATATCCATACACATTCTGTCATGCAGGAATCCCAGGCCTAAGAGCTGTTACTGTATTTGACATATGGGACATGGGAGTCAAGTATACACCTCAAACTCTTTGTAGTGTTGCAACACTTGCCATTGTCAGTGGACATTTTGACAGCTGGAGGCTCTTATCGTAGATGTCAAAGGTCCCTATGGCCTTAGATTTACATACAATGAATGTGCGTAGTATTTTTTTTTTAAGAGATATTTGGTGTTTTATCTTCTAGTTTGCTCAAATACCTCAGAAAATCCACATTGTTTCCGATATAATTTTAAGGTAGTTTTATGTGAAAAATGAATAGCAATAGACTTTGTAAATGACTGTTAGAGCCATGGATTTATACCAACATCTTTGAGCCCTGGGTTTCCCTTGGGTTGGCTGAGACACTGCAGACCGATACAGCTAGAAGGCAGATAGATTTAATATTAACCCCAGTCAGATTATGACAGAGGTAGCTGGATGCTAGTGCCATAAATCAAAACAGGTAATGTTTCAGGTTAGAGTAGTGATTAATATGAACGTGCAAACCGCAGTGGTAGATCAGACACATAACCTGCAACACTGCATGAACATACTGTACATTGATGCTCCAGTTCAGAGAGATTTCAGGCCCGAAGCCCCTGTCCACAGTAACTATTCTATTAGACTTGTGTTAAATATGTCTTGTTTCAGTTATTGTCTTAAAGCGTGAATTTTGAGGCCATCACATCTAAAGAACATATCTTCAACTGGGTGGCCATACAACTGAAATGCAGCTGTGTATGAAGTTTGTAGTTGAGACGAACCTTGTCAAGTCCAATGACTATATTTACAAAAGTCTTGCAGAGCCAAAACAATTGGATTCTTCTCATCAATCAAGGTAAAATGGCTAAATTCAAACTTTGGATTGGGGCTTTTAATCTAAGTGTTCATGAATGGACATTGTGAATGATTGCTTTTACCCCTTTCATGGACACAGTGACCCAGGATATTAAAATATGCTGACACAGTGTCTGTCCCACGTAGACGGCAGTAAATATATAGTTTTATATAGTGGAATGTCCCATGGGCTGTTACCTTATTATGTTCAACATTTTTTAAAATAGGGAATGATTTGACATGCAGTAACACTGTTCGGGTCAGTTGCATTCAGTTTGCCATTCAGTCAGCAGTTTGCAAGGGCCAGTAGTTCACTGTAAAGAGGTGTTAGATCTCATGCTTTAACTGACAGACATTGAGAGTTTTGACACAAACCCTGCTCTGATACTCTCCTCTTTCCCCTCAGGAATCTATTATTCCTTATTCACAGGATGATAGAGTTTGTGGTGCGTGAAGGTCCTGTATTTGAAGCCATAATTATGAACAAGGAGAAAAACAACCCAGAATACAGGTAAGCGTTGCTGTACCTGGTCATGTGTTGTTCTCCCAAGTGACCTTGTAAAGTACATATTTAATTAGCTCTTTTTTTTTCCTTTTTTTTTTTTCTCAGGTTCCTTTTTGACAACAAAAGCCAAGATCATGTGTACTATCGCTGGAAACTGTTCTCAATCCTCCAGGTATGTCTTTGGAGCAAAACTTTCATTAAAAAAAAAAAAAAAAAAGGTGCAGCCTTCAGGAGTCCATCAGGAAGAAATAAAAATATTTCTATACTAATCTTTTACATGTTAATCTCATTTTAATGAGGAATATCCATTAGAGTCATGCTGTTTTGAAGAGTTACAATTCCTTCCACATAGATTGTTTTACTCCATCAAAATCCAGCTGTGGTGTATCCCTGTGTAAGCATCCATGTATCTGGCCTTCATCTCTATCACAGGGAGAGTCCCCAACAGAGTGGAGAACCACAGATTTCCGTATGTTTCGCGGAGGGTCTTTATGGAGACCACCTGTCCTAAACAACTACTCGCAGAAGGGTGAGGAGAGGGCAGAAGTGGAGGAGGACGCTTCCCCCGAGGAGGAGGTGAAGAAAGGGCAGCTCAGAAATGAGTAAGTGTGTCTAGCAGGCACAGCGACATTTCCGTTTGTAAGCTGAGTTGATGTAGTTGAATGTAGACCTGTTCTTCTTCTGTACACACCGTTCAGGCACAGACAGAGACTGGAAACGTTGCTTAAAGAGCTCACGCCAAGCAGAGGAGACATTGCCAATGCCATGCTGTTCTGTCTGGAGCGAGCAGATGCAGCAGAGGAAGTAGTGGGACACATCACTGAATCTTTTTCTTTGCTTCAGACGCCCCTTCAGAAGAAGGCTAGTGGCATCTCTTTGAGTCTTTTATTTAAAAAATAAAAAAAATGTACACAGAACACCTCTGTAAAGTATAGGTGATTTAACTCACATCATGTTTTACTTTTTTTTTTTTGTCCTCGTTCCCACAGGTTGCCAGATTGTATCTAGTGTCAGACATCTTGCACAACTCATGTGCCAAAGTAGCTGGTGCATCATATTATCGTAAATAGTAAGAGACTTTCGCACAATTAAGCTCCACACACTTATTGTGTTCTGTTTCTTCTCCATCTGACAGTCTTAAAGTGTTTCTGTCTCTGTCTCAGTTTTGAAACAAAGCTAACGCAGATATTTGGAGACCTTAATGCAGCACACAAAAACATACAAGCCAGGCTGCAGGCTGAGCAGTTTAAGGTAATCCCGTCTTTCATTTGCCTCACACAAGGACATTTACCAAAAAACAAGAATAACAACAGAAACCTTCTCATATCCTATCTCCACAGCAAAAGGTCATGAGTTGTTTCAGAGCATGGGAAGACTGGGCCATATACCCACAGCCTTATCTAATCCACCTTCAAAACATCTTTCTGGGCTTTGCCAAAGCAGGGGAAGAGTTGGCAGAGACAGCAGAGGTGAGCTGAATATTTATCTGCTCATTACAGACATTATAACCTTTTTCTAATGGCATTTTGTTCAAACATTTGAACATCATCTTCTTCTTGTTCGAATGTTTCTACACAAACAACCCTAAACGTATGTGCATTTGTGTGTCTCCTTGTAGGAAGTACCCTTAGATCTGGATGGTGCACCAATGGACAGCACACCTATAGATGGGTTACCTTTGGACAGAGCTCCTGTGGATGACCTGGACGGCTGCCCCATGGGTTGGGACCCTCTAGATGGAGTCCCTGTTGATGACATAGACGGTGTTCCTTTAGGAGTCGCCATTGATGACATTGATGGAATGCCCTGTGAGTCCACCACACATCAAAAGCACATCTTTCAACCACATCCACAGTTTCCTGTTGTCAATTTCTTTTTTTTTTTTTTTTAGATCGGTACACTGATCCACCCCCTTGTGTAGCTAAGTGTGCACTCTGATCTCCATGAGAACAGGGCATGAAAATACAGAATTTTCATACTGGGATTTTAAAAGCCATCAACATCATTAAATAGCAAACATAACCCATAAAATCATGGTGTGACTCATACCATTTATTTGATCACCTGTCCTTGTCCTGACCCGGCTATCTCTTTCTTTCCCTCAGTGGATGACAGCAATGCTCCTCTCTCCAGAGTGCCTTTGTCAAAGTGGGAGAAGACAAGTGATACGGGGACATTTTCTCAAGGTAAATTGGGTCAAGATCTGTATCATATCACTCTGCTCCCCGTGATCCTGCTCATCTTTCCCCTTTCTCTCTCAGCAAAGGCTGAGTCGAAGTGGGACATTGTGGTGGAGCAGGACAGTGAAGATGAAGTGAATGTAAGGTAAGACCCCCGTGGCTGGTTTCAATGCACTATCTGTGAAAAGCATGCACAGTATACATAAACAGTCAAATGGTATGGAAATTTTACAGTTCTCCTCTCCCTCACGGTGACAGTGTCAACTCCCAGGATGGAGATGAGGACTCAGAGTGTGACAGCAGTGATGACTCCTGCAGTTCATCCAAATATGACAGTGCAGACTTCCAGAGCTCCCTCAGAAGTTTTCAGATGTCTGAGAGCAAAAGGAAGAGGTTGAGAGAGTTGGAGGCAAGTGCATATCTTTCAGAAATATCTTTGTCTATCTTTATCTAGGTTAGATTAGCTGAAAACAGTGACTGTGGTTGTCATCCGGCAGTACAGACAATCCACTTTTGAACATCTCACCTCATACCATGCTCACCGCAATATCCTGTTTAAGCCAGAAGTATAGTATTTAATTCAGGAAGGAAGACGCTATTAAAATGTAGTGTTCTTGTGATTTTTAATTATCACCAGTTGTTAATTAGAACAATTAGAACCATAACTGCATTCGCACATTTGAATTCCCTTACACCAATTTACATTAGAGACTGTAGTTTGCAGCCTCCCTTCATCTTCTACACATTATGAGAATGTGTCAAGATATAGAGATAGTAAACATGTGGAACTGATGAGATTGATCTGACACAGGTAAAAGTTATGAAGATCCAAGATGAGCTGGAATCCGGCAAGAGGCCGAGAAAGTCTGGAATGAGCATACAACAACAAGTGGAGCACTACAGAAACAAACTGCTACAGAAGGTGGGCTACTGGACAGCTTCTACTAGCATAGCTTTGAATTAGTATTGCATGTTTGATTTGACCCTTTACATAGTCTTAAACTAACTTACCTCTAAACAGGAATTTTCCTGAATTATCATGACAGTTAATCACACACAATTCCTATTTACACCCAGCATTAATTCTGCTATGAGGGGTCTCTAAAGCAAAACTGCAAACAACTGTGATAGAAATATTTCTTTAATTGTGAACAATATGGGGCAAAATTTACAAAAGTGGTTGTTATCAGTTCCGTACATTAAAATTAGAATATCAATTGGCAGCGTATTGAACGGTGTTACTGATGTAAAGCAATCAAAACCATACACAGTTAATGTGAAACTGCATAGCCACGGGATTAGTAGTTTCAGATCTGCAGATTCAGTCCCGTGTGCACCATCTATAGGGACGCAAAGTCTAGCTAGTTTTTCTTTCTAACTTTTGTCTCTTTGTTGTGTTTTGTATTTTACAAGTTAAACATGCAAAACTGATGTTTTGTTTACTGGAGTACAGTTTCTGTTGAATGTTAAAGTTAGACCAGAGCTTACACTGTTTCAAGCATCCTCATGTGTCCGTTTCTCATGGTTAGCTTGGAGAAGAAGAAACTAGTTGTTAGCAAGGATTGACACTGTGGTTTAGTGGTTTCACTGAATGACCTGAACTGAATTCTGGAGAGGAAAAAAAATAAAAACCATGACTTTCTCAAACTGTAGGCATTAATGTTGATATGTATATATCTACAAGTCTGAAATCATGTTATTTTCCATTAATGTAGGTCCAACAGTTTAGCGTGTGTTGAACTGGTCTGACATTGACCAAACAGCTCCCCCTTGTGGAGAATCTAATCGCTATTGAGCACGAACGGGTTTGTTTTACAAGCCAGTTCCCATGTGATGTTTTGCATCTTAACAGACATAGAGGCCTATATCTGACTACGTTGGCATGTTTTACCCCGTCTACTATAGGAGTTTCAAAAAGATGAAGAGAAGAATGAGAGATCTACATCAAAGTCCAAAGATAGGTCGAAGGAAGACAGAAGGGACAAAGAAAGGAGCAAAAGAAGTGAAGATGGGGACAGAAAACAGGGACGGAGTAGAGATCCCGATGACCAGACTCGAAAATCGAGGAGCATCTCTCCTTTAAGGCAAGTGCCATGAGATGTTTTTGTAACGCACCAAGGAATTCACCCCAATTGTTGTTCTTGAAACCACTTAATCATATGTTCTACCCATTTAACAGGACAAGGTCTCCCAAATGGTCCAAACGTTCCCGATCACCATCCCCAGACCGGAAGGCAAGAAAGTCCAGGTCACGGTCACCGCACCGCTCCCACAAGAAGACAAAGAAGAGCAAACATTGACTCTCAACTCTGGACCTTGTCATCCATTAGCTTGCTGGTGTCCATGGGTTAGACAGTGCACTCCTGCAGTGCTCTTTAAACAGACTGACGTCTGCTCTCTTGGTCCCAACTTTAACTAGCCATGCAAGATTCAGCACTCTTTTGTATGATGAAGTTTGAACACTGTAACTAATTAAATATATTTTTGTTTTAATGTTTGTTTTTAAAATTATAACCAGAAATGTTGCTGCAAAGTTCTGACACTAAATAAATCCCTGTTGGTGATGAATGTGTGGAGGACATGATTGATAGGGCCAGGTACCAGAAAATATTTATACTATTTCTCTACTGAATTACTGACATTGATTTTTCAAGGTTAAAAAAAGGTTATCAAGAAGAATTTTTGTGTGGATTTTTATTGAGGAAATTAATAGAGCATCATTTGGTTCTGTTTACAAAAGCAGTAAGTATGCAATGTTACACAGTAAATTTACAATACTATTTTATATAATGAAATGTGCTTTCATTGATCAAAGAAATGTATCAAAAGTACTAAGAGCCAGTACTGTTTCTGAAAAATTTAAGATACCCAGCCCTAATCATTAGTTACCGTATACAGATTTCCTGTACCATATAGTTGCTGTCATCTGCTGAAATGTTTTGATATATTTTAGAGGAAAGCTTGAGAAGTTGAATTTAGAAAAGCGATCTAGATTTCGTAGGCACAAATAGTTTGTAAATTATATTTAAAACCACTTTGCTTTCGAGACAAATGGTTATATCTCTTTACACAAGACACATTAAAATTTGTGACTGACATTAGGACAGGGTCTTGCACTTTTTAGGAGTTAATGTAGTTTTTCTGAAATGTGATAGCAAAACAAAATGCCCATACTGTTACAAATAGCCTTCTAGCTATACTCAGTCTTGACCATACAGCTTTGAGTTTACACATACAGTACGCATCTGAGCAGATTAAGTTTCTGCTCAAACATCACACGCTTGGCATTTCTGGGCTCTTCTTTTTTTTTTTTCTTGATGCCAAACCATTCACAGTTGCTTGGTATTAAAGATAAAAAATAGTAATGTGACAGGGAATCACATCATGTTCTGCTTTGTAGAGTCCATTTCTTCCACCCATCCCCTCATCTTCTATTTTAAGGTCCCTATTATCCTGAAAAAGCTACAGACAGCTCTTTGTCTCAGAGCGATAATCATTAGGTAGTTGGGTGACAATGTACGACTCCCGACGGGCTGTCCTGCGTCCTTCAGGACCAACGTCCAACGGAGACAGGCCTGAACGTGAAGAGCTGACCAACTCTGACCTGCTCAGTACTTTTTAACATTGATGAAAACCTTGATGGCTCCAGTGAAGTCCGCAGAGAGAAGAACCTCTGTGTGATCTGTCTTAAGGGCACCTGCAAAGGACAGTGCAATTTTATAGCAATGAAATGACAGTCTTGGTGTTATGAAATCTTTACATGAATGAGTTCAAGTGGACTTACCTGAGGGTATGGTTTCTGAGTCTGTGGAGTCCAGGCTCTTACACTCTGCTTCTGGTTTCTCTGCCCCAGTTTCTTGAGGAACAATAAGGCCTGGGTGAGGCGCAAAAATGGCTGAGGTGACCACTGCGTTGTGTGCTGCAAGATAGGTAAAGCTTTAGTGACAGTTCAATCAAAAGGCAACACATTAATTAGACAAGTAGTAATAAAATGCTGTTTGTCATTCAACACACAGCACAGTTACCTTTAATCCCTTCCCAGAAGTCATTGCGGTCTCGTCGTACAGATGTGAATTTGCTCAGGTCGTGGTAAGTGCTCCAGATGTACACGTACTTATCCTCTGAGCCACTGACTATGAAGGAGTAGTCATGGCTGTAGGAAGATAGTCCCACAATAAACCAGTTTTAATAAACTAATAAACTATAGTACATGTTTCTAAATTTAGTTCAAAATGCTCAAGCCAGAACTACATGAAAGGGAACCATCCTCACCTGAAGCTCGCTTTGATCTGGCTGCTGCTGTTCACATAACCCTTGTATTTCATGGACAGAGACAAGTCCCTCAGGTCATACAGGCGAATGCGGGAATCATTTGAGGTTACCAAAATCTGTCAAGGGGAAAGAGGGATTGTGTCATTTAATAAATCTTTCTGACATACCTTATTACAGGGACATGAAACATACTGGAGATGTTTTTGTAATGGAAATAAGATGATACCTTATTCTCTCCAGGTAAAGGTTCAATGCCAGTGATTTTGCGTCCAACTTTGTTCCTGCCTCTTGTGGACCTCACATGAATTTGGGTGTGGTATTTCAGACGCTAGGTGATATGCAAACAGAAAAATACATTTGGTTCAACCTGGAATGAATACTGTCATGACAAAAATTGATAATAAGGACATAAAGAAGCCACCTATTTGCAGAGAGAAGTAGCTTGACTGGTTACCTCTGTGTCATAGAAGATGCATCGGCCATCGTAAGTGCCAATGACAGCATACTTCCCGTTTTGGCAGAAGTTAGCAGCAGTGATGAGGCGTGTTTGGCCATCCACCTCATTCCACAGCGCCACCTTCTTGTCTGGAATGTTCCAGAGCCGTAGCTTTCCATCCAGAGAGCCGCTTAAAAAGTATCTGTCATCCTGGGAAACAAGAACTGAGTGTTACTATAAATACAGTCTGGGAGTCAGAATGAATAGTTGTCTCATTTGTGCTGAGACAAGTAATGCAAGGTGATTCAACTTACTCTCGGATGAAAAGCAATGGCCGTAACAAAATCAATGTGCTGAAAGCAGCAGAGACACTCTCTCCTGGATATGTGCCATAATCTAACGGTTTTATCCATGGAAGACGAGAGCAGGAAAAAGTTCTAGATTGATTGAGACAAAAATAGACAAAAGTGGGACGAGAGATAAAAACCAGCAGGGCAAGCGTCTAAAATATATGAAGAGCAGGGACAAAAGGATGAAGACAAGACAGTAAGACCATCACCTTAGACCAGGACAAGTCCAACAGATCAGCTGTGTGACCCTTGTACTTGCAGAAGGGGACTTGACGGAAAGGGGCATTCCTATCTTCTGTGTCTGGGTCCTCTGGAGCACAACTTGCCTACGATAAGAGTACAATCTGTTATGAAGCCCCGGCGCCTCAAGACTGTAAAATATACAGTATTGCAATACTTGCACTATTAATAAAATACCTTAAAAATATTTTAATATTTTCAGGAATGACAACCCACAAATCAAAGGTGTTATTAATTTCACTCACCCCAGGATCAGTGTCAGATTTAGAGGAGCATAAACTTTCCTGAGACGGAGACGGTGAAACTCGACCTGGAGAAGCCAAAACAAAACAAATCTTATGAGCATCTAAATTAAAATAATCAATCATCACACAACACATAATCTTAGACACTCATGAGGCTACCTTCAGTGTTGTACTTTAATCTCATGTTATTGAAGTAGTCGAAGGCAGTCTTCAAGACCCAGATGCGAACCACATTATCTTGGCCTGCGGTTGCCAGCAGCCTACCACAGTGAGAGAACTTCATTGTCCAAACGGCCCCCTGAAGAAAAGAAAAAAAATAATATAATATAAGCATTGATTTGTGCACAGAACAAATTCAAAAAAATGGAGATCCTCTTACCATGTGCTCTCCACTCAGGTCCTGTACAACCTTAATCTGATCAAAGTCAAAGGGACCCTTGAAGCCGTGCGCTGCTTTGAACTTGGCAGGCCGGGTGTAAGGCATGCCCTCATCGTCACTTGATGACGGATCATCTGGATCTGTATGGAACACTGAGCCCGTACAAAACAAAAAGCGTAACTTAGATTATCAAAACTTCCCAGCAGCAGGAGTATTTATATTTCATAAGCATGTGCTGGCACTGTTGCAGTTCAGAAATTTAACAACTGCTCTGTACTAGGAGTTACCATTTTCATGATTATGTAGAGCTTGTTCAAGATCTAACAGCCATACTTTCAACAGTAAAACATCGTTTTTGGATTCCTCAGGGAACAGAAACAGTTTCATCACACTTTTATAATTCTACACATAGTGGATACATGAAGATTCACAGATGAGACAAAGCAAAAGTTCAATGAAGATAAATGATCTGTTTTATTAATTCAGTACTTTCTTGAAGTACTTTTAAGGTCGATATAAAAGAAAAAAGAAAATCTAGTTTAAAGCTGTACATTTACAATTTAGACACTTCTCACATCAGATTTCTTTTACCTTCATCACGCACACTTTTCACTTTGTTGACTGCCTTCTCTCCATATTCCTCAGCAAGATGCTTGGCTTTCTTCACAGACTTGCCCAGGAATTTTTTTAACTGGGTTCTGGTTGGAAATAAATGACAACAAATCATTATATTTATATACAATCTTGTGATAGAAGGGCGGGGAAATCAATTCCCAGCAACAAACAACAAGAAGTCATTAATGCTTACGTTTTCTGTTTCAGTTTTCCTCCATCTGTGTCTGTCAGTGGTGCCTGAGGCTTGTCATCATCATCCGACTGTGCTGCATCATTCCTGTGAGGAAAAAACATAACAAATCAGTTTCCTCTAGAAAATGCACCATTTGTTTTTACATGATGAGGCTTAAAAAGGATTTTCACAGTGGGAAAATGTTTTATTCATGTGTAAATCCTCCAAAGACAAGAATGCTGTCATGCACTTTTCCTGGAAGCTTGATTTGATGCTAACTTGTCTGGATTAAATATATTCTGTCCACCTTCGACTTTTTATTTTGTACAGTGTATTGTATTACTGGACAAAGCACTACTTATTATAGGATTTGACGTATGAAGCTGTCACTGTTTCTCCTTGTCTACCAAATGTCTGTTGCTTCACTAATTTGAAATGAATGACCAGTGGTTGTTTTTGTCTCTCCTGTCTGCTGCTGATGCAAGTCCTTGGTCAGTGAATGTTCGATTTTTCCAACTCAGAATTTGTGTTACACCTTAGCAATTAAGTCTTCAAAAACACACTTGGTTTCTCATAAAATACTTTATGGATTGGACAGATGACACTAGCTTCCTGCACCAATCAAATTTAACAATTCTGCAGCTAATACTGAGAAATTATATTCTGCTTACGCAATGTACTCCTTGGTCCTCCTCATGATATGCAGAGTGAGAGGGTTAATCCCAGCAGGAAGTTTCTCTTCTGCTTGGATTAGAGGGATCTCTTCCCCAGTGTCCAGATTCTTGATCATCACACTAGCCAGGATTTCCTATTTTAAGATAACACATAAATGTACATTTAGTGCATAGAGGGTTGGAGAAAGTAATGTGCAAGAGGCTGGGTTATGGCTTGGATTCAAACTGATAAAAAGGCAATAAAAAGAAATAGAGGGACTCTTACTTCATCTGTCAGTTCTCTACCAGAGTTGGACCTCGGACGCTGAGGGCCTGGAGTTTGTCCTCCACTCTGAGATGACGCCTGTTCATCCTCATTTTCCTAAAAAAAAAAAAAAAAAAAGAGAAAACGAAACAGGAAATGAAGATATTGAAACTGCTACACCATATGTAGTTTTGAGCAGTTCTGAATAAGCAACAAAAGGACAGCAGCCTCACTCACCTGTGCTGTCACCACCTTGTCCCCACTGGTGGCACTGGCCAGATCCAAGGAATGCTGCAGCTCTTTGGTCAAACTCCTCACTGTGCTGCTAGGAGACACCAGGCCGGAGGGCTCCAGACCATCACCGCTGACTGGACTGACCACAGACACTGAGCAATCATACAACAGCACACAACACTTAGAAACAGCACTTAGAAACTTAGACTCAGAAAACCTGGTCATCTATTCTGTCTGCTTTGCAGCTGTTTGTCATCATAGCTGATAAAGCATAATAATTAAATACATTTTGCATAGATTGCCCTCTGGTAAGTAAAACCTTCACTACAGAGGAGAGGATGCTGTGAGCTGTTCTCCCAATTCTTTAAAACACATATTTGTGGAAATTCATGTGTATATTGAGCAGCACTGGGGCTCCACAGGGGACTGTTATGGCTCCGTTCCTGTTCACCCTCTATACAACTCTGAGTCCTGCCACATCCAGAAATACTCGGA
>NW_019525225.1:2540841-2553246 GCF_002814215.2 Seriola lalandi dorsalis
CAGCAAACGTCTCATCTCACTGCACTGCAGAACAGAGAGGTTCAGGAGATCCTTTGTCCCCACTGCCATGAGGTTGTACAACACCTCAGCCAAAGGAAGTGGACTAATCTAATTATTAATTATTATTATTATTATCAACAATGAACTAATGGACACATGAATTTCCCCTAGGGGATAAATAAAGTATCTATCTATCTAGCTATCTATCTATCTATCTATCTATCTATCTATTGTTGGGATTAAGCACATTTCCCTTTGAACAACAGGTTACTACATCTACTTGTTAATTGTTAGAACAGCTGTACAATAAACGCTGTCTATAGCAAGGGATGTGAGATGACAGCATAACCCTGAAACACTTGACTTTCTAATATGATATCAGTCTGAACATTGGGTGTTACTGTCTTTGTGTGGCAAATGTTTAGAAGTCATACCTTTGGTTTCTTTATGTCCACTTACTATTTTTCTGTGGTTCAAGCCATTCATCATTAATCCAACACACTATTTACACTTGGTTCTTACCGGTTTGTCAAACATTATCTCATGCGTTGCGATGCCCAGTACAAGTAAATCAAAAGAAAAACTAATGGGCTTATGCTATTGCTCTAAAGGCTGCACTTTACAGAAATGTCAAATGCCTTAAAACAGTTACTAATCCAGTGATGTCTTAAAGGTTGAGTTCAACATTTCAAAACACAATCTGTATCAAGGTAACACTTTTCAACCTCAGTGTCAATAACTGTACACTTCTTTTATTTTTACCTTCCAGTCCACTTGGTCTCAGACATTCCTGAGACTTCTTGGAAGGTACACTCTGCCAAGATGGGGGAGGTGGTCTCGGTGGAGGACCTCCACTAGGAGGGGGTGGGCGTACAGGAGGAGGCTTCTTGGTGCTGGCTACAATGTCTGGCTCCACTGTGAATTGACGCGGGGGTTTCGTAGGCCCAGAGGAGTCCGAGTCACCCGGCATGTCTGTGAATGGGACCTGGTCTAAGATGTCTGCAGGTCTCTGCTCCTGCTCTCCCTCTGCTACCACAACGGCCCCATATTGCTGACTCTGCCCTATGGTGCTGGTGATGTCTGGGGGCTGAACACGTTCTTGTGACCCAGCTGATGGCCCTGGGAGATCTGTGGGTTCAGGGGCAGGTACAGAGCATGCTCCATTTGTTTCTGCACTTTCCTGTTGTTCCTCTTGCCTCTCAACAAGCTGAGGTTCGACAGCTGGCGCTGCTACCTCCACAGGAACATCCTGAGCATTAATCTCTTCCTTTTGCTCTGGCTCTTCTCTTACATCAACATGTAGTTGATCTAGCAGCTGGGCTACTTCACCACCATCGCCAGCGCTTTCCTTTTGACTCTCCTCAATGATGCTATCAATGATCTGTGAGGAAGAAAAAAATAACAGTTATGTAATTTAACAATATAGGAACCATGATGCATGAAGTTCCCTTGTCCAGCTCACATACAAAAGAAATGTTATTGTCTGCACATGTACCTTGTCTGTCTTTCTTTTCACAGCAGTTATCACAAAACAAAAAGTCAGAGCAAGAATGAAACCCACATAAAACCTGGTATAGTAAAGGACGCACTGCAGGAAATGGCATTTCAAAAATACATCATCATAGATTTTGGCTCACTTGACAAATAGAAATATGAGAATATGATTTAACTCCAATATTTCCATTTTATCATTCATCTCCTGTGGGACACTATTCAACAATAGACAAAACCATTACTTGTAGGGAATCATCTTGCTGAGTCTCAGATGTGGCCGCTCCGCAGCTCACCTCTTGTGCAGCGTTAACTGATCTCTGCGAAAGCTGTTTAAAAAAAAAACAGTAAGGAACATTTTAACCTACAATATATACACATAGGAAATAACAAAAGCCAGAGACCAGCTGTGATTTACATTAAGGCTCATCAAGCACATCCAGACTGAGTGAAACCTATTTTGAGAGCAACATTAACTACCTAAAGATACGCATGGTTAATGAGCACATTTCCTTTAAATTTCCATAGTTGTCTCATCTAGCTACCCTTTTAATTGGTCTTTTTTCATTGGGTGCAGTCTGCTTGCAATGAGGATGGATTTACTCTAAAAGTCAATTACAAGGTCTTTACACTGATTTGTATCCATGCATGAAACACTGTTCCATGATGCAACTTCCTTTTGCTTCAAACTCAATGTTTTCAGTTCACTTTACTGATTTTAAGTGCAGGGCTAATGCTAGTCTGTGAGCAAGCATCTCTCCTGCGTCCATTCCATTATCAGTTAACTACAGTGTAGATCTTATTTGCAATCTCTCATGAGCAGGTGTAATTTGAATTTCAGTTGTAACTGTCTGTGGTAAGTGCAGGCAGAGCAAAAAGTCCAGATGATCCATTTCCATGTCATTTACATTTTCCTAGCTGTCAAGAAGGCAGCACTGGCTAACAAATGAAGAAGGCAGGCATCATGGCAGAGGGCTGAATATTTGCAGTCAATGACTCACTGCTGAAAAGGCTGTGTTAAATCACTTAAGATAGGTGCAACTTCAAGGAGAACTTCTATAAACACTGCAGTCGCCTCTAGATTGTGAAACACTTAAGTGTATTGTATTAGTACAGTTCAATTCCAATTGCCATTGGTACAAAGCAGGTAGTAATTTTGCTAAATAACAAATACTTACAAACAGATATATAATCAATCTGACAAAAATAACTGCGATAGATTCTATAAAAGATCTGAGAGGGACCCAAAATGATCAAACTTAATTGAAGTCCTACCTAAACTTTATTTTCAAGCCTTGGTAACTTTTGTTGGAATAATCATTCTGATAGCAACTTACTACCTTGTTTCAACAGTGCCTGGGTTTAGATAAACATACCTTAGGCGAGGGAATGACAAACTTTGCAGGTGACCTAAAAAACACAAAGGGATAAGGCTCAAAAATGCGATGACAGTCAATGTTTGAAATACAGTAACCTAAAACAAATCTAATACAAAACCAAATTTGTTAGCATTTTACCCCCAACCCATTTCTAGATGAGGTTGCTAACAAGTATTAAGTATGAAAGAATGATTCATTAGGGTTCTGAATGATTAATGATTAATACCTTGCATGTCAAATTACATAATAGTTACAGGGTGGCCTCTACCTTTCGTATTTACTTTGAGATTTTCTCCTTCAGTTAAATTTCAGAATGTAAGACAGACATAACAAAATCCAACAAGCACAGCAGCAGTCTAATTTTTTTTTTTTTACATCAATCTACCATAAACAGGTTCTATTCCCTAACATTACTTAGAAATTGGCACGTTTAACGGGTTGATCGAGACTAGATGCTGTACACACCAGTCGAAAAGCAAGCTCCCACCATGACAACCAGTGATATCTTTTTTTGGTGTTGCAACACACAATGTGTCTGAATGGAAACTGTTGATTTGCATCTTGGTTTCAGCTTTCACAGGAACTTGTTCCTACAACAAACCTTCTCCTACAGTCCACGAGATCTAAGGAATAACATCATGTGACTTGTATGTTGGGCAGACTCTCCCTACTGTCAGACAGCTGGTGAACAGAAGTACTTGGTGACACTGCACAACACATATTAATTGTTTAAAATTGACTGGAAAATTATTTGAAAACAAAATCCTCCTTGAAGCACCAGAGGTAATGTTATCTATGCAGATGAGCATTTTTAGCAAATTTACCGTTCCCCAGTTAGCTGTCCATGCTAAGTTTGCTAGGTACTTTGCTAGGTATGGCACATGAGATATACAAGAAGAAGTCACTCTTATCAACGTACTATTACAAAAATTTGTTTCCTTACACTTTCGGAGATGGAGTAAAATTGACGTCCTCAGGAGCATCATAGAATTCCTCGGTGTCACTTGTATCTGACGCCATGCTAACGACAATTTAGCTCACTAGCTAGTTTAAGTTAGTCGCCAGGCAGCTGTCTAAAAGCCTAACCTGCGAATGACTTAAGTGTTGCACACATGTGCTTGTCTAGCTATATACTGCCTTCTCGATACTGATGTTATAATGTAAAATGCTTGGCCCAGGCGTCGTCAAACAACCACTTTCCAGTCTAACGTCACGCCATAACGTCAAAGTAAGTATGCTAGCCAATTGCTAGGCTAACAAATGTAATCTGGTCGTACGACTGACCAACACCTACTGCTAACTAGCTTTCAACCCTATTTTAAATCTGTCTCATTCACGACAAAGTAGATTCCAGGAAAGCAGACACTAAAAGCGCATTTTTACAACAGCGTACACTTGATCAGCTGTCAAGCTCCCGGAGCCAGTGTACCGCGTCATAAACAAACCAGCCCTACAAAAAATACATCTCAGCGAGGTTGAGTCAAAGGGCGGGGCACAGACTCCCTTCTTCTTCTGCTTCACTATTAAGGCAGCGGGGGATGATTTCGCCTCGAGACTGCCCGCTACTGATGGTCTACAATGGACGGAGAAACTGGGGATTGGCTGCTAAGTGCAGTGGGATGCCAAGGAGGGAGCTTTTCATTACATCCAAAGAATACAATACACACTACAATATTTTTCGGAGGCTGGAAAAACATTATCCAAGAATGAGAAGTCAATCACTGAACTGATACCTATATAGAATTTTAACATAAAAGCATAACAAGACAAAATATATTCATCAGGATCCCTTAAATTTGGTTAATAAAATATGTGATGGGCAATTTATGTCATAACACTGTAACACTAACACAAGCCACAGTGTTTCTGGAATAATGTTCTATGGACAGGTGGAAGGAAAGTAGGCTATAGAGCTCTAATGCAATACATCAGTTTGTTTATAGTTGATGAAGGAGAGTCATGGTGGAGGTTCTTTGCTGTGGAGCTGCTTTGTTGCCTGTGATACAAGAGGTACTCAATGTATCAAAGGAAAGATGAAATCAGAAGATTACCAAAGCATTTTAGAGCGAAATGTGTCAGAAAAGTAGGTGAAGGTCTTGGGTCTTTCAGCAGGACAAAGACCCAAAGCTCACATCCAGCTGCACAAAAAAATGCCGGAAAATTAAAAGATGGATTGTTTTAAACTGGCCAGCAATGAGTCCTGACCTATATCCCATTGGAAACTATGGAGAGAGCTGCATTGCAAACTGTTGCAAACTTAAAAGCGCTTGGATGCAGTGAAGGAATGTCAGAAACTACCACCAGGTGCAAGAAGCTTATAGATGGCCTCAAGAAACATTTAGAGCCTGTCAGTGTTGCCAAAGACCAAATATTAGTGAAAGGTGCAAATAATTGTGTTTATATTATTTTCTATTGTGCAAGAAGTTTAATTTGTTTTCACTTATTCAGCAGCCTTGGACATTTTATGAAAATATTCTGATTACACAACATCGGAAGATAATAATGTTTAATAATAATAATAATCATTTTTATCACTGTATCTATCAATCAATCTATTCATCATTTTTTTAATTCATCATCATATCTTTGTTAGTCCACTCTTAACCTCTACTCTGTAACTCCTGCTGAATACCTGCCGTTGGTGACCTTTCTTATGTAAAATTTTCTTCCTTGATTCTTCTTGGGCCCTACTCTGTATCAATATTTATTTCACAGTTCAAACACTCCCTCCTTCCCCGCCATGCGCTATTTCTTCATGTTACATTAAAGCTTCTCATATCTCCCACATTCAGCTTATCGTCTCTACAAGCCCTTGCATAAGAGGCTTTATTCTTCTTCTTCCTGCTCCGTGTACCTGTGTGAGCCTGAGGGCAACTCACAGTGATAATCAAAACTATTTAAGAAATGAAAATGATACAGAAAAAACTGATCCTTGAAAGTGTGTGGGAATCTTTAATTACCTCTATCAAGGTAGTTATGTTTTTACCCATGTTTGTGTGTTTGTTGGTTTGTTTGTTTGATTGTTAGTAGGATTATGCAAAAAGGTAGTATTGAACGAATTTGCACTGAACTTGTAGGAGGGATGTGACATGGACCAGGGAAGAACCCATTAAATTTTGAGGCAGATGCTGATCATTTACTATGAATGTGAATTTTTATCTCTGAAGTCCAGTGTATGTTGTTTGACATTGGCCTTGGTGGAGGTCTCCGCTCTCTGAATGCCCCTCATGTTATAAACTTTAAATATACTAGAAATTGTAAACACATGATAACTGTTACCAGTTGAATGCTTATTTAACTAGGAGTGCAGCACACAAGGTGATAATAAGGTGGCAAAACATGCTCATAAATTAGCAGCTGTAGGTCCCACTCATTCACACATGATTCAGGGAGTCACTATTAACAACTGTAGTTCAGCAACATGACCACTTTTATTCATTCAAAGCACTTTTTGTTCCAGATCAACGCATCAGTTGATTAATAATGAGCTGGCAATTTAACTGATGATTTGAGAGGACAAAAGGCTGGATGTGGTAGAGGTGTGATTATCGAAGGAGCCTCACTGCATGTTAATGAATGCATACATTATTTTTGTTTTGGTCATATTATAATTGGAGACTGTGGTTTCTTTAATGTTTTCAAGCTCAGGTTATACTGATTGCAAAAATATTCTGCAATCCCTTCAGCTAATAAAATTCAATATCTCTTAATAACTAACTTAAGTGTTGTTAATGAAACCCAACTTTTTTTTTTCTTTTTTTTTTGCATTACTTCATATGAGGTTTGGTAAATATTTTCATTGCCAAAACATAGGTTTTTCTCTTGAGCTATCTTTCTTCATCTTTTCAAAAGTAGATCTAAAAATATCAATACCTTTAGATGGATGTCAATGGTCCAAGAATCTCCAAGAATTCTCATTCATTGTTTATGGTAGATGTACCATTGTCACATGGGTTGATAATTTAAGAGTCTACATTATATGTCTAGTTAAGTGTAGGGACATATGTAAACTCAAGTTGCACATTTGTGGAGGAAGTCCCGCCTGGTAAGATTATTGCTTTGTGCAGCTGACAACACAAATTATCAGTCAAACCTTTCAGTTGCTCCATCAACAATTTTATGTTACTGTAACAATTAATCAAATGACATGTGAAATGGGCTCAGTTTTATTTATGGAACTCACAGAGATTTATCTTGCAACTCTGACGCTCTGTGTAGCTGTTTAGCCTATTTTAGGGCATTGTTGTTGTTTCACACCATTTTGTGTGTGTGTGTGTGTGTGTGTGAGAGAGAGAGACAGAGAGAGAGAGAGAGAGAGAGAGTGAGTGAGTGAGAGCGTAAAATAAAAGAGCCTGCTTTGTCAAAACTGTACTTTATTTTGGTCATGCAAATAAAGAAAATCTGAACTTGAATTGAGGATTTAAAGAGGAGAAGAAAGCAGCCTAACTGTTGGCTCTTGTGGTAAGAATAAGGAGGGAAGTATTATGCAAACAAATCTCTATCATTATTGCAATGTAGATTAGCACCTGTAAGAACAGATAGCTTCCCTGCTTCAACAAGAATAGCATCACATTACCTCATAAAAAAATCCCACTTTGATCACCCTGTTCAACCCAGAAATTCATAGTTCTGCTTTTTTTATTTTAAAATTATTACTCATATTACACTAGGAGGTCATTTATTTTTTCATTAACCACACAGTGTATGTCCTTGTTATAGATGTTCCCTGTAAGTTCATACTTGTAAGGGAACCCTATAGATGTCTTGAAAACTACAGCTAGGGGGTTTAAAAGGACATAGTACAAATGACCACGAATAATGGTTTAGGGCAAAGCAATGTAGACATTTCCTTCAGACTTCAAATGCTTCAAAAGTAAGAGGACTCTTATTTAGAGCCACTTTATATAGTAACGGAAGTTTTGAGCCAATGAGAAAAGATTGCCATACTCTTCCGCCAATGGAAAGTTTGGATGCTCCAGCTCTCCTAGTAAGCGCCAGTCGGATTGGATAAAACAAGGAAGGAGGCTCCAGTGGTATAAGTGGATTTGAGGGCTTGGAAGGAAAACAAGGACGCTAGTTAACGTTGTCTCGGCGTTGAAGGTAATGAATCTGTTTTTTAAAAGTTTACAGAGTCTATTTAAGACACATACAGGGATCGTAATATCATATATGTTGTATTGAGCTCAACAAATAGAAGGTTGACAGTTAGTCACAGTCATTTGTTGGTGGTGGCAAACCAACCAACCAACCAGACTAACTAATAACTAACCCAACTAACTCATGTCCAGACCCTGGTAGTTCACGCTGTCGTTAGCCAAGGTAACATGGCTAGCTGGGTTAACTGTAACCAACTTGACAGGCATACAGTCGACTGTCCTGATCCAACGTTATTTCAAGCTAGCCAATGTTAACGTTAAAGGGTTAGCTTAGCTAGTTAGCTTTAGCCTGTTCCCACTGGGGATGTAACGACAGCATTGAGGCAACATGGCCAGAAAATGAACAAAACTCCAGTCTGACAGGTTTGCCTCATTTGTCAATACAGTTGTTCAGTCCGGCAATGAAAGGCTGGCGTTTTAAATGATGATAGCCTAAAGTCTTTGCTAGCAAGTCGGCTACCTCGCTGTGGACTTAGTTTCTGTCACACTTAGCTTTAAAAGGACTAACCTCTCCGACTTGCTGTCTGAGAGCTACAGCACTTTGCAGAGGTAAACTGTCAACTCCATGGGTCGTGTGTCACTAAAATCATGTCATGCCAAAATTAACATGTTAAAACGTCGGACCAGGCTGCAACTTTTAAGAAAACTTTACTGGATCCAAACTAATGTTTGTACCTGTTAGCATTGTTTTTGTAGTAGATATCAATGCTACTACACCAGTTGTTTTGTAAATAATGTAAGCTGAATTTCAGAATACGAGGAGGATTTTTTTGTCAACTAACACATGACAGATATTTTTAGCGTCCATTAGCCTAGTTCTGCGTAAAGCAACAAGTTACAGAAATATGATGCAACTGTCACATTTCAGCACGGGATGAGGGGTCAAGAAACACCCATACATCTTGCCATCAACTTCTGTTGGACAGTATGCATCTAAAATTAACATGACAGCAATTATATTCACATTACTCCACTCTCATAAGTAACACAGCCACTGGCCGTTAATGTCATAAATACACACGTTCGCTTTCAGGATAAACTTGAAAGCAATTATAGCATTTAAATGTTATCACCATTAGGCAATAAATATTATCTAAAATAATGTGCAGACTGGAAAAAATAAATAAAATGAGTTCTGATAAAACTGCAGATGTCAGTCTGACTTGCAAATGCTGAAAGATAATTTGTCTCCATTTAACAGCTTTATCTTGTTTTTCTTGCCTGAGATTGATATGTGTTTTTGTTTTTTTGGAAGGAAGACTTAATACAAATATTGAAAGTATCATGTGTCTGTTTTTGAGGTGTGGTTTTGGTGAGGGTATGGAGCACCCTGTACACAGAGGGGAGACAATGCCCATCGGACTGCATGACAGGTAATGTGCAATATCACATATTCCATTATTTGTTAGCTGCTGTGAATATGTTTAATCATTCACTTTAATTATTCACTTTATAGTTTACACACGTTGCTTCAAATTCTGGAGCTGTTAATAGACAGCATTAGCTGTGAGACAGTACAATATTTTCTTTTTTGTTGTTCTCAACATTAATAATTCACGGTTAACCATTAATCTGCATATATTGCAGTAATTATTGGTCCTGGTATCAGTCCTCGTTAGGAAATAGCTTCCACTTGGAGTCAGCGGAGTTAATCAGGTAATCCCTGATTAGATTGTAAGAAAGAAAAGCAGAAGGGCTGTAGCGCTCAATGACCAGGATTCAGAACCACTGCTGAGTCCACCAGAGTGTTACCTGTTGCAGTTTCCAAACCTGGATAGCCTGTGAATAAAACAGTTGCTTGTGTTTAGACAGCGCAGTGCCTTTTTTAACCTGTACACATGTCTATCTAGGGCTGAACAATTAATCAAAATAGTCATCATTTTTATATATAATTTTATTTATTTTTTATTTTTTTCAGTGAAAATGAAATTCAAAAATGCAGCTGATAAAGTTTTTCTTGACTTTGCCACGGAGAAATATTAGTTTGTGAACGTGCTGCAGAAGAGCTGAGAGATGGTCAAATGGAGAATATACAGAAACTTTGGTTTGGTGATATAACCATAGTTCTCCAACTAGCATGTGTGTGTATCTCACATTAGGAACATCTTATGTGTGACTTCAGCAGGAACTCCTGTTGCTCCATGTTAGCCATGATTGGGCACACCCAAACACATGAATGTGAAGAACAAATTAGTTACACCTACATCACATAATTCAGAAACCTTCTCTTTGCTCTTCATAGTAACTCCCTAATTCTGGAGCTCAACTGTTTCTGGTGTGTTGTTGTGTTTATGTGGCTGTTACTCTGCAATACCAAATGAGATAGGATATGTTAGTTCTAAATTTGGACATAGTGCTCAGTTTCTTTTAGCATCAGTGACAAATGAAGACAAAAACCAGAAAGAGGATTGAACAGTCTCTCACATTATATCAGTATTGTAAATCACATCTGAGATGTGCTCTTAGAGACAGTTTTCGGGCTTTTTAAGTTAAATGGCTGTGTAATACTCTGACCATCAAGGAAGGGAGGAGCAGTGACAAATCAAGTGCGCCTATTGTTTGTATGTGAGATGTTGCCCAGGTTATACAGTGTTTTTATTTTTAGAAAATATCATACAAAAGAAATTTATGGCCGATGGACTCCCTTTTTTTCCTTGGTTGACTGAAATCAAAGTGAGCATCAACAATCAGCATTCAGTTTTTTTTCAAATCAAAGAATGGCTTTTTGAAGAGACATCATGTTGGTATATATGTTAGAATTGAGATCTGTTGGTATAGTACAGTTCTGTGCAGAACAGAAGATGCCATAGAGCTTATATCATTGACCAGTCCTAGTAGCTTACCTGCTCTCTGCCAGATTTTAAATCACCATCACTTTCCATCTTACCACATACTGACAATTAGATGACCTATGCGTGTTGACTGACTGGTCTAGTTGCAGTCTTCCGTCAAGCAGCCGGATCGTTTTTTTTCTTATTTTACACAACTTTTAAAAAGGCTAATACTGCTTTCAGTCTAAGGCTCTGACTTGAATAAACCCACGTTTGCTGTTGGTATGAAAATATCACCATTCATTTCCACTCCAATTCATGCACCGTAAGTTCAATGCTTGATTGACAAGACATTTTCTGATGAATGTGTGCACGACCAGCAGATACTGATATTAATATTTGAGAGGTTAAAAAATAAAAATATGATAATATACAGTATATCGTCTCATATTAATTTTGTTTAACAAACACATAACCTAAACAATCAATTTTGATGTAATAATAGTATTGTATCCAAGATCCATACATAGAAGGGACATTTTACAGTCGAATCAACTTGACAGTACACTGCCGGGCAAACTATGTAATTGTGAGACTGTTACAAAATTGCGTCAAACCTAGTTTTGGCATTTTTAACTTTTTGTTACTTATCAGCCGACATGTGCACCAATAACAATATCTTTAAGAAGCTTATAGTTGCTTTGACGATTTCCAGTCTAGCCCTAGTATCGAATAGAGTAGATGTTGACAAGTGACCAATTACCATTCTCACTCAGCCAATCAGAGATTTGAAACATGCCTATAGGACCTCAGTTGCTGGATTGCTTTTTCATAAGGGGACACAAAGACAATAGTCATACTGTTGCATCACTTTGCTTGTACTGGTTACCATGTTAAATCTATAGTGCAGACAATTTAGCAGTGATTTGTACAACACAGTTGTGGTCGAGGTTTGCATTAACAACAACGACCGTTGTAAGACATGGCATTATGTTTTCAGCTATGTTGTTCATGACGCAGCTGTCAGCTAGTCAAAGCCTGGCCAGCTAGAAGATGTAATGATTGTAGATAAAACATCAATTGCATATTTATTGAGTTGCACAGATTTTGACTGTTTTATTTCTTACTGTAGGCAGTGTTAATTGGTTGCATAGATTCATCTCAATATTAGACCTGCACATTGAAATACTAGGGAAACAAGCTTTTGCAAAGGTTCTCCTTTAATTGTCAACAGAATTGTGATTATGTGGAGGTGGATGAGACACCAAACCAACTGGATGGGCAGTGTCAAGAACTGTTATTAATGCAGGTGGAAGCAAAGTGCAGACTCTATCCACTGCTTGAGCTATTAAAAACAGATACTTCACCACAAACACTAATAAGATTACTTAATAGTGCAAAACAAATTGAATTGGTAAATCAACATCTTTACATTGAAAATATTTGGTATTATTGTACGGCTACTAAAGGCAAACATACACGTTTTTCTGTACTATATAGAGCAGTGAAAGTGTAAAAGCCATGAAGAAATTTATGTGTGTGTGTGTGTAGATATAAAACTGTAAATATATAGTGTGTGTGTGTGTGTGTGTGTGTGTGTATATATAT
>NW_019525225.1:2553315-2652479 GCF_002814215.2 Seriola lalandi dorsalis
ATATATATATATATATATATTAGGGGTGGGACGTTTCGTGAAAAAATCTGTCATGTTCGGTTCGCTTGTCTGGTTTGGGGCATGTGTGTATTGTTCGGTTCAGGGCATGCGCAAAAAAGCCTTAACCCGCGCCAGTGACCCAGTGAAGTTTTGTGCATGCTAGCGGCAACACATCCAATATGTTGGCTCACCTACGGAGACAGCGCATTGACAGTGCAAGGAGTTGAGAGTCGGGTAGAAAATAACAACTTCTACTCCCTGCAGCTTTTAAACAGCCTCTCAGGGAAAAGGGATACAGGGCAAAAGCCATGACGAAAGCATTGGGGGGTTTCCTAGCGAAAGATATGCAGCATTATGCCATGGTAGAGGATGCGGGATTTCAGCATAAGATTAAAGTACTTGAGCCGCGGCATAGTTTCCCCTCCCACCGACACTTCAACACGGTAATTCCTGAGTTTTATGAAGAGACGCAACAAGGAATTGTCAGAGTTGTCCGACACAGCCTACATAGCTCTTACTACTGATAGATGGACCTCCAGGGCCACTAAAGTTTCCTAACTGTGACTGCCCATTACATTACTTCGTGGTCAGAGATGAAAGCTCCGTTTTGCAGACCCGCCCCCTTTGCTGTACCAAAATCTCACCTAGCTTTAACCTAAGACTGTCACAATGATGTATTTATTATCAAACTGCCTCATTCTTTTAGTTTTTGCATTACAACATGACATGTACTTGAGAATAACTGGCTATATATCTTATGCTGATGTATGGTATTTCTGGAGTGTTCGAACCGAAAACCGTGATCCCAAAACCATGATACGAACTGCACTGTGGATAATCTTTTTAACCCAGATGGAAGGGAGTTGCAATTCTGGGAGGACAGTAATATAGTAGAACTGAGGATAACAGGTGTAGCGCTGAGCTTTTAGGCTTTGACAGAGGAGACGAAATGACTGCGGCCTTTTCTGTTGAGATGAGGCCATTCTGCCACTTACAGTATAGGCTGTTGAGGCTGGATCATGTGATGAAAGGATGGAGCTGCAGGTGGTAAAAGACGAGGAAAAGGTCATGACCAAGATGTAAAGGAATCTTATCCTCCCCAGGAGACTTGTAAACCAGCTATGTGGTTTTAAAAGTGCAATAACAACCACATAAGGTAGTCATTTAGTATCAGCTGGTTTGAGATTTTCTTTTATGTTTTTCCTAATGCTATAGTAGAGAGAAATCTATCTGGTGTTGGTTGGTTTGCGGTTAAGTGATCAATACTACTGCAGCCATTGTAGTATGTTTTGGGTGGTGGTGGGTTGGTATGAGTAGACAGATGTATTTGATATGCAGAAATATCTCTTTAGAGACATGACAGTGTATTTCTACATGTAGTATAGTTGAAATTTGAATAGATTGTCTGGACAAATATGCAGCTTGTTTTGCTATTGCTATAGCCATCGTAAGCATTAACAGCTGTTTACTTGGCAGTCTAGAAGAAACATGAGTACAGCTGACAACTTGTGAGCTCACCAGCTCACAGGGCTGTGTCCGGTGGTGGAAAGCCACCCTCTTGTTTTGCTTCCATCTCTGTCACTTCTTTTATTCTCCTGAAGTTAGCTAGCCCCAAAAAGGTATTGTTGCTCACAGGATACACATATTTGAACCTCTTGTTTTGTAAACACAATAATGGCTGAAGCTCTGACAAAGACTGGTAAGTAAACTACATTGGCTATAAAGTGATAGCAAAACTTACCTCCTTTAAGGTATTAACCATGAACCACAAGGTTGTTGCATATCATCACCCCCCCCCCCTTTCCTGTCATTTCTCTACTTTCAACTAGTACCAAATAAAGGCAATAAATGAACAATAAGCTTATTATAAATTACCTTTTTTTTTGTTTTTTTTAACACCAAAACATTTGCTAATGCCTTTGGATAGCTGGAACGCTTGTACCGTGAAGCCACTGCAGGAAGTGTTGATGATGCTTCATAAAAGTTGGACCAAATCTAGATGACATTTTGCAACTTTATGCTTATAATATGTTGCCCTGCGCTCATGTTTATCAAGATCAGTAAGGTCATGAAATTCTTTGCTGATGCAAGCTGCCTGCAAGCTTGTTGTTCAGTCTAGTTTGTATGAGGCGTCTTTACTCTGTCAAGGTTACAGGCATCATCATAGCAAAGTTTTGAGTTTACCTGGTGAATGTATCTGAGGAGGAAGGACTGGCATATTGCAAAGAAAATTCTGATTCAAAACTTAATATATGGAATAAATAGAATAAAAATACATTTAGATTTATAAGAATGTAATGCATAGCCAAACATTAATAGGTGTTTTCTTAATTGTGTTGGTCCATCTTTATTGCTTTACCTTGATTGTACTTAGACTGATAATGTCTGCCTCCACCCATGAATGTTCCTGAATAATGCACATTTATCCCACTGTAGAGAAACACAAAATACAGCCATGTCCACAAATGATATGTGGAAAAAATCCTATATGTAAAGAAGAGAACTTTTTTCAAAATGATTAGTTAATTCACCCTCACAGCTCTCCAAGTCTTAAAACTTGGACTGCCATGGTGACAAGACATGTGGTAAAAAGAGAATACAAATTTAAAAGCTGTAGCATTTCATTATTACATCAACTATAAAACAGTATTGTTTTCTGAAACATAAATGATAAACTTAATTCACACAATTCACTGCATAAGGAATAACTGGGGCTCACTGGATTTTTACAGACATCCAGTTTTATCTGGTAGATTGTATTTTAGCATTACAACTGACTTCCTCAAAACCATTTGTTAAACCTTAAAGGCTAGTAAAGTTATTAGGTTCAGAGTAATTGAATTTTATAAATTTCATTATAGTTTGATCTTTCTCATGCTATTTCTCCCACCTAACTTCCTTTTACTTCTTTTCATAGCAAGCCCAGCGCTGTAATCACAACTCCTTTAACAAGGTGGCACTGTTGCTTAGCTACTGGGTTATTCACAGACCCTGAAAGGGTGATGGGAAGGCAGGGCTTCTTCCCCCTCCTACCACGAGACAACCGTGAATGCAGCAGGGCAAGTAGTCGTGGTGGATGCAATCTATTGGCTTCTCAGTGCTGCCGCTAAAGTCACAACCCTGACTGTAGCCTGCACTGCCTCTACCAGTGTATTTCTATAGCTGCTGCTGCTGCTGCTCTCCCTCCCCCTTAAGTGGTGTGGGCAGAGTGGGATGGAAGACTGCATTGGAAACCTTTTCATGGAAATGGTCTTTGCTGTTGGTATTGCTGTAGCACCATTCTGGTGACAACAACATGCCGTTGAAATGGAAAAGCGGTTCTCCTGTCAGCTGGAAATTCCCAGTGCCAGTTCTTAAGACATCCAGGTCCTCACCCCTTTCGCCTGCATACATGTGAGTAAGAGCTAAATAGCATTTGCATTATGCCATTTTGGCAATGTATATGGAGATGGATTTGTTTGCTTTCCAGTTTTTTTTTTTTTGTGACATTATTTTTTGTTGCAGCCCTAATTAGGCAGAATGCGATTGAGCCTTGCACTGTGTCAAGAGATTTGCCTTGTCCAGCATGTATTTTATGGTTCGCCGGCACACTGATTTTCTCTTGGGCAGAGGGACTCATTTTGCCGCTAGTCTGGACATGGCAAGCACCACATCCCTGACTCTTGCCCTCTCCCTGTGGCTATGTTTATTTGGGATTGGGGACTCAGCAGCTTGGGAGGAGCCTGCCTTTGTCAGGATGTCTGGCGTGCCCTGGTTTAGAAGCTATTGTCATCTGCCACTGTTCAGGAGGGGGGGGGGAGGGTAGAATGGAAGTGCTTCACACAGCCTCTCTCCATCCCCTCGCTTTACCCCTTTTTCTGAGCTCTGCTGAAAAGGGCAAGTGTCTTGTTTGACTTTTGATCTGTAAAATGTCCTTGGCCAAAAAGAGTGAGAACTAAAATCATGACAAACAAAAAAAAAAAACAACCACAGTTTTCAAGGCAAGCTAGGATAGCTGATAGCCTAAAGGTAATTTCATAGGCTAATAGGGCTTACTTGGATGGATTTTTACAAAATTGGATTTATGCAGTACACAGTTATGCAGCTTTACTTATGAGCTTAAGAGCTTAATTTTACTAGTTTTACAGAAATGTTTATTTTAGTGCATCACAGCAAGAGAGATCTGTGCTCTAACCTCTGTTTTGGTACATTTTTCTTTAAATGTCAGTGAAACAAGTGATATCTTCAACGTGGCTTATTGGAAATGTACAAATATAATATGTCTTTACACATATATAGCCCCACCTTCAAGTCCTAATCCCTACAGAAGTCTTGACTAAATAATGTCACTTTGTAGGCTCTTTACAAAATGAAACAATGCTTCACTGTTGACTTGCTAATTATGGGTTTAATCTTTATTTAACCAGGGTAGTTTAACTGGAAGCTGCTGCCTCACACATTATTCATATCCACACCTGGAAGCTGCCCAGTACGAGCACAATCTTAGCTGTTGGCCACTGAGCAGCTCCACTGGAGCAGCTGGGGGTTAACGGCCTTGCTCAAGGGCACCTCAGTACTTTTAGAGATTGAGGGGGAAAATGTGCCCTTCTCGGACAGTTTGTAGATCAAACTGGCGACCTCACACTGTGGTATACTATCTGTAATATGACTTATAAATGTAGATCGGCCAAAAATACTTGTAATATTTGATAATGAATGGAATAGGTTGAACTGACATTTCTATGTGAATCTCCATCATGAAAAATATCCATTCAGCAGATATGTTGACTGTGCATGTCATTGATGGTGATTGGTTTGTATTGTTGGTGTGTGATGAAGCGCCTTCAAAACAAAACAACATAAGCTAACAGTAAAGTGAGACCACAGCTACAAAAAATGTATTTCTTACAGGTAATTTTTCTTGATAGTTATGGACCTCTTGTCTTTCTAAAAGTATTTTTATCACTTATTTGAATACTCTATTGTATTTCTTTAGCATCACAATCATTATACTGTTACATGATTTTGAATTTCTATATAAATAGTCAGTCATTTTTCTGTTACACTACCTTTTTGTAAAAAAAAAAAAAAAAAATCATGCTGTATCAATGACTTAACTACTGTATATTATGTCTGCCTTCATAGAAAATGGTGTGCACACACTGGCAAGTGAAGCATATTCAAGCCTTGAAGCTCCACCTTAATCTGCCCAGTGTGGCTCAGCCCCACCAGACCACCTTCTATTTTGAAACATGTATATTGTAAGCTGTGTTTTTAGGCAGACTGATATTGGGCCCCCAATTATAGGTTACTCTGTGGTCAGGGAGAAGTCACTCTTTATAGGCCATTTGAGTGGTGCCTCTGTTTGGCTTTAGGGACATTTTTAACTTGGTATGCTGGTAGGGTAATCTTTGTATATGTAACCAAAGCAGCAGAATGACACAGGAGAGAGCTTTCGGAATATCTGACATACATAATGTGTAAAGAATTAAGAGGTGTTTTGCACAATGTGCTTGGCTGTTGTGAACCACCCTAATCTATATATAGACTGGTGAACTGCCTGTGGTGCAGATATCATGCTAGCGAGGAATGGTAAAGGTTCCCTGCCAGTATGACCCCTGGAATAATCTTCAGCTCAGTAAGAAGTCATTGGGTTTATCTTTCATTCCACAAAAAGTCCTTGAAATGAATGTCATCCCTTATCTTACAGTGATTCAGTGCTAAGCACTTAATATGTGTGACTGCTGTCTTTAGTAATCACCTCTTGGAGGCGTCATGGTGAGCCAGCAGCCTTAACTGCGGCAACGCCTGTTCGATTCCAGTCAGGGACATTTAGCACATGTCATACTCTCTTTTCTCTCTCCCCTTGTACCCTGTCACTCTTTGTCAACAATCTAATGGAGGCAAAATGCAAGAAAATCAATCTTTCAAAAACAGACTAAAATAGGATAACATCTTGTATATTTTGACCTTCATATTTAGTTTTAGCACATTAGAGTCTTATCTGCTGCTCTCCCTTGGTGCTGATTTATGTATTTTTTTGTTCAATTGTTGAGACTTTAGTTAATACCAGTGTGACCAGATTAAATTCCATACAGATAGTGGGTAAAATGAAAGCTTTGAAAGTCTGTTTAACAGACTTTTGCAAATGTGGATGCTTCACATGTCTCATGTGGCTGTCAAATCCTGCTGCTGCTGCTGCTGCTGCGTCCTCTGTGCGGCTGCTATGAGATTATTTTAAGTGTCTGAGGTAAATGGCCAATTAGTTTACATACATTTCTTTAAACCCTACTCCATTACCAACCTAGATTAATTAATTAAATTAATTAAATTAATTAAACAATTAATCTGTTCTAAAATAATCAGAACAGTTGATTTGACAGCTGACATAAAACTGAATAAGAGGTGCATTTGCGCTGGAGGATTTTCATTTACTTTGACTTTGAACATCAACTTCCGCTGACAAAAAATACATTTTTCATGGTTAAAAATTCATAAAACAGTGGAGTTATACTTGAGGGCCTCACCAGATATATCCAAGTGTGATTTATGTGTTAATTGGACTCAGGGATGATATGCCAGTAGAGATGTTAAAACTACAATGCTGCTCTTAGCCAATATACTGTATGATTTTAATGGAAGGTGGAGAATCAGCTGGTGTGCTACATCAGCTAAAAAGTAGTTCAACTGAAATAGCCTGCTCTGAAATGAAAACATTAAAAGTGAATGATTAATATGCTCTCTAAATGCCTGGCTAGATGGTCATTGATCACAATGATGTGAAACAACACATGATAATTTACATAAAACATATTAGATTGCTTAATTGTTTGCTTGAAAACTAAAACAGAATATTGAATGCCACCTTCCTGAGAGCAGCATCTGCCAATGTTTTTAAATGAGGCCAGTATTGTGTCATGGTTTTGATATTCATAAGTATCCAGCTTCATGTGGACACACACGCACGCACGCACGCACGCACGCACGCACGCACGCGTGCGCGCAATTGCTTCGGCCCCTGGTAAACCTGAGTCACATGTGCCTTGCTACGGGAAAAATTATCAACTTTAAAGAGTTGTGGTGGAGCTTTTAATTCACCTGCCCTTTGGAATGGACATTTAGTTCTTGCTGACTTGTGGCCATTTTATACAAAAAATGCAGTAGCCACCCAGGGATCATTTATTTTCACTGAAAGGCCAGAGGGGAGGCACAGCCAGTCTGACTGGCAGACCATCAAGTGAGTTCAGTCAGGTGAAACAGTCATGTCTGTGCTCATCACACACACACACACACACACACACACACACACACACACACACACACACAGACAGGTGCACACACATTTCCCTACTCAAAGCTGAGCTGTAATGAAGTTGGGTGGAGTTTCAACTCACAGTTGACCAGTCATAGGCTGTTATTATGTATGAGTAAGATGAATCATAAAATCCTGACGCATCATAGAAATCCCTCATTGGATAGATGATCAGATTCACCATGTTCCTGTCCACATGTCAGAACATGGCTTAGAATAAGAAAAAAAACATGAAAAATTCACCAAATAAAAGTGTGACTTGTAAGATTAATAATGGTAAACTTCTGAATCCCAACACATTCATCAGCTCAGGTCAGTCTGACTTTACGCTTTACCACTTCCATCTTTTTGTAGGGGTATAAGGTTGTTAACACTCACTGATGTTCCTTCCTCAGTATTTGCTCTGCTTACGTAGCTGCAGATTTAGAGGTTGTAACTGGACTCACCTAATGGAAGGTGTACCCCACCGGCACAGTCGTGGGAATCAAAAATATATACATTATATACATTTCAATATTGCTGACCTACAGGGACACTTCCCATTATCTAATGCCTTGACTCATCTGTTGAATTTTTGTTTAGAATCTGGAGTCAGTCCTCGGGTACACGTACCCTGCCTGGTCTACATATGGTGAATAATACCACAGATATGCAGTGACTATACAGAACAGCCTATTTTGTAGCTATTTCTAATTTATAAATGTAAACTAATATTAGTAAAGTCAGTATTATTCTGGCTGTCCTTTTGGATTACACTTACTCAGCTGGATCATGTTTCTTCTTATAGCATCCTTCAGGTTAATTTAGCATTTGGTACATGTGGACAGATTGCTCCACCCACATGCAAACACGCTCTGAAGCTTGTTTTGCTTAACCACTTAAGATGCAGGTTGAAACTGTGGTTTTGAGACTTAATTTCAGGTACTCATGAATTCCCCAGTTCTCTCTGATGTGAAAGCCTTGACCTTAAAGTGCTCTCTGATTATAAAGTTTAATTACAGACTCATTATAGCATACAGACGGCTACGATTATTAGCAGTGAGGAGCAATTATCTGGAGATCATGCCCAGTCTGTCCTGGACAGAGTGAGCCGCAAATATCTCTTGGAAATATCACTGGACTCGCTCACTGGATGCTTAACAGTTTCCTTGACAGTTCTTACTACAGAACTTACTAGTTCGTACTTACCTGATCAAAAATGTGAGGTGATGCAACACAGTCAAACAACATGATCACAGAGGCTTCATGCAAATCACATATCTCTCCTACCATACACTTTGTGACACCCTGGGTGGTTGTTTTTACATTTTGTGTTTATCATTTCACTGTGAGACCTTCATTGCACTTTTACTGAAGCTCATAAAGGACGTCCTCTCATAAATACAACTCCGGTTTGTTTGTAATAGAACCTACTCAAAGTTTTTTGTTTTTTTTCAGCTTCCAAGAGTTCAATTAAAACCTAAAGTGTTTATGGTATTCCGTTTTTAAAATCAGAAGTACATGTGTTATTTCCAACATTTTAAAAGAGTTTTCAATAGTGCATTGCAACTATCCATTCAGTTAGTTAAGGCAGAGCATTAATTATGGAACATGCATCAGAATGGGCAGAGCAAACAACATTTGTCAGACATATGGGACACAGATGTTTGAAATAGTCTGAACTGAATAGATTATGGCTCATTTTTAAAAAATATTTTTCTACATTTAAAAATATCTATGTTCATTATGATGATGAACATATTCACATTTTCATATTGTCCTCTATCCACCAGACGCGTTGTCACATTTTAGACTCACCAAAGTCTGTTTGATGGGACGGAGACGGTATGGGAGAACAATTTAAAGACTGCACAACTACCTCTCTTTCTCTGCTGTATTGCTTCTCGCTGGGTGTGTGGTGGGGAAAGGGAAACAAGAGCTGCTCCCACTTGTGTGAAATTTTGAGAGAAATTTCTCAATAATCATCTGGCTAGTCTCATTCTAGGTTTGGTGTTTGGAAGTGTTTAGCATGCTAATAAGTAAGCAGAATATTTTTTTGACATGACATCCATAGACAACCTCGGCAATACTGGAAATCCAAGTGATTCTATACGTTAGATTTGCAGTTAGTCCTTCAGTTCAATGATGCTGCTGACACAGAGGCTGTAGTCATTGCCTATATGATGTAGGGGTTTCTATTTTCTGCATCTCAACAACTGCACTTCATAAAGTGTTTTTTTTTTCTCCCAGGAGAAGAAGCTGTTCAACATGTAGCTTTATTGCATTGTTGTGCTCGTGATTGAGATGATTCTTCAGTGTAGGTGTCTGTCATTGCTCTGCTTGCTAGAACAAATGGGGATTTCCCTTCTGACTCCACTCACATCACTTCAGAGGTTTTTAGAGTGTTGCCCGTGTTTAGTTTCCATGTGCCTTATCACCTTTTCTTGTGCCTTTCTGTTTTATATGTGAGTGATTTTGGAACACTTGCCAGACTCTACGAGTCCTGTGATGTTTTTTTCCTTGTTTTTTTTTTTTTTTGTTTATACTGCTGCCTCATTGTCTTGTCTCTTTTGCTCCCAGGCTCTTCCTGTGTTCCTGTTAAAACGGTGTCACATTAGTCCACTGTAACCATAAGCAACTAGAATGTAATGAAACTTTTAAATGGCTGTGTAATGCAGTTTGTACAAAAATTAGTCCAAGAAAAATAGGCTGCAATCAATTTTTTATTAGCACTACACACATTTTATCTGGGATGTCTGGCTCTTTTACTGATTGTGCTTCCTGTCTCCTGTGAGTAAAAGTTGTCAAGTACGGCCTGTAACCGACTCCATAAAGAAATTCTGTGATAGAGACTTAATCACCCAGTACATCATCATGTCTAATATCTTCTAATGGGTTAGGGTTACTCACTGACCAGTCATAAAACACATCACAATACTGCAAATTCATTCCTGGCGGTACTGATCTTGTAAGATAAGATGAAGTATTTGCTTTAAAATAGATGTGAAAATATATGAACCTATCCTTTAACATGGGTGTAAATATTTTCAAGTAAATTCCACCATACAAGTTCTTAGTTATTTTGCTCCAGAAACCATGGCATTGCTCTTTCAGATGTTCAGAACCTGAAATAGATTAGATTAATGAAGTTTCCATCAATGCATGGCTAAACATGACAAGACAGCAAAGCTATACTCATTAATCTTTTAAGACCCTTCCACTGTCATCCCCGAGAAAAAGCCAAGTTGAGTTTAGCTTCCTGAACTGTCACTGGTGGAAGGATGTTTTTTAAGCTTTCCACTGATGTGAAGGGGCTGGATGGACTCTTCCCCATGTTACTTCATTACTTCTTTTTCAGTCCTCTTGCTTCTTAATTTTCCCTCAGGCCCCTTTTTTCTTCAAGCTCTGCTCAAAACCTAAATTGATGAAAATGAAAGTAACTTTGCTGCTCGTGCAGATTGTCACTAGCATTAAAATAGGATCCATAGCATGTCATGCCTCCTATTTGTTCTTTTCATTGTAGTTAACAATGTACTTTCCAGTGCTTACTGTGGGAAGAAAAAAACCATGTGGCCAAATGGCCCATAGTGTAAACACAAGCAATCCACACTGCACTCCAAGCCAGCCATAGCTCTTCTTTTTTTTTTTTTTCATGTATCCATCAACCAGGATATTTTTTGCATTTGTTGAAGTTAGACTCTGAAATGAAAACCTTCCTGTGTACCATAACTATGTGTGTGATTATTATAAGTAATGATTCTTCTCTAATTGAAATGATACTGTGAATGTGTCAGCCAGCGATTTGGGATCTAACATACTACCAAATTTGGGAATATAAGATGCAGTGTATAAGCATGAGAGCATAAGCCGCCAGTGGTCTTTTTATCAAAGACAAAAAGGCTTTTACCTTTGTCTATAATCTATCACTTCCAGCTTGGCTTGAGGTCAGTGTTTTTATATCGGAGAAAAAGATGAAATTGGAGCTTTTTGTGATCATTTTAATATCCCCCTAGTTTTAGTTTTTTCACATACATTATACCCTCCAGGAGATAAGTATCATTATGTGTCATGTTAGTTTGATATGGGGTTTTATATTCAATTGTGAACAAGTGTGAACAATATACTGCTGTATATCAAATTAAACTGTAAAATCAAAACCATATTTATCAATGTATCTGAGCGTTCATTTTAATCCCTGAATTGATTTAACAAATGAAATTTAAAGTGTAATGTTATTGTTGATACACATGAAACAGACTTAAACATACCTAAAATAAACCAGTAATAGCCATCGGTAGCAGGCATTTAACAGGCTAACAGTTTATGAATTCTTCTGTGATGTTAAATAAATGATTTCTGCACTGGTCAGTGCTCAGCCGCTCTAAATCTTTATTCATAACTATCGTCAAACACACTTTGGTCATGGATACAGCTAGAGATTCAGTCTCTGGTGTCTTTGGGAAGAGCAGAACTTTTATGTGGGATGCTGTAGCTGTTGTTTTCTTTGTTTCGTTCCGGCAGCCACCAACACTCCTTTGTGGTTTGGACAACCCACTCTCTCCTCGCTGCCTGTCCGACTTACCACCTGACGGGGTAAATGTACCAGTACATTGCCTGTGCTGTGTCTCAGTGTGATTGTGACCGCTGTTTAAGCCATGCCAGTTTCTCAGCGTTTAGTGTTGGTGGTGTTCACAATTTCCTACTAGTTGTAGTTCATGATCATCCTCCTTGTAAAATGTACCTGATTACTGATCCCGTCCTCTCATCGTCATTTTAAAACTTGTACTATCTAAGTATTAATCTTCAAGATTTGTATGTAATAGACCTTGAGCATGTGCAGGGTAGATCATAGAGTTGTACCTGTTTTCCTTACCTTTTGTGGTATCAGAAATCTCCATGTTTTTGTGTTTGTTTTGTCTTTTTTGTTAATGTATCCTCATTGGTCCTCCAACCTGCTCCTCAGTTCTTGTATGGCATGTGAAAGGAATAACAATTAGAATCGACCTAACCTTTTCTTAATGTTTATCCATCATACCCCCAAAATGTCTTTGGCCTAATCTTCTTGGAAAGAAGACTGCAGCTGACTGCGAGTCTGCTGAAGTCTTCTTGGTGTGTTCAAGTGCAAAGATGTGAGGTGACGTGAGGTGACACAAAACATTTGATCAGTCAGCTTTTGTCGTATTTGAGGCTCAGAGTATCCGAGCCCTAAAGTGAAATTTTTGTGAGAAGAAAAGAGAAAGTTTTCATTCCACAATTCCTTAGACAAGTGGCCATGAAACGTTTTATATCTGTAAGACTAAACGTGTCAAATTGCATAACTTTTTTTTTTTTTTAACTGTTTTTTAATCTCAATGACATTTCTAACCAGATTATGCAGCCAAAGCAGCGCTGACATATTTGTGGTGTGGGAGTTAACTAATTTTTCTCAACTCCAGGTGACCTTGGATAATTGTGACTCACAACTTTGCAAGTAAATTTCATTATTATGCTTTTCCAGTAACAACTCCATGCATTCACATTCAGTCTGTACTGTGTAATAGTTACTTTAAAGATACTTATTAATAGCACAAGCACTAGCAACAGTTTCATATTAATGTGCACATTGTGAACATCACAGGACTATTCTGTTCTCTACTCATAAGCAAAGCAGAGTAAAACAAAGGTGTTGGCTGTTCTCTCCTGCCTTATCGGCTCATTTTCTTCACAAATCAAAAGCATACCAAAACAGCAGCTATAGACCATAATATCGACACCCTCTTAAAATAATGGCCTAAGTCATTTTTTCAGGTTTTTCAGGAAACACAAAAAACTCAACAAAAGAGTCACACTTTTGACATAGGCCATTATACAACCGGGGGTAGAATTGCATGTTCCCCTCAACTGAGGATTCAGGCGATTTTACCAGAGGTGGCCAGCATCATGAGGGGGTGATTTAGGCAAAAAAAACATTTTTGTCAAAACATGACTTAGGCCATTATTTTAGGAAGGTGACGATATGTAAATGGGTGTTATTAGTTTATTTGTCCTTCTGAATGCTGTTGTTGTTTATCTCATGGCTGAGTCATAGAAGTAAGATTTTTAGATAGAAATAATATAAATCCTTTCAATCATTCAAATGACAGATTATTGATTGAGCCATTAGTGTAACCTTAGCCTGAGCCTTCATTTTGATTGTCAGAATCATCAAAATAATAACAGACTACAGACATTTTCTTCAAATCACATGTCATGTTGTGCTCTGTGTGTGAAAAAAAAACAACAAAAAAACATTTTTATGTGACAGATATATGAATATACCAGATAACTCTTATAATACATCTATTACAGATCTCCTACCTTACCATTTACATACAAGACTTGTTTTTGAGGAGCAAAGATCTGAAGAATGTAGATCACTAAAAATGTTTTTCATTTATAAGTAAAACTATACACATGCTCCAATCACATTGATCTACATCAGATGCAGTGCAGTTGTAATGTCCGTATATTAAGTCTGATAAGTGAAAAATATTTGTACAGGAACCTTTCAGGAGCGAGGACATTTTAGCCCTTTATTTTTGGCATGCATGTCTTTTTATCCTGCACCTAAAAAGAATATTAAATTGCGAATCTTGACATTTGTCTTATTTTTGTGTCACTGTCATGATTTCAGCTGAATTGAAATAAGTTTTGAATGAGACTAGTCTAAATCTGCCTCATTAATTAGTTAATTTCAAATATAAAGAAGAACTGTATGACAGTAGTCTGCCAAACATTTTAATAGCATCTAAAATCTATGTTTTATTATAAAATGTTGAATGATGTAGCCTCAAAGTAGAGATGACATCCACTAACAAATTCTAAAACCACTCTGCTAACCGCAAAAAAATCAAGGGGACCTGGAATTGCTTCATTATATAAATAGTCCACCCAAAAACCATTAGTCTTCTACATCTGACAAGCGTTGCCTGCTCATGGGCCTGTTTGAAGACACAAATCTACTGCAATGCTGAGCCAGACATTTTTGTAAAAGAACATTTTATCAAAACCAGGCCAATCTTCATCTGAAAATGAACGCCTTTTAAGTCTCTGATGCCACATTCAATGACTATTCTGTCATCTCTATATACTGCATGGAGAATAGTTGTAATATTTTAAGCTCACTTTTCATTCAGTGTGTGAAATGCAGATTTTTATGCATCATTGTGGTTCACAGCACTTGTGTCTGTGCATCACCTCTTATTAGAGGTGCAAGTTCAGGCACCTTTTTTTTCTTTTTTTTTTTTTTAATACACAAACCGCCCCATTATTATCAGTCACAAGTTGTTCCTTTTTGGTGTTAGACTTACTTTATCACCTTAAACACTCTGTGTGCTTCACCTCCAAAAAACCTCCATAGTCTTTTTGAATTGCACTGTTAACACCAAGGCCAGCTGTTTCTCTTGTTATAGAGGCAGCAGCACACAGGAGCTTGACATCAGTCAAGGAGGCGCAGTCCTCACTGACATAACCTTTAGAGACAGTTGTGCTGTTTGCTAGCAGATGACAAATGCTTGGCTGGTTTTGTTGATTAACAGACTGTTTATAATTTTTTACCCAAATGAGCTTCATACTCTAATGGCATTTTTGTCAGCACAAAATGTACCCGTATCCCTAGAGTATTCCCCTTGGGGCTTTTGAGTCACACTTGCCATCTTTCCACATTCATTCTCCGTGGGCCAGTAAGAACTTTAAATTATATTACATCACAGGTTAAGTCCTGGTTGTAGCAGAAATTTAATACTTTTGCACAATTTTGGTTCGACTGTCCTAGAGCACAAGGAATATCATGAGAACTGGGCCATGCAGATTATAAGGAAACACAAGAATATCAGAACAGAGCATATTTCTTTTTACTCAGGAGTCTGTTAAAGACTCCAGATTTCTGGTGTAGTGTAGAATCCCTGGGTTATGAATCAATTACACACTCTGAAAAAAATCTTCCATTTACTTCAATTATCATTAGCAGTGTTTGTGTCTCCTCTGAAAACCAAGAAGTAATGACTGTACATGTATTGTGGTTTCATATTTTAGTCAGTGTTTTTCTAAAAACTAATGATCTATTCACCACTGCGCAGCCCATTTCAAAATAGAGTAATTTAATTTCATGTCCTCATTTAACCCAGATCCACGATTCATCCCATAGCTGCGCAGTTTATTGAAGGAAAACGCTTCCACAACCATGAAGGTCCTGCTCGGGTCAAAACACTCGAGGCAGAATAATTCTGTTTATCAAAACTTCACCCATAATTTACAAAAATATCCTAGTAGCTTTAATTTAGCCATTTCACTTTCTTACATATTTTTGCAAATACTTAGGTTCAATGATATTTCTGTGAAGCATGTTTTATGTCTTGGGTACTAAAGCCTTGCCTGTGGCCCTTAGAGGCCACAATATACCTTATAACCCACATACAGAAGTATTGGATGGAGCAAACAACATGAAAAGGTCTTAATGTCTTATCCATGCACAAGTGATCCATGCAAATTGTATGGCAATGGATCTATTATATTTATGAGATATAGTTTATGTTTGAAGTTGATATCTTGGCCTTTTTTTCTTTTTTTTTTTTTTTTTTAAACTGCTTTTTAGATTTGGATATTGTGTTCAAGGGGTAAATGGCTGCATTTATATAGCACTTATATCCAAAGGGCTTTACAATATGCCTCTCATTCACCCATTCTCTGATGGCAGCAAGAAGCAGACTGCCATGAATGATGTTGCCCAGACCATCAAAGAGCAATTTGGTGTTCAGTGTCTTCAAGAAAATTTTAACATGTGGACAGGAGACACTGGCATCAAACCGCCACCCATGTGGAAGGACACTATGTCCTGAGCAATGGCAGCCCCTAGGAGAGGTGGTCAATTGTGGCAAGAAAATAGGTCAGGGTCTCAGTATAATACCAGGATTCATTCTATGGATACAACAAATATCTATGTTAAATATCATGGAAATCCAGCAAATAGTTTTTGACCTTACAGTTGCGCCAGGTAAAAGGTCAGGGAGACACAAATATCAGTGGGAATGGTCATCTTCAGAGGACTATGAATGCTCGAGCCATATTTCAAGACCCTCTGGGAAGCTGTTGACATAATTTGCTTTGGACCAAACTGTTGAATGGACTGACTAACCAAGTAGCCTCACCATTCCTCCCGCAAATGTGTCTTGCTCCTAGCTTCTGTAAAACTAAGCAATTCAGTGAGATCATAGTAGTTCAAGTAAAACATTAATCTTAGGGCTTCACAATGCAAATTTCATTGTTTTAGTATTGATCCTCAACAGCTTAGTTGGTCGGCATAAGCATATATATTTGCACACCATCGTTTCTGATATAAAGTAGTTGCTTTAGTTTCATTAGCCATGGCTATTTTGCAGATTACAACCTACACATTTGACTTCTAAATGATCATAAGACTGATAAGAGTCGCATTCATCACTAATGTTTTGGAGGAAAATGTCTTGCAGCTAATGTTTCTGTTACTTTCTGAGCTTCTGTTTTCTAGCTGTTATGTCATACACATATTTCAGTGAATTACTTAGAACATGTATGCAATGTGCAATTCTTATTTTCTTTTTTAAAAACAAGGAAAACACACATTTTCAGAGAAGATGGAGATTTACAGTGGCACACAAAATCAAATAGGGAAGCAGTCAAGTCATAGTTTAGACCACTGATTTTAGTCCCCCCCCAGGGCACTTTGGGAAGGTCAGAGCATGCATGGTTCACTTCCACTCCATTATTTTCCCAACCGGCCCAGGCTAGCAGACCTGCAACTTTTAGGTGACGATTTGTCTAACAATTAGGCTACCATCACCCAATATGTCCTTTTTAAGTAGTGTCACTTTGAAAACTTCTCTGTCCTACTTTCTATAAGCTAAAATTAGATGGAAACACGTGTTTTTGCTACCCTTTTGAAGTAAAAACTTCTTTCTTTTTTCCTAATAGATCCCTCGTGGAGGACGACGACGCTCACATGAAAGTTGCTCTGGGCTATGGTGATATGGGCATCTCTGCTCACCTTCAGGCATCAAAGACTGGAAACACTCGATTTTTCACAAGCAACACACACAGCTCAGTTGTTCTTCAGGTGAGAGTTCCGACATCTAGTGACAGTTTCTTATGAAAAAGTGAATGTTAAGTCAAATATTGTCATAATGTGATGATAATGTTTTTTTTTGTGTTCGTTTAGAGTTCAGGGAAGTCATGTGGGCTATATAGTAATTCACATTTCTTAGCATTATTTCTAGAATGAGATAAGGCTCTATCCAAGTTAATCTATTCCTACTACAAGACTACAAATGCAGCAAATGTCTTAATTTAATTTCTTTGCACACTACAAAATCAAAACTACCTCAAAGAGCCCACGGCAAGAATTACTGGAAACAATTAAATAGCTTAGATAATGTTGCAGTAATTAACCAAAAGCATTTGGGACTTGGTTTCTGTCTAATTTGATTGAGTGAGCACAACATGAATATTTTTGATTATATTGCTTATCAAGAATGGAACAGAAAAGCTTTAATAGAATGTAGCAAGTTTTTGAAGTGACATTTTGTTGTATGTATTTGAAGTCATTAACAGTTGAAGTACATAACACCATGTTGACAAAGAACATCAACTACCCTGTCACTTAGGTGCAGTCACAGTTTATCTCAGCTTGCTAATGCTATCTATGCTCACAAAAAGAAAAAGTAAACAACTCGCATACAGCGGAGCACTGAATAATCTAACAAATTACGCCATTACGAGAAGCAGGCTGCTTCAGAATGTCACCACTTTGCATATAGTTACAATCACCCTAAAGTTGTAGTGGGTGCTGTTTTTGTTGAGGCCACAGCAGTGTCTGCCCTTCATCCCCAGCTTTCATTGAAAATGACTGGCTGTTGGCTGCTTTTGCTGCTAATTAATCGTTTGGTGTCAGAGCACAGTAATGGAATGATAATGATTTTTGTCGGCTATCTGATCTTACAACCTGATAGTGCAATCAGTTAGTCTCAGCTAGCTGGTGCATTTGGAAGAACCCCACCTAAAAACAACTCGCCATTGATTATTGCATTCAGTTGGTGTAGTGTGTTACAGGATCAACGTGTGCCGTCTATTTTCTGGCTGGCTCAACATTAGACTACCTGCCATCACCATTTATTTTTTTTTATTAGATGTGGTTGTCAGTGAAATCCAGTGTGTGAATAAGTGAGTGGATGTGTGAAGAATGTGGTGTGAGGGTGACAAAAAAGCTCAGACTGTAAATGTGTAGCCTGAAGCACGTGGCAGCCAAGTGATTAAACAATGACAAAATGTGCAAAGTCTGACTCTCCAAGGAGTCACTGCAGTTGACTTCATCCTGTAAATGAACAGTACAGCCATCTTGGGATTATTTGTTTTAAATATCAACAACAGGGTGAAGCCAGAAGTCTGATGTACTGTAGCTAATACCTCCATTAAGTACAACTCTACCTACAAGGTTATGGGAATGGGAATTGATAATATTTTATGGATACCAATGCCATTATCTATTTTGCTTATCGGTTCGATTCCTTATTGATCAATTTTCTTGTGGCAAAAATAGTAGGCCTACACAGTGTCAATCCAACATTTTTCTGAGTCTGAACAGGAAAAGGACATGTGGGTGACTCGAGTGTGCAAAAGCTCCACTGTTTAACTGTTGTTTAAATTTAGGTTCTCTTAGTCAAAGAAAAAAATCTGCTAGGCCTGCTTGCAAGGCACTAATGTTATTATAACATTGGATATTTACCCTCAGTAACAGACATGCTGAATTTAAGACCATGGTGAACAGGAACATATGTGAAATTACCATTTTACAGAGATTACAGCTAGCACTGTCGTCATCTTTATGAAATGAAGCCACGCTTGGGACAGTTTCTTCCTCTCCGCCATGAGTCCTCCTTGTTGCAAGTTTCCGACAGTGTCGATGCAATGCTTGCAATGTGCAACTGTATGGAAAAACATGCCGGCATCATAAAGGGGATTGATAAGCTTGTAATCATACGATTTCGATGGTTCACACAATTTGGAACCGACTCTCAACTAGAACCGGTTCTCGGTTCCCATCCCTGCAATGGTACGGTAAAGCTGTAGCTCTAAACGTACAACTCTGAACCAGTTTATGTGTAAGAAGGTCAAGAAAATGAGCAGGCTGCAGTCAGACAGCTCAAGTAGACTAAAGGGCCATCACATACTGTGAGCTCACATCTCACTGGGCATGGCCAAGATGTGTTTTGGTGGGAAATACCGTTTTGTACCAAACTCACCTTTGGTAGCTCAGACAGAGACGGCCTACTTTTCTGGAATAAAAACACTGCATATTTCAGGTCCTCTATGCATAGCTCAGTGACACTCATCTCTCTCTTTCCTCTTCTTCTCTTAGGGATTTGATCAGCTGAGGATAGAGGGTTTGCTATGTGATGTCACGCTGGTGGCCGGGGACGGCGATGAAGCTTTCCCTGTACACCGTGCCATGATGGCCGCCTCCTCAGACTATTTCAAAGCCATGTTCACAGGTGGGTCTGCACAGCCTCACACTGACCAGAGCAATCTGCCCAACAACGAGTATTTTATTGGTACCACTTAACGCTGATGTACTTTTTCATATGGAATGTGTTTCTTGTTGCTTTGTCGCATGCATTTGATTGCTTTATATCTTCTTCTTCTCTGCCTGCACTGTTTTTTCTTTAGTAAAGCATGATCGATCATGACCATCTCCATGCTTCACCTCAGTAATGACATGTCACTGTGATTTTGTCTTAGTTCCCACGTCCCTCCTGTGTGTGTGTGTGTGTGTGTGTGTGTGTGTGTGTGTGTGTGTGTGTGTGCGCATGCATAATTCATAAAGATTTCCATATTATAAAACCAACCAGGTGAAGTCATTGCCATGCATTCATGGTCGTTCATATTTGTAATGAATGTAAGTAATCTGCGCTTTGTATGCAGAGGTAGTAGAACCTTGAATACCTTTTTGAAACACATACAGTGGTGTGAAGGGTGTTTTCAGGAATAGTTGAAAAACTGTAAAAAGATAGCTTATTTTTAAACGCGGCAAACGTTTCACAACAAAAAAGGTAGTAAAACTAGAAAAGACAGTTCTTGTGTACTGTACTGGGTTTTATTTGGCTTTTTTCAGTTAAACCCAAAGAAAACAGGCAACAAAGTGGTTGCTAGTAAAAGTGACTTCACTGACATGATTGGAAGTTGTATTGACCTGTAGCCTTTTCATATTATGATGTTTTTTTTCATGACTAGAGCTTTGAATATAGCACTATAGTCATTCACATTACAAAGTTACAGTAATGAGCAATGAAAGTGAATTTTAATTTTGGAACAGCTGATGGGATTACTTTTGATCTCATTTCGTGGCAGAATTGGAAGTAAGTTTGGACGTTTGGCATTTAAAGTATATGATGAAGATGAAGAAGGCTCTGCAATGAGAACAGAGGAAGAGCTTATTAAAGTAGGAGTAAGGGGAAACTGTACTTAGAGTTAGGGATTTCTTATTAGTGATAAGGAAGCCGTGTGAGCATAGACGCTGAGCAAAGGTTTCTCCCTAAGACCTTCAATCCTTTCTAAACGTAAGTCCTTTGACATTAAAAAATACATGACTTCATCTAGATGCATATGAAATGTTTTCACATTTTCAGCTTAATTGAATTTGTTCAGTCGTGTAAACTTTATTCTTCAAGTTCTTAAAAAAAAAAAAAAAAAAAACCAAAAGAAACAAATAAGCTGCTAGCAGGTCTGTCAGTCAAATAAGATTATGTATGTTTGTGCCACATGTAAGCATCTACTTTTATTTATCCCCTCCTCTGTCCTGATGCAGGTGGAATGAAAGAACAGGATTTAATGTGCATCAAGCTTCACGGAGTTAACCGAATAGGCCTGAAGAAGATCATTGACTTTATCTACACAGCCAAGTTGTCACTCAACATGGAGAACCTGCAAGACACACTTGAGGCAGCCAGCTTCTTACAAATCCTTCCTGTGCTGGACTTCTGCAAGGTCTTTCTTATATCTGGGGTAAGGAAGCAGACACACAAGGATCAGCTGTACAGGGCACAGCTTTCCTATAATCATCACCAGTTGTAAAATAGCAGGTGTTTTCATTTGTATCTCATAACAGAAATGCTGTTGTGTGTTTAAATGTTTAAGAGCATTGGCTAAAATAATGGATTTTAGGATTTCAAACCAAATTTTAAATAAATTCAGTGGTTTAATCTCATTAAATCTTGCCAAACTATTTTCAATTTAAGTTTGACACTCTAGAAATCCTGTGAGAGTGTGTTTGAGTCAGACCCAGCGAGCACATGCATAAAAGCACATCAATAAGGGTCTGTTTTCTCTTGTCATCATTATCTAGAAATTTCCAGTCATAATCATTTCTGCTCTCACTAAGACTTGATTTGGTTTTGCTTGCTGTCTTAAAGTCAAAAGCTAAGGTGGTCAGATTCTGCTTGGCAACATGTATGTTAGAGCAACCTGCTGAAGACAAGTGACAAGTAGCCCCTGGTTAAGAGCTTGTTTCACAAGGCAGATTACTACTCTATGTAAAACGTAGAGAACAACCTAAAATTTGGAACATGAACTGAAGTAAAAAGAGTTGTATCATGTTTTTAGTGCACTTACTCAGCTAACTTGATAAATATGTGCTTCCAGGTAAGTCGTGAAATATGCTATGTGTATAAATGTCATTTTTATAATAAAAAGGATATGAATTCAAATCATGTATGTCGACTTTGGCATGTTCAAAAGGTATGTAGTTGTTTTTACTTTTGAATACACTGCTAAAATGTAAGTAAAACTAATTAGTGTGGATGCAAATTAGAGCAGCAACGAATGATGACTTTCATTGTTGATTTTTATTTTTTTTTAATAAATCCTAGAGCCATAGTGACATGTTAAAATGGTTTATGTCACTACTCTTGCCAAATGTCTAAACACTTAAAAGGTATTACATTTAAAGGTATTACATTTACTATGATATAAAACAGAGGCAGTAAATCCTCATGTGCACTACTTAGCTGTGTACTCTGTGTTACAGGGGGAGACTATGTTAATTTGTCTTATTGCAGCATCCGTCAAAACTAAATCACTGATATTTTGTATCGAATCATTCTGTCTAATGATGAGTTTCTGGTTACAAGCTGAGAAGATCAAGTTACTTTTTTCTATGGATGAGTGCTCAATGTTAGTTGCAGCTTTCCATGATTTTGATTTCTTCTTCCTTGCAGGTTTCTCTCGACAACTGTGTAGAGGTGGGCCGCATTGCCAACACATATAACCTCACAGAGGTGGACAAATATGTCAACAACTTCATCCTGAAAAACTTCCCGTCACTGCTGGGCACGGGAGAGTTTGTCAAGCTACCATTTGAACGACTGGCTTTTGTACTGTCCAGTAACAGCTTGAAACACTGCACTGAATTGGACCTGTTCAAGGCTGCGTGCCGCTGGCTACGCTACGAAGACGGTCGTATGGACTATGCCCCAAAGCTCATGAAGAACATCCGCTTTCCCCTCATGAACCCACAGGAGCTCATCAATCACGTGCAGACAGTGGACTTTATGCGCACGGACAACACCTGTGTCAACCTTCTCCTGGAAGCTAGCAACTACCAAATGATGCCCTACATGCAGCCAGTTATGCAGTCAGAACGGACAGCCATCCGCTCGGACAGTGCCCACCTGGTCACCCTGGGTGGTGTTCTGCGCCAGCAGCTAGTTGTGAGTAAGGAGCTGCGTCTGTTTGATGAGAAGGCTCATGAGTGGAAGGCGTTGGCTCCCATGGACGCACCACGCTACCAACATGGCATCGCAGTCATTGGCAACTTTCTCTATGTGGTGGGTGGCCAAAGCAACTATGACACCAAAGGCAAGACAGCAGTGGACACCGTGTTCCGGTACGACCCTCGCTACAACAAGTGGATCCAGGTGGCGTGCCTTAATGAGAAACGTACCTTCTTCCACCTCAGTGCACTCAAGGGACACCTCTACGCTGTTGGTGGAAGGAATGCTGCCGGGGAACTTGGTGAGTTTATTTCTCTGCTTGTTTGTTTTAGCTATCCTTTTATGTAACAACAGAAATCTTAAATTAATATTGTATGAGATTGTACACTTAAATATCAAGGAGCATTAGGAGAAAAAATGTGCAGTTTAAAAAGGCTGCAAGCACACTGATGGTGGTAATCAAGTGTTGTGCCTACACATGATTTGCTGTTTCAGCATGTCTGTGCATAATCTAAGAGGGTGTGCACATGATCATGACCATCTTTACAATCAAATGTCATCCAATAGAGGAGCATCTCAACACATGCAGAATCCTGTCTAACATTGAATGTTCACATTTAGTTCTCACTGTGTCACAGAAATGTTTCATAATTTTTGGGGCTATATTTTGGTGGATTGTTGTTGTTGTTGTTGTTGTTGTTGTTTTTTTCACCTTTCATAATGTAGTGCAGTCCAATACAACAAAGCCACAGCCTACACCCTGAAGTGTGTCTGAGTTGAACACTTTATTGATACAGTCTGAACAAATATGTAAGATTTATGCCGATCATCCTTAACCAGTGATCTGATCCCTTTCATAGTTTAAACATTCACAGTTCACCTTTTCTGGATGAAACACTTTAATGATTTTCATATATTTATATCTGTTCATTGTAGTTTGTTTGTTGATGGTGAGTAACCAATCTGGAGTCTCTGCACTCGTAACTGTGGACCACAGAGAGGTGCCACCCAGTACTTAAATTCAGCTCGATGACTGCAGTGGACAGAGCGAGGCCACTGTGTGAGCAGTCTTCTCTTCTGGGTTATAATTAGACCAAAGAGCACAGCCCCGGTTCACTCCCTGTCTATGCCACTGCCGTTTTCTGCTTTACATTCCACTGCTCTTTCACTGCATGTGGTTCATCCTTTATTATTCTGGATGTGCCCAGCTGCTGCGTAATATTTGTTTACTCTGGGCAGGTCATAAGGGTGTGGTTTTATTGTTACATCTGAAATGGCCAGATTATAGATAAAGAGGGAAAAGAATTTATTAAAAAAGGTTCACTACATCAAGATGGATATTTACAGGCAGAGGCTTTGAATCTTACCTGGTATACTTTGCATTTTTTCATTAGATAAGTTTTCTATTGATTTTAACTTTCAAAATGACAAAAATATTACATTACAAATAAGTGACATTAGTTTTAATCCAGATTTGTCAGACACATTATCCTATATTTACCCCATTGTAAGACCTTGTGTAGGTGTTTAAAAAAATAAAAAAAAAATAATAATTACAACATTGTTTACCTCAGTCACAAGAACGAGAGAAAATATTTTCTTACAAAGTGTTACATAGTCCTTTGATAATTATACAAGATTCTTAATTTTGTAAATGGTTAGCTGCACATTTTTTAATAGAAGAATATGTAAATTTGCTCTAATGATCTTTTGGGTTTAAATAGACTCTTTTATGACCCACTCTACTGAAGCAAAATGTACAGATCAGCAAAGATCACTAGGTCAGTGGTTCTCAATTTTTTTTTTTTTGCCTTGCCGCCCATTCAAACAAAGCATTATCTAAAGTTAAATTTAAAGTCTGAAAAAACAGAGCAAGATTTTGTGTTACACAGTGTTTTTCTTCTGTCATCTCCCTTGAAATCATCTGAGGTTATTGGGACCGATCAGGCTCCACAGATCATTTATAGTATCATTCCGTCCCAGCTCAGAGTCCTGACCCCTATGTTGGGAACCGCTGCTGTAGGTCAGAGAATAATGTTGCATAGTAACCACTGCCAGATATCACCAGCTACCAGCTTGATCCATGGAGTGTTTCATTCATTTTTGGCAAACAGCTTTCAGGAAGAGAAAATTCATGCTAATTAGGAATGTGACCTTTTCAGCTTATCATAGGAAAATATGATTAAATCTGATTGAGTGGAGAGGATATTCAATGTAAATCAGTGTACCTGTGAATTGAATTACTTAAACTGAGTGTCTGTTCATTTTTTATAAGTAAACAATTTAGTTAATTTGACAAGCTGTAATTTATTTATTGATATTGGTACATTCCTTTTTCAGTGCATTTGTACAATTTAACTACTGTGTTTTAGATCTGCTCAGAACAACTGTTGTTTTCTAATGTCTGTATTACTTCCACTGAGTGGCTGCAAGGTTTTGTGTACTGCTCAAGCTGACTTTGATGATAGCTGTTGAGCAAGTAGAGCAAGGTGTTCACTCATTTTCCCCGCTGAGATTTCCCCAGCTGGCCCAGAGATGCCTCACGCTCCTTTGTGGTCCTGAGCTTATTGTTGTCTTTTGGAGTGATTTTGGACACAGCCCTAGTTTAATCATTTTTCAAGGTATTGATTTAACCAAAGTCTTTAAAAATGCAGAATTTTACTGCTTGAATTTATTCTCTGAGTTGCATTCATCCCGGCTTGTGACATGCAACCAAAAATGCAACACCACTGTATTCTGTTATCCAGCTGGGAAGCTAACAAGAACAAGAAGGTAACTCGATAGAGACATCTATGGTCCACAATCTTCTGCTAAAATGTACACTTGTGTTCAAAAAAGCACAAAGCACACATTCTATGTTGTAATGTTAAATTATAACACTTTGAGGTGACGATCCCTTGTTATCTAGGTCCACAGTTCTCCAGCTAGTTGTCTAAGTTGCTCTGCACCCAATCAAAACCCTTTTCCAGACAGACAGTGAGCCCACAAGCTGATGGACCGTGACTGCTCGGGAAGGGCTCACCTACAAGCATCACTCCTGAATCCCAGTGTCCCTATTCCTGGTTCTCACAAATAGAGTGAAACCATCCTAAGGGACCTTAAGATAAAGGATTTTACAATCTCCCTATTTCCTGTGCAGTCAGTGCATTCAGTGCTGGTGGCGTTATGGGGATGTGTACTCTGTATTTAAATCCGTGTTTTAGCTCCCACGCTGAGACCCTCCAAGGCCTCATTTGCTGCTGTTTGTCCTCCTTAGCTGTGTCTTGACCTACTTTCTACTAATACGTTCTCCTTTTTTTCATCTTTTTTTCTTCAAGCTACTGTGGAGTGCTACAACCCAAGGACAAATGAATGGACATATGTTGCCAAAATGAATGAGCCACATTATGGCCATGCTGGGACAGTGTATGGTGGTTATATGTATATTTCAGGTAAGTGACTCCAGGGAACTCAAGTCATTTCATTTGTAATAAGCCCAAATAAAGAGGGATGTGTAATGCTGTGGGAATGTGTATGAGTTTAAAAATGTACTTCATGTCTTTGAGTCATAATTGGAATTAATTGCTGTTTGTTGTGATTTCCAATTAGACAATTTTTTTTCCTCCCAAGTATTTCATGTCAGCAAACGGCTGATTACATCTTATTACATTCTAGGCCATTGAATCTATTCTGTGGTACCTCATCTCATACCTTTCCTCCATGATCCACTGCACGTATCATGTATTGCTATGAGTCATTGAGAGAGGGCTGTGTGTGTATTCTTGAGACACATGATTGACACATTAGAGGGCTGTAATGGAAGTAGGGTCACAACAATAAAACATAGGAAAGTATTATTAAAATGATTTCATAAGGAATTAGTGAGTTTAGGTTTTTGATTTAAAAAAAAAAACAAAAAAAAAAAACACTTCCATACAGTACATTCTAGTGTGAGAGTTATGAGATTAGGTAAAATTGCTAACAGTATGCTAATGCTAGGTATCTGAGTGTCTTTAACATTTGGAGACTTTTGCAAGTCATTACTCAACAGGGTTGGGTTAGATTACTTTGAAATGTAGTCAGTTACTGAATTCAAATTATATGATAATTAGTATTACAATCCATTGGATAACAAAAAAGTAATCTAATCTCCACTTCCACAAATATTCCTTCTTCTCTTGAACCATCTCAAAACAATTTAAATGCAAATAAAATGCATTTAGCATAGTCAACATGTACATTTGGTCAAATCAAATTAATCTCACAAAAACATTACTGGCACAATCTACAGATGTACTGTGTGTATTTTACAAGAAAGCCCGTATCTCAGATGAGCTTTTCATTGGTTATCATAATTTTGAAATTGAAAAGATGAAAATTATGAAAATGTAATCATGTAATCCTTGACAGCGTAACAATGTAAAACTAATTGCACATTTTTCTCAAATGTAATCTGGGTTGATTATAGTTTTTTTTTTTTTTTTAATTCTGTTTACATAATCCGGATGTAATTCATGACTACCCAACCCTCACCTCAAACCTCACACACTTTATTCATCGATGCTGAGCACCCAGGTGAGGTTAGCGTGAGTGTTGAGTGCTCAGGGCAGAGGGTGGACACTGAGGTTGGGCCTTTTGGCAGTCAGTACTTGCTCTTTGGGGGTCACCTCATCGCTTGTTCACTTCATAGGATTGAAAACAAATCCTGCATTATGGAGATGAGCCCTAGTTTCTCAGTGTGACTAATCCAGAGCGATGCTACAAAGAAGGGGGGGGAGGCTGGAAGGGAAATTGGGAAGGATGGAGCAACGTAGAGGACTGAAGCTTGTGTAGGAGGTGTAACACAGAAGAGCGTGTGTTAATCCCTCCTGGCCGTGGATACTGTCATCCGTCTACAACACAGAAACATGAAAAAGATCCCCAAAAAAAGGTATCACAAGGTTTCCAGAAATATAGATTTTTTTTCTCTGTATATATTTTTTAGCATGAAAGAAAAAAATTTAATGAAGTTATATCTTAATACATATACAACATACATATATATATATATATGTGTGTGTGTGTGTGTGTGTATATATATATATATATATATATATGAAGATCTAGTGAATATCTGTAAGCCCATCCCACCAAAGAAGTAAACATTGAAGTAACTATAAATAATAATGTAAGAATTTAAACTGATGCATTTCAGCATCTATGGAATATCTGAAAAGGCGGTATATTGACATTAAAATCAGGCTAGTGTTTTTAGCCATGGTGAATTAACTTACAACACCACCTGGGAAGCTTTGGTAAATGAAAATAAAATATTGAAAAGCTCTTAAGTAGTAAAGAGTAGTATTAAGCTTATTTACAATGTAAGGCGCTGACCAGCATACACACCGTTCTATTAGATACACTCCCTGATTTTTGATTACTGTGCACACCCCCAGTGAATGTAATTTCATAATCCACGGATTTCATTATTCCTGCAAACCTTTTATCAGTGGTGTGTAGTTCTGTACACGGCACATTAACTACTGTAGTAGCTCTAGTTATGTTTTTTTATAGATTCAGTTCCGTGAATGTTTTAGTATATACCCACGTAGTCTCTATTACCAAAGATTGATCTTTGTTTTTTATTTTATTCTAATTTTAATTTTTTTAATGAATTGGAGTGCTGCAGGAAGAATAGTCACAGTGTGTATGCATGTGAAAAGTTAATAATCCGTGTAGCCCCTTTAATTTCATTTATTATTATCTAATGCAGACTGAAACAGGCCATAACGTAATATATACCTTCATACATGATTATGATGATTTATATAAACAAAAAGCAAAACTTTTAAAACATTTTTAATTAGTTAGTATTTCACTTGGCAAGCACAAGAACTGGGGCATATTTGGGACCAGACAAACCCCATGATTTGGCAAGCCTGACATTGCAGTGGAGGAAAAGATGAAAGCCACATTTCCACTTTGTAAAATAAACTGAAATGATGAATAACATAATAGTCACGGACTAAGCTAATCTGCTGGTAGCCAGCTGTTTCTCAATCTCTGCCTCAGGCTGCACTCTGCGGTACATGGTATTTATTGCTCACCCTTTTGATATAGTAATGGATTCCTATTTTGTTGGCATCATGTTTCAGTGGTGCAGTTAATAGAAAGCCAATAGCTTGGTAAATTTCGCTATTGTAACAGCTGGCTGAGCTGTGACACAATGTCACGCTTTGCACCTGCAGTAACTAAAACTGCATGTGTGGGGGAAAAAAAAAAAGATCATTTGTAGGATCAGGATAGAGCTGGTCAAGCAGTTTTGTGAAAACATCTGTGGGTTACAACCCAAGAAAGAAACATGCATGGCTCATAGGAACAGACAGTAGTGCTTTTAATGCAAAGGGTACAGGTAAACGAGCATTTCCCATTTGAGGAATTTTGTTGCACTTAGGCCCTACCTTAGTGCCCACAGTCCCAGAGGTTACAGTCTAGCTGTGCTGCGCTGTCTGAAGGTATTCTGTCAACTGGATGAACCTGACAAATGCACTCAGCCCGCAGACCATCACAGCTCAAGTGGTGTGGCAGAGTTCAGACATGAGTACTGAACCGGTGCAGAGCCACACTGCCTCTGGTGCACAGTCTTATCTGAGAGATTAATATCTGTATGAAAAGCCTGTGGTCTTACAGTTCATTTTTTAGTTATTTATCTACAAAAAGGACACTGCATGCTTTGAGTAATTTCGACTTGGGTGTCGTGACAGACCAGAGTTATGATTATGATGATTTGTGATAATTTCAAGTCATTTTCCAGTGATTTGCTGTGGTATGTGCAAGAAAGCTGTTTTTTATAGCCTCATAACTGAGTATTTTATACAGAAAAGAGTGATGATCTGTAATGTCTGCATGCATCCTCCCCACTCAATCATAGTTGAAATACTACCTTTATTGACATACTCTAATTGCAGCTCTTACAAACAATGTGGGGATTGGTTAAGACTGTCCCTGTTAACTATATAGAGCACTGCAGTATATTCCTCCTCTGCCATTTTATTTGAGTGTGAACTTTATGCTCAATATAATAAACTGAAAAAATTCTCGCAATGGAATAAATGCACACCTCTTTCTGTTTACAACCCCACAGTGCAGTGTGTGCTATAGATGTAGAAATTACAGTCGTATGACTCAACATCTGTTAGTGATGACCCAAAATGAAGATGATTCATAAGTGTCTGAAATTTCGATTTCCTGCTCACTACAGAGTAAATAGCTGTCTATTGTATAGCGCTTAGTGAATGTAGGTATTGAGCAATGCAGTGGTTTTTAGACACAGCTGAAACTTGTTTGTTTGATCGTATGTTTCTGCAGAGACTGATACCCAAACTGAAATGTCAAAATGCTGTAAAATCAACTTGCCAGTATGACTTGAGGAGTGTGATGACAGTCAGTGGAGTGAGTGAATAAGGACCCTAAATGAAAAACACTGGGTTTGAACTTGATATAAAGAAATAAAGTGAAATTAGGAGCCAATGAGATTTCATTAGCTTTTACAATCTATACATTGATCACTATATGCTAATGTCCATTGATACGTTCCTGGCCATCCTGTAGAAAAATGATCAATCGTAGCTGTAGCTTGGTTGTGTCTTTTAGCAATGTGCAACCTTGAGGGATCTGACTGTGCATTTGTTTGTTCAGAGACCAGTACAGATCATTAGAAGTTGATATTTATGTTTAAATTATATTTTTAAATGTCTTTAAATGGTAAACTACTGGCATATGTAGCAGACAGTGTAAACAATAACCCAGTCTCTCCTGCGCTGTCTGAAGAAGGGCAAAAGCTTTTAGGCTCAATTTGGCAAAGCCTTGTCCACTCTAAATGTCTCACTAATGGCACTGATTAGACATTAGGACAGTGGGATACTGATCAGACATCGTCGTATCAGGGAAAGGCCAAAGCCCTTAAACTGAATCAGAATAGCAGCAGGGCCTCTTGAGAGGAATTAGGAGGGCCCTGCGCTAACTCCAGCACTGTTCTCTTGTCAGGATTTTAATAGCAGACTTGTCCCGTGGACTACTTGGATAAAGAAAATGGATAGTCAGACTATCATTGGATTTGATCAGAGGAGGCGCAGCATCACAGATCTGAGTCATGGCGGCTGAATAGACAGCTTAGGCTGCAACAATAAACCAAGCACACGATCAGTGGGCAGCAGCAAAAGAGGGATACTGCCTGTATTCGGCATGCTCTGCAAATCTTCGCTGCATTTGCTCCTAGTCAGTCTGCCCGGGGGGGGGGGGCTGGCTTCCACCCAAATGCATGCTGGGATTGTGTTCCTCTTTATTTTAAGCCTTCCCTGTAGACATGTCCTGTTTTTTTTTTGTTTTTTTTTCTCCTCCCCACTTTCCCTCAGCTTTTTGTGTCCCAGCGTCTACAGACTGTGCGTATGTGCATGAACGCTTTGTAATGGTCTTCCCCTTTGTACTGAGTGCTCATCATCAGCATTATTTCATGCTGTAGAAAAGAGGCTAAATGAATATTGATATCACTCTAGTTTGTAAAATTAGGGTTTACCCTGTATATTGGTTGTTGAGTTTGAGAAATAGCGATTGTGAGAAGGCAAGATTTAAAAATATACAACCTTAATCCTGATTCTTGGTCTTCATAATGCTACTGAGGCAAATGTGACCATTTCCAGTGTTATGGCTGGTGCTCCACATGGCCCACATAAATGACAATGTAGGTTGACATGGGTCAATGAGTCACTGATTGGTCTGATTGACAAGTCTATAAAACTCTTTTCCTCCCCCAAATGATCAGTGTGGAGGCTAATTTGTGCTTTTTCTTTTTTTTTTTTTCTCGCTGCAGGGGGAATCACTCATGACACTTTTCAGAAGGAACTGATGTGCTTTGACCCAGATGCGGACAAATGGACTCAGAAAGCACCCATGACGACAGTACGCGGCCTGCACTGCATGTGCACGGTGGGGGACCGTCTTTACGTGATCGGGGGCAATCATTTCCGGGGCACCAGCGACTACGACGACGTGCTGAGCTGCGAATACTACTCCCCCGCCCTCGACTTGTGGACACCTATCGCTGCAATGTTGCGAGGCCAGAGCGACGTGGGCGTGGCCGTGTTTGAGAACAAGATCTATGTGGTGGGGGGCTACTCGTGGAACAATCGCTGCATGGTGGAAATAGTACAGAAGTATGACCCTGAGAAAGACGAATGGCACAAAGTGTTTGACTTACCTGAGTCGCTGGGCGGGATCCGAGCCTGCACACTCACAGTTTTCCCCCCTGAGGATATTTCAAGCTCGCCCTCCAGAGAGTCGCCCCTCTCAGCACCTTGATGAGTAAAGGGGGAGGGGGGGCACTTTGCTCATACCCCCATCACCCCTTGTCACCCCCAACCCCCTCAACAAACACACCTTATAGACATTGTTTGCACTTCCTCTTTGGACTACATCTGTACTGCATCCCCAAGTATCCCCTCCACCTCCACTTCCCCTCAAGCTGTGCAGAAACCCCTCCCCAAGTGGTTAAACCTACATACCGATACGGATTGGCAACCTAATTACATGTTAATGTTGCATACTCGGTATATTTTGGCAGGAAATACCTTGACTTGAAAAGTGACTTTGCAAATCAACTTTTCTACCTGATGTCTACAAAGTTTTTCTTATGTCTTGTTTCTTTAGGCGTTCTACATTGAGATGCTGACTACCACACTTGACAGTCTCTTCTAGTCTATGCCAGGTTAGATGCAGGTGACCCGGAGAGAGCAGAAGCGTAGGGACAGTCGAGCTCTAAAACACAGCTGGTTTTTAACTCAGGGGTTGGCCCCGGCCCCATCGACGTCTGTCTCTCTTACAGTTTCAGTTATTACCTGCTATTGCTATGGAACTGTTAACAAAATGGTGTTTTCTAAATTTAATAAACATGATTTTGAAAGTAATTAAATGTTGTTGTCATTACTGACTACAGCAGATTCAGGATGGTCCTCAAAACCCCCAAAAGTGGAATTGATTGACTTAAATGATATGCATCCATATGGAGATTTCACAGAGCTCTTTCCACAGAATAGAATAGAATAGAATCAGTTTTTGTCGTGATATGTTTTTGGTGGATAATTAGTAGACTGGTTTGCCTTGGATTTGATCTCATACGTACAGTTTTGTTGATGATTTCAGTGAGGCCTCCTGACTCTGCTACAATATGCGTGGTCATTAATCAGCTGTGGGGGAGAAGATGGCTTCCTCTGTCTTTGTTTAGTAAACTTCACTGCAATGAATGATCTGCAGAGGTGTTGTTTGCAGGGAATGGTCAGTTTGCTTACCTGATAGTTGCAGATTACACTGCATGGTTGGACATAGACATTTAGATTAAACATTCAAATTCTTAGTCTGGTTTGCTACAGTACAATCAAGACTAGCAGGGACATTCAGTGCTTTTCCAATCTCTACCTTGAGTTAAATATCAGCCTTGTCACTGGTGAGAGGCTTGTTCCTGACATGTGCTCATGTCAGCTAAAGAGAATTGTTAACATCATCAAACTGCCCTCCACCAACATACACATCACACCGCTGACCAGTGTGAACTGGAAACTGGCACTTCCGCCACTGTCGCCTCTCCTCCTGGCATCAAGACAGACGGCAATGTCGCCCACAGTCTGCCCACCTGCTCCTGGACGATTAAAGCCTTAATAGCAGCATATGGTGTTCGTGACGTCTGCCTCATGTTGTTACCAGGAACAAAAGGTTTGTGTAATCATCAGGTGAGTTTAGTCTGGAGCTTTAAATCCTCATTATATTCTCATTATATTCTATTAATGAAATGCTGCAGTGGTGCTCCTGGTTTCAAATTTTAATGCCTGTCTCTGCGTTGTTCATGGCAACAGGATTTCAACTGTAGGACTGTCATTATATTTGGTTATTTTACATGTCTGAAATTCATGACCTGGATGTTTTGTTTTTGTGCCTTTTTTTTAATGATTCACTTTTAGCTTTTAAAGCTCTTTGTGTTACATTTTCTTTCCAAAATCTTCATAACATGTCATATACGGTTGTTCTGTTCTTTTACCAATGAGTCTTGTTGTTTTTAGTTATTTTGAAGCATTGTCACATTGTTCTGAGAGGTGCTATGTTAATACCTTTTTTGTGACATTTCAAAAGCTCTATTTTGCGCGGCAGGTTATTGTTAAATCCTTTTGGTGATGGAGCAGTTTGAATCATTCTTCCAAATTTAAAAATAGGCAGGTTGTAATCCTATAATGGAAAGTCACTGAATGAACAGAAGAGCAAAACTGTAACGGGCTCAGCTGCTGGTGAATGCATTCATAACAGAAGACGGGAGAGGAATTTAGTGCCATCCTTCACTGAAAATAAATCATCCACTGCTAACCATCTACCCTCTGTATTACCTGGATTTGGAGGCAGGAGAGTCTAAAGAGAGGACGGGAGTGGTGCTGGATATAAATCAAACCCACAACCATAACAGGGACCCTGATGAGAAGGCAAAACAGGATCAGTTAGGCAAGTAAGGGACTGAAAATATGTTGCCTGTTGTCAATACTGAGTAGTCGCCCAAACATCTCTGATGGCTGATATTCTAAACCATCTTATATAAGCGTAACTGCAACAATTTAAAACTCAGAATTTTTGGCAAATCAAGGTTTTTACATATGTTGTGACATACACTCTGTTTTTAAAATACAATTTGTTGTAAGAAAATGTTTTCCGTTTGAGGCTTTGCTTAGTAAAAGGCCTCCCTAGGAGTGGGCGATGATATACTGTGAGATGATGTAAATTTGCCAGCCATTTGAGATTTTGCCATACTGTTTCATACTGATGCATTTATCTCTTTAATAATATCTCTGGATGTATTAGGCCTGTTGCAGGCAGATTTCCAAATCCATGCAGGGCTTTAAGGCAATATTGGATTTTTGGCCACGCCAGTCTCATGGCACTGGGGATGCTAATGTTGGTCTGTTGATCAGTCAGTTGGATATTTTTTTTTTTTTAGTTCAGACTGAAATATCTTAAACACTGTTGGATGGATTGACATGATATTTTCTTCAGACATTCATGGTCCCCAGAGGATGATCTATGCGAATTTGGTGATACCGTTTTTTTTTTTTGTTTTTTTTTTCTTCCAGCGCCACCATGAGGTTGCCTTTTTTAGTTCTCTCAACCATTGGATGGTTTGTCGTGAAATTTTGTGACATTCATGGTCCCCAGAGGATGAATTGTAAAATCTTTTATTCCCTAGTGCCGTCACCTAGTCCGAACGTTTGTTTTTTTTATATCCGATACTTTAGTTTATGACCAAATACCTGCAAAACTAATGACATTCCCATCAGTCTCAGCTGTATTTTGTCTTTGGATCTAAATAGCAAATGTTGGCTAATTGACAAAACTAAGATGAGGAACGTAGTAAACATTACACCTACTTGCCAGTATAGCTGTAGACTCTTAGTCTTGTATGATTTTTGCAAAAATGAGAAGCACCTTGATTACTCATGTTTAATTCACTGTTTCTCAACTGGTTTTCTAAAAGAATTACTATATCCCCTTATTTATCCATATCAATATAAAATTACTTATACCATGTTGGAGGATTTTATCTATGTTGCCACACTCTTTTCCTTTGGTAGTTCCAGCAGTCAAACCAGACAGAGAGCAGCCTGAGTTTTACAAAAGCACTCTGCTGTTCTCAGACATATTTTAAAGCATTAATTGATTTTTAAATGGATTTGAGAGTTACATGCACTGACATTTTAATGGCCATCAAGAGAAATCTTTTTGGACAGTGCAGGACAGATTTGAAAGAAAAAGAAAAAATCACCTTCAGCATATCTACAGTGTCTGTAGATATGCAGCACATGATGTTCCAGATCCAGTGTGTAATTCCTGCCACATGGCTGCATTGCTTCCTGGTATTTATGCAAGCCAGTGTCAATATTACATGATACAGAGCTTTGTGTATGCTGAAGACTGAAGGCTTGGGTTTTTAATGAACAATGTGTCCTCAGTGCTAAAGCAAAGAGAACTGGAGCAAGAAATTACAAGCGTTCACCACTCCCCCACCCCCTCCCCCTACCCTCCGCTTCACTACCTGTGTTTCTCAGTGGATTTCATCACCACTAGAGGCATGTTCACTTGATTCATGAAGCAGATAAAAGAGGTGCGTGTGGATTACAGCCTGACTCTTGACACATGAACACAGCACACATTTGTGGCTCGGTGTGTCTCCAGACAGCTCCTCCTCTCTCATCTTATCCCAGCCAGAAAATGACCTAGATTCTCCAGGCTGCTGGATGTGTTTACATACACAGCACACTGATGACATTGTCAGTCAGAAAGCATCGCTCTCAGCAGCGAGGAGAGGGATGCTCTTACTGTAACTAAAGCTCCGATTCGCCTCTCGTCATGATAAAATACTCTGCAGAGCCACAGATCCCTGCTGTCCTCTGACTGCATAGATGATGGTGTTAATGGCTATTGATCCTTCTGTCTGGCAGCCTGCCAAGATATCCTGATGTTACTCCTGCAAGATATATTTATTTTTGCAATCACAAAATGCCTCTCATTATCAGACTCCACAAAGGTTTTAGCTCTCAGATAAAGTTTACATCTCTCTTTTCTCTCTCATCATGAATATTCAGAAAAGGTCAAGTCCTTGCTCTCCTCTCGAGCTCTCTATCCCCCGTGACTGTGTCCTGAATTATCTGTCCCTAATTCATCTCTTGTTCCAGTGCTTGTTCCTGCCCTGGCTGTAGTCTGTGCTTTTTTTTTTTTTTTTTTTTTTTTTAATAATAGCAGAGGTGGGAGGGGAGTTTTGGATTTGTTTTGTTCAACATCTGGCCATGTATTAGTCCTAGATTTGAGTTTATGCCTCAGTATCTCATCTGCAGATATTCTATGTGTAAGCTTGCATGTGTGGATTGAAGCTCCTAACACATTATAGAATGTAAAGCTCACCATTTTAACCTTAACTAATGTGCACAAAACTACCTCCCTGCATCTTGTATTTGAAAGTTGCCGCATTGTTGTCGTGATGCTGGTGAAGAGGCACTGCTCTTCGTTTTTTTGGACTTTTCTGAGTTCACTTCCAGCTTCTCATGCACGTTTCCTGGAGCGGAGATTTCATGACAGACTGACAGCCTGTCCAAGGTGTCTCCCTACCTTCAACCCAATGCATTCTGGGATATGCTCCAGTGCCCCCTTGACAATGAAAAGGAAAACGCAGGCAAAGAATATAAATTGGGGGGCGCACGGGTAGAGCTGTGCAGTTCGTACACTGTCAGCTTTAAACTGTGAGTTTCTCCTTTTGAGGCGACAACGAACAACATGTTATTTTATAAAGTGAATTAAGAGCCACTTCCTCCGGATCAGCTGAGAAGAGCGGGCAAACTGGAACAGTGCAGCTGCTCTGGGAGAAAACTACTTAACCTCACATGGTTAAATACAGCTCCAGCTCCAGCTGAATGTCCCTCCAGATTTCCTCTGCTCTTAAAGATTTAGCAGACAGCACCTGAACTGGAGCTGAAGCCTTTTTACAAACTCAAGGACAGCAGAGGAGCGGCCAAACATTTAAAGCATATAAACAAAGCTAACACATGTCGATTCTGAAAACGTGCCAACATTTTTCTTTTACATGCAGCCGGCTAGTTTGACAAGATGATATTATGTACAAAAATAAAATGAAGGGAAAAAATGATAAATGAGCTTGGATTGTTGCAGTAATTTATATGATATAGATGTTGATGTATGTTGTGTCATATTCAAACTCGTCAGATTTGAAATATGAACAAATTATTACGAATTCTGATGAAATTACAGGACATATCCTTAAATAAAAAGGCTGCAAATCACACGGTTATCATGAATCGTCTTTCAGCATGTGCTATAATATTCTGCATCCGAATGATGAACCTTTCCTCTCATGTTGGGAACTTGAATTACATCTGCATTTGAAACACTGCTCTTTTTTTTTTTTTTTTTTTTTTTACAGGTTTGTTTTCGCTCTTTATTCGTGTTATTAATTTGTTCACATTTGTTGTTGTTACAAATATCAAAAATATTCATCATGTTCTTATTCAGTGTGTGCCTCTAAATCACAGAGATCTTCAGTGTGTCCAATAAAAATTTCAGTTACTGCACAAAGAATAACAGTCCTGTCTTTCTATAGCGAAGCAAACTGAGGCATGAAAATCTAAAAACTGAGAAATCATATTCTCCTTTGATTTCAAAGTTGGCCCTTTATAATCGGAGTGGACTCTTCTCATGTGACTGAAAGATGATGCGTTATAATCTGGCAAACTGGTTTTGAAGACTTGTGGCGTCTGCAAACACCATGAACTTGAGTTTTTGATGTCTCCACGTCCATCCACCGGACACTAAAGAGGTGAAGGTACTCGTGCTCATGACAGGGCTGATGCCAAAGTGATTGATAACTCTCCAAGCTGAGCTCAGTTTCAAGCTCCTCAGCTCTGTCCTGTATAAAGCCAGGTTGCCATGGTTACCCTAGCTCTTCATACAAGGAAATAGGGGGGAAAAGGGGAATTTCTTCCTCATATCCTTTATGAAATGCTCCTGCTGAGCTATCCTGGGGAACTGAGGGGAGAGCACTCACCTGCTTGTCGTAGTGAATGATATTTTTTGGGGGGGTAAGAAGCAGTGACAGGAAGCAAACATTTAGCAGCCTCTTCAAACACAAACTCATCCTCTCTGCTGTGATGGAGAACAGATCACTTCTGCAAACTCATTTTCATCCCATTTAGAGCAACTAATCAATCACTGAGAGCATACCAGAGGAGGCTTTGATATCTCCAGTGCTCTTTGCAATAATGACCTCTAGTGGTCCCTGTGAAAATAAAGAATGGTAGCTCTGACTCGCACTGAGCACATTTTGAAAGATGTCTGGATGATGAAACATATCGTGCTCTTGTTTTTTCATCATCAACGATGCCAAAAGAGGAAATGTAATCTAACATACGCCTTGCTGCATTTACATAAACCCTGATCATCCTTCCAGTAACATTGGAGTTACACTCAGAGACAGAAGTTAATCTTTTTATTTTCAGAGTTGTGGTTTGAGCCAAGGCAGACACAGTCTAAGACATAACAGGAGTAAACAGGATTAGATGCCTGTGGGGGGTGGAGGGGAGATCAGTTTCTACCACCACCCACTTAGACCCGCAGTTTCCTCTGATGAAGGCCACAACACGGTCCAGAGTCCCCTTGTTTTTAATGCTGAATGACACCTAGCTCATTTTGTATTTATTCTTTGATTGGCACCTTTTCACTTGCCTTTCTTTTTAATTCATTGTGCTGTCGACAAAACGCTGAGAGGGCTAAATAAAAGGAAGCCTTTCTACATATGAATTAAACCAGTACGTGTTCATAGTTCTTGGCTGAGAATAGAGGATGGTTTAGTTCCAATAATGGACACTGATGGATGCCTGACCTACTTTGAACATTTTATGCCCTGTAAAAGCTGACCCCAGTGGGCAGAGAAAGCAGCCATTAGTGCCCCTGCTGGTGGAATACTAATGATAAAAAAGAAAAACATTTATTGTCCTGGTGCCAAATGCAAATTAATTTTTCATGAATAATTAATTGCCTGAAAATGAATGAAGGTTTTGAATAGGTACAAGTATAATGTTATGAGATGAACATAATATTACAACCTATGATTACTTTCATTGCAGTAAAGCCTCTTAGAGCCTCGGCTACAAGCTTTTGCCCTGAAAAAGGAGGCTGGGTTTATTTAGACATGAAATATTCACTCCTTATATAATGTAATGTTATATACAATACGGAGGGTTGCCTAAATAATGTAAACACAATAATTCAAACTTGCAAAAGCTGCTAAAAATGAGGTCAAACCTCTTTTTACTGTATACAGTTTATTCATCATACTGAAGTTTAGTCTCAACCTCAGCAGCTCTTCATCTTTGCCAATTCTTTCTTTTTGTTAAACGTATGTTCTCATGGTCATTATTATTATTATTATTAATGTTGTTTTCATCATCATCATTATCATTATTGTATATTTTTTATTTACAGTCAAGTAGAATTCTGAGGTAATTCTGATGTAATTTACTCGATTATTTTTATTTTATGCAACTTCTGCTTTACTGATTAGAATATTATGCTTTTTATTTTGTATCTATTTACAGCTGTTAACTTAGCATATTCATATTTTACATACCAGACCTACAATTATCTTCAAAAATACAATATGAGTAATATGAATACGTTATGATTACCTCAATGTCAACCAACTACAACATTAAAATGCTTCTTACATGTTACTGCATGAGAAATAACATACAATAATAACACTTACAGGGGCGACTTTGCATAATGATTCATTTCACTTCTGACACTTTAGCCACATTTTACAGAGAATATTTGCATATATTTATCTAAAAAAAACAGGACTTTTACCTGTAATAAAAATATTTGTCTTTCTCCTCTTTTCTACCATGTCAATTTCTACATACACTACTTATCTATATATTGCATTTTTATATTCACCAATAAGTCATATACTTTTATATTCACTAATGGTTTGTGCATACTAGACTCCACTCAATAAAAAATGTTTTTTTTGTTTAGACACTGTAGTATCGTTACCTTTACTAAAAGCTATGTACAGTGTTTTACAGTGTCTAGAAACAGCATTGATGAGAATGAACCAAAACAGTAAAGTTGAAGGCATGAAAGCCAAAACTGTGAGAGCTGAAAGAAGCTCAAATGTCCCACAGAGCTGTGGGAAACTGCGGTCAGGTCAAGCTTTGAATTTGTCAGGATGCACAACAGCTTTCATTCCCCACAGTCATTCGATCCACTGTTAATGTAAAATATTGATTGGAACAGCTGTAAATAAAGTATCCAAATACTTCTCACATCTCTCATTTTGCAATATTGACTGGTGCACTTGCAGCTGAGAGCAGGTGACTGAGCCACTTTGAAGATCTGTTGTGTCTCATGTTGCTTTGAAACCTCACATTTCAAAGTGCTGTTTCCCAGCCAGCAAAGGCTTTTAATTGCCTCTGAGCCTGATATGATCCAGTTTTGTAGACATAATAATTATTTTGATTATGCCTCTGTTGTCTTAACATCCTTTTCTGCCCTTTAGTACAGTCAGGCTTCTTCTCTCTGGATTGAATGTCGCCAGCAAATGGCAATAAGGTAACTGTCTTTCCCCAAGTCTGGAGGCAGTTAAAGGCCTGTAAAAGGTACTTTTTATATGAATGATGATATAGGGTATTATACCACTTCAGTTCATGGATATCTGCTTAAATAAAATACCAGTACCACTTTACAATAAGACTACCCTTATAAAGGATTTACGATTGGTTTATAACTAGTTTATTTATTAGCTTGTTGACATTTTATAAATCATTTATAAGCTGTTATTACACTAGATAAAAAGAGCGACAGTGACCTGCCAAATAGTGAGCCCACATTTATCTGCACTGTTAAGCCTCATATCTCATTAGTTTCTGATCTTTCTTTGTTTTCTACATCCTCCAGCATTTGTACCTGTCTGCTTCATCACATATTTAATAAATGGTTATAAATGGCAGTAACTCATTAGTAAGATTAATGAGTAGTAAACATTAACTTGATCGTGAAAAATAGTGAGCCTGCATCTATGTGTGAAAACTGTGTTGATTTATAAAGTGTTAACAACCAAATTAATAACCTAATTATAAACCATTTATAAATCCTTTATAAGGGTAGTGTTACTGTAAAGTGGTACCAAAATACCTTTGTCTCTGTTGTAAAAAATGGCTTTGATGGAAAAAAGCATCAGCTAAAAGTCTTGGATTACATCATGTCCCTTGAACATGTCACTTCTGCTCCAGGGCCTACGTAACATTTTTATATATAGTAGAGCTAATAATGTGAGTCAGTTCTTGCAACGCTGTCTGTTTAACCATAATTTGCCACATAACATAATGCAACACCTGCAGGGAGAATCCAAAACTTCATAAATGTACATAAAAACACGTCAAGCATCGGTTCATTTATTACACAAATACTGATTATTGTCCTGGTTAGTCACACAGGCACAGTAACAAATACACACAGCCTGAATTCAGCTGATTCAGTGTTCTACAGGTGATCGCTCTTCCGGAGAAGGAACATGAGTCACTGGATGGCAGAATGAGATATCAGTGATTCAACATGACTTGTCCCGAAAGAGAAGTATCCACATCCTTGTTGCAACATTTGGCCGCAGTTACAAAAACAGTGACCACTACCAACGTCATATGAGATTCATCAGTATCGTTACCTGCTTTTTCTTAAGGTGCTTAAAGTGCCAAACAGTTCGCCAGAGAAGAAGAATTAATGGTAAAATTTCTTTCACTTTCAGTTCTTCACATCTGTGCGTCTTCCAGATAATTCTTTCACTTAATTCCTTAAGTCAAAAGCTGTTTGGAGAGGCTCTCTGCCGGCTGGGGAGGTGTGTTATCTATCTTTGCAAGAATGTGGAATTTTTCCACTGTCAAACTCATCAGATTTATTACAAGCACAAAATATCCCCAAAAATTCAGCATGATTAGCAAATCCTGTTAGTCTGTGTATTTCCTGTGCCATATATTCATTAATTATCAGTTATTTTGCTTTTTATTTAATTTATGTATGAGTTTATGTGTGATTAAAGTCATTAGATTACATTTTTAATTAGGAAATTTGATTAATAAATTAATCCTCAAATTTGTCCACACAAAACAAGCCTGAATTTCAATCAGTAATGGGATTCTTACCAAGAAGAATAACATCACCGGTGTATGGAGGAAAAGAAAGGCCGGAAGAATTTGAGTTTTATAAACAATTGAATACCCAATTTGGAAACTGAATCACTTGATACTGAAAATCAAATATTGAATTATTTTACCCTGATAAGGGTAATGCAGTCTTGAAGGTTGTTGTTGTTGTTGTTGTTGTTGTTTTAATTCAAGTGTTTAATAATCAAAAACTACATTCACATTGTTTAAATGGTTGTTGTGTGATCTAAAAATCAAGTTGCTCTAATCGTATTGGTGATATTCAGATACTGCAGCTGCACAATTGAATTTTCATCTGAATTTGTGAACCAGATAAATAAAACCAAGTTTTTCAAACAGAAACACTTGAAATCAATTTCTTGACATTTGAGAGTTCAGACATAAATTCAGAAATACAATTTTCAACTTAAAAGATTTCAAAGCAATATATTTGGGATTTTGGTTTTATTGTTCTGCAGTAGTTACATTTTATTGATAGGTATTTTAAATTGCTCTTAAAATTCAAATCATTACAGACCTGTTTTTACTTTCATACCAGCAGATTATGAGGGTCTCTTAAAGCGAAAATGGTGCCATTTATCAAGTCCCCTCTAAATATTCTTTATAGGCATGTAATATTTCTATTTTAGCTTGATGTCACAGATTACTTGGCTGTTTCTTATGATCAAAAAGCTGAGAAACATTCAACAGCAGCATCAGATGCTATGAAGGCTACACCCAACTCCCTAATTTTAGCTGAATGACTGGATACCAGTTTTCTCATTGAGAACTTTTTAACCTTGTGTAATATTGCTGATTTCCATGTGTAGGCTACATTCAAAAACATTAAAAGTTTCATTAAAATTGTTTATTAAAAAAAGGCAAACCACATCAATGTTGAAATAAGATTCGTATTTTTCACATGTCGTTCTGTCCTGCCTAGTTAAACCTATTCTGCATTTCCTTCAAGTACATTACATCTCGATCTGTGTAAAACAGGCTGCTGCGACCACATGATATTACACACGTTTTTTGCATTTCTTCTCATGGTGGCCCATTCTTGTAAAGATTTCCCTCCCAGTTTGAGAGTGGCTGCACTCAGACTGAATGTGTGTCATAAAAGCAACATCTTCAGGCCATTTCAGTGTCAGAAATAAACAGTTAGTTGTGTCTCCAAATTACAGATTTTAGATGACTTTCTTCAGGTCTGTGTGGTGTAAATTGTGCAGTGAGGTTGGAATAAGAAAGATGCCAGAAGCGGTGGAACAACTCCATGGCAGCAACCAGAGCAAAAAGGAATTATAACATGGCTTCAAGACATGCAGATGGAGGCTTGAACATGAGATAAATTGGGAGGATTTAACTATCGGACTTTCTTCTCTTTCTCATCATGGCAAAGAAGAAAAATAAAGCCTGAAGCTGCTCATAGGCCCAGTGCTGGATGACTGGAAGTGTCAGCTGGAATGAGACAAGCCTCATGAAATACATATCCTCTGAAAGTCTATCGTGTGACAGCTGGAAAAACAGCACTGAACACTTGTGCTCATTCAGTGCGCTGAGACAACTTCCGACAGTGCGACAGATGGAAAAACACACCCATCCAAAACGCTGTGAAATAACTACACAATGTGACACATGGGTGCAGCAGCAACTATGGCTAATTTTTTACTTGGGTTAAACAGTCAGACATTTTTACAAACATGTACAGTAGCTCCAGTTTGAACAGTAAACTTTAGACTTCAGTCTCTTTCTCCAAACTTGAGTTTGAGGAAAATAAAGAGTCAAGCTCTTGACAAGATCAAAGACAACATACCAAATGATCATAAATACAGCACATAACACAGCATATCATCCACTCTTTAATTAAATAGACTACATAACATGAGGAACTCTCACAGAGAGTTTCAAAGAAACTACATAACACCATAATATATATGTTTATATATTAGCCCACTGTATTTTTCTATATACAATATGTTTTGATGTGTCAATAACTGCTACATAACCCTGATTAAATTATTCTAACATGACCACAAATACAACCATGTCCATGTTTATTGTTCCCATCAGCTGTTGCCTCTGGTATTAATCTCCTGTTACTGTCATTGTTCTTTATGCTATTGAAACATGTCTCAATGTTTTATCAGTTGTGTTTGATTTGTATCAGCGGGTCTGTCTGATTTTGATCCGTTCATTTTAGTCATCTGTTCAAAGAAAAACTCCCTAGAATCATGAGGGAGAAAATCCTGTTTAAAAACTCACTGGAAAAATGAAACTTACACAAAGTTGAAAACAAGACAGTTTTCTCAGCTTATAAAAAGTTGATGTTTTGGAGATACACAGTAAAGCAGTTGCAAGCAGGGGCTACATGCTACCTGATGTTTTACGGCTGTCCACCAAGCAGCTACTTTTTGAAATGCAAAAAGAAAAAAGATTCTAACATTCTTATCTTTTGTCTCATGGGAATGATTTTCAGAAAACATAGATGATGAATCCAATATTTTTCTGCAGCTGGTTTTCAAATCACCACCAAGGGGTTATCAAAAATAGACTCTATTTGCCGCAGAGAACATAACCAGCAGGATATATTTATGTCGGATGATGGAACCTGTTTTCTCCTGCGCTTTCAGAAAGCCTCTTTGTGCAGACAAAGCCATAGACATTAAATTTGATTCAAAGTTCATTAACTGCAATAACGCTGAAAAGTCGCTGAGCGTCCAGTCTTGCTCTGTTTTCTGTTCACTGTGCCCCAGCTGTGTCATGCATTGAGATGCTGGCCTCCTGTTTCCTTTGCCTCTGGTGCCTCCAGAGCAAGACAGCCAACGAGAGGAGCAACAGGAAGCCCAGAGCTCCCCCTATAAGTCCTGCTGTCAGAGGCAGACTGGTGTCTCTGGGATGATACTCCATACATGACCCATTGCTGGCTCCGATGTCATTCACTGCAACCACACAAACCTTTGCAATGTGCTCTATGTCACCCAGTGTACCGCTCCTTTGCGCCATCCCAAACTTCTGCCACTCTTGCCCCTTTACTGTCACAACATAACCTGTGACATATGAGTTAGGTGCACACCACTTAATTACAACCTGCGACCCGTTCCAGGACACTGATCTCAAGCTGGGAGTATCTGGAATCACATCATATAAAGTGGCACCTGGACACAAGCAGCGGGTGGAGGCCGCTAGCACAGCACAGGAGACTTGACCCTCGATACAGGGATCGTATTTGCATCGTTGATAAATCACTCCATTTGGAGACACTTCATTGGGTGAATTAGGGGTGGGGTCATCAAATTGATCATAATCATCTGTGGGAGATATGGTCCCTGTCACTCCTGATGTTGTAGGCAGGGAAGAGTAACCTCTGATGAAAAGCAGGCAGACGATCACCAGGGGAAAAGGAAGGGTGCTGCTGATAGCCATCGTGCTGTCTGGAGATTAGAGGAAATAAAATTCAGTATGTTGGGAAATCTGTTGGGTTTTTTTGCCAAGGTATGAAAAGTATCCCCTTAGGTTTCCATACAGTATGTGGATTGAATTGTTCCCTGATGCTTAAATCACTGCAGAGGGGAAGACTGTTGATGATAGGTTTGTCTTAAATGTGAGCCAAGTTTCAGTTGAAACTAAAAAACCTCCCAAACTCTGTGGCATAAATTGTTTAATTTAAAAAAAGAGCACTGTTTTACTCTTGAGAATGAAAAAAAAATGTTGACACTTAATTACTGGAAAAGTATTATTGTGTGACGTGTTTTACGGTGATTTATAGTCTTGTTTATAGAGCTGCTAGCAATAATCCACATTTGTTAAGATTTGCAGGATCTTCACACTAATTCAGCATTCCAGGCCGTATTGCACAACAGGTCCAAATGCCTACACACCCAAGACGGAGCACAGCCCTGTCAGCTGGATAAAGTTACAGGAAAAGTTACATGTGCGGGTTCCACAAGAATCCCACACAAACATACCTGAAATATGCTCCGTGCTAGACAAGCATATAGAGGTAACAATGAAGTCCATTCAAAAAATTCTTACATAAGTCTGTGCTTAACTGCATGGAGAGCAGAACAGGAGCCCCCACAGAATACTAATGTACCTTGTGCTCCTTCTTTTTTTGCCACAGCTTAACTGCCCTTTATTGTGTAAAGGGTGAAAATGTGTTACAAGAGTAAAAGACATGAGCTTACCTGTTGCTTCCAAAAGTTCGTGAGTTTTATCAAAAATGTGAGGGAGCTCCTTTCACCTCGTCTTTCCTTCCACTTGATCCTTCTCTTTCTCTCTCCCCCTTTATATGTTTTCCCTCTCCCCAACAATCACCTCCTTCTTTCTGCCCTCCCCACTCCCTCCTTAATTCCAGGCCCTTCTGCACAGCTCCACCCTCCTCCTTGCTAAACGGTTTAGCAATGTGAGTAACTGAGTGAGTGTGCATGCTATTAGGAGAATCACTATAGTCTGCTATTAGTTACATCACTGCTGTCTAATGTCTCGTCAAATTAATTCTGGCTGCATTCCGCCGCAATGGGCAGGTTTTTCAGAGCATGTCTCACTTGTTAATGAGCTGTTTTTCCCTTTTAGGGTTAGGGAGGGAGATTGAATAAGATGGGGAATTTTCTGTATAAGGGCTTCAATTCTGTGGAATTTGTCATTCCCGACATATATTTGTGACTACAGACAGCCTATTCCATCCTCTTAGCCGCCAACCTCTCACCTAAATAAAATTCATGACTAAACATCACTTAACACAGCAGTAAAACAGAAAGGACTGAAGCTGTTCCATGGAAGACCGGGAATCAACCTGACTGGACTTGTCCTGGGAATGATTTGAGATGTATGAGATAGTCAAGCTCCTACCTTTCTTCAAAAACTTGAATGAAGTTAGAAAAAAAAAAGGTAAAATAAAAAGAGGTGGTGATTAATTTGAGACACCACCAACATCACAATAAGTAAACTCCACACAGCACTTCCAGAATCTGGGGAACAGAGGAACTGAACAAGATGTTTTGTTTATGTAACAAAACCAACTTTATGGCTTTAAATCCAGCTGTATGCTCACATATCCACTCTGCTTTTGGGCTTAGGCTGCAGAAAAAGTGACCAAAATTACCTCATAGTGTCCTGTACCACATGAATTCATAAAACCAATGAAGTTATCCATCTGATCAAATCTATCTGATTCTATATTCCTGCTACAGTATGCAAATATATAATATATAACATCTTGAATATCTAATTTTTCCCCAAGATATTTTTTATTGGGCCTATATTTATTTCTTAAATCATTATATATATATATATATATATATATATATATATATATATATATATATATATATATATCAGTTGTTTCTTTCTTTCTTTCTTTCTTGCATTTGCTTCTATCTGTGGGTGAGTGAATATGTTTTGGGTCTAACTACACACAGGAAGGAGTGTGGGTGTATAAGTGTGAAAGAGATGCATATATTTACATCTATGTGTGTAGGTAATGCCATATTTATATGTTGCCTTATTTCATAGTAATGTGTTTATGATAAAATAGACCTGGTCAGCTCTGGCAGGGTGAGTGAGTAGCCGGTCTATAAAGGGTTTATATCCACAATGAGCCTAAGTGTTTCCAATAGAAACTGACACACATATGTGTTTATGACAGGATCAAAGATCGCGTGGGTAACAATATGAAATACCAAGAAACAGAGTCACTGAGTAAGAAATATTTCACTACAAATGCCACAGCCCATTCAAGCAGATGGTAACAGTTGAAGGGCTAGTTACATAAGCCCATTATGCACCCCCCCCTCTTTACTATGGACCACGTCACTTTTTCCCCAACCACTGCGGCTGGCTGGGATGGGTCTGTTTTCCTCTTCAAAAACAACGCCACGACGAATCAATTATTTTTATAAATGAAATGGTAGCAGCCCAACTGAATACTACAAGAGCTGTCCTAGCAGGACCAGAGTCTGCAGAATAAATAGCATGTTTGAGTGTTGTTTGTACACAACATATGCTGCAAGGCATGGCAACTTACTGGTTTTTGGCTGAAGAATTCTGCCTATATTTATTTATTTATTTATTTATTTATCCATATTCACAAATGATGTATTTATCTATTTATTTTCACAATTTATTTTCTTATGGTCAAGTAAATTAACAGCTGTGATTTTATGACAGGCAATGGTAAAACAACGATCACTTCAGGTGTCAGCCTTTGGCCCAATGACCCCCTGAATGAGACAAAGACGATCCATATAAAACCAGCATTAACAAGCCAATGTTTTTCTTTATTTCATTCATTTTTTAAACTTCATTTCATCTTTAAAACTTCCAGCCCACTTCCTGTTAAGAACATGCAGGAATGTGGCAATGCAACGCACGTTATCAATAACAATGTAATAGACTCTACAGGCAGTAGACATAGTCTATTCAGGGTCAGTCATCTCACCTCATCCTTCTGAAACAATCAGTTATAATGTGATAAAGAAAACCATTCATTTAAATTAAATAAGTGCTCATTATTTTAATGTTAGTGAAGAGCTATTACAACGGGAAATAATTAGTCCTAATGTAGGGCTTATTACCTGACCTCAGTATCATTCATTACTAAAGCAGTCTACAGTGCCTCCTAGAGCCGACAACACAATTATAAGCAACACTAGAGAAAAAAAACACATAGCTATTGGGTGTATTAAGCAAAGAGCTAGGTGGTGACTTTTCAGTTACGTAGCTGGGTGTGGATGGTTTTAGGCCTAATTAGTGTCGATGACGGATTGTGCTGCTATGAGCGGGACATCTGCGAAGCATCAGAAAGTTGGTCTGACCCACAGCATCCTGCTTTTACAGCGCAGCCTCCAGCAGGCTGTCAGTGTGGAGTAAACTGCTGTGTCCTCCACCAGATACAGAGTTTGTAGTAAACACCACCAAGAGGTCGATAACCTGCGACTGTAAACCGTAGGCGTGTAGCCTAAATTTAAACTCTAAAGGGCAAACATGAGCTTTTCTCCTCAAATGGCTGCTGCACAACCTGAAAGTTGGGGGAAATTTCACCCCGACTTTTGACTTGTAGGCTGACAAACAATGTTACACTTGTACAGGGACTCACATCCTGGCCTTTTAATAAATAAAGACTTAGAGAATACCAGGAGCGCACAAAATGCCAATAAAAGTCACTACGTTTGCACCAGGGATGCAACAAAAGCCAATACGCTGCAAAACAGGCTTACTGAAAGAGATATTATAAATAATTATATAAATTATTAAAGGCTACAAGACAGGACTGGGCTTTGGAGGGCCAGAGTGTCATTTGACCGTTTTTTGGTTTCATTCATTTGTAAAATCTCTTATTCATTATTGTTTTTATTGTCCAATTATAAACGACTTGTCCACCATAATGGTTTAACAGTATTCTTTAAAGGGAAAAACAGTGACATTTATTTCTCACTCTGAGAGGTCAGCGCAGGTTTACTGGCTCTATATAAATGCCCTTTTGCCTACCATACCGGCCAATGGATAAGAAGTGATTGGACTGACTATCAGAGGAATAAATAAAATTAATAGAAATGAATATTTTACCAACTTGTGCCTGCTGAAGGAAAAAAACATATGTTGAACATATGCACACACAAAAGATGAGGCTTTATTTCAGTATCAGAACTGATCGTTTCAGATGGGAAAGAGAAAAGCTTGGGTGAGTGTGGTGTTTAGAAATCTCATTTTATCTGATATTAGATCAATATAAAAAAGTTTTAATATATAACACTGAATCGACACAAAAGTGGCTTGGTATGCAGAAGGTAATTTAATGAAAGGAAAGGGGAAGGACGTTTAGAATTAAAGACACGGGAGTAGGCAGAGATAACTCGTTGAGGTTAGGTTAATAGCTTAGGTTTAGGTTCAGGGACGGAGACAGAAAAGACTTCACCTGCATCGACTGCCGAGGCTTGGGATATAATGCCAACCCTTTTGGTGATACTCTGCAGAAGCGATTAAACTCCCTTCAAGTCAACACTCAGGTCAAGCCAAACCTCGCACAGAGTCGCTGCTCTGCTTGCGTCATTTCAGTGCGACAGGCCTCTGTGTGCAGTACAGTACGGTACAGTCCTGCAGACAGTAGCAAGAAATGGGTGAGTCGCCGCTGAGGGCCGTGGTATCAGAGTTTTTGAACATTAATGTACGGACTTGAGTGACGCAGTTAAAGACGACCAGCGCACTTCTGCAGCAGAACCACAGTGTTTGCAAGAGTCCGTCTTTTGACCGACTGGTGTTGTTAGTTTTAAAGCTAATAGGCTAATGTTAGCGAGCGGAGCCAGGCCAAACGAAGAGTTCACCACGGTGTTTTTGTCAGCGACGCCAGTTAAACTGTTAATGAGGCAGATGTAACTGGTGACACTAATAGCAACACAAACAACAACACCCGTGTAAACAACCCAGGTCGGTAGAAATCTGGTCTGGTGTGAGTAGCACATTAAACGTTAGCATAGCCTGTCAACGCCGTGCTAACTACATTAAAATCATGACTTCCAGGAGGACAGGCTATGCTGGTAGCATGGATTCATCTCCGTCAAATAGCGGCAACAGCTCGGTCCACAGTGGAAATCGTAAACAGAGTATAATCAACATTACCGACCGAACCGGGGCAGAATCCTGTTATGACCGCAAAGCAGACAAGGCTGGATACGGAGCTTCGCAGGGCAACATGACTGTAACATCGCTGAAATCGCGTCTGGCCCCTACCATTCAAACTGCCATGTCCGCTGCAGTGGACACTCTCCTGGGCGAAGTGGTGCTTGTGCTCAATGAGACTCAACAAGAGCTGCTACATAAGGAGCAGGAGAATGAAAGACTCAAAGTGCGGCTTGAAGTGTCAGAGAGGGAGTTGAAGACCCTACAGGAGTGCCTGTGTAGTGCTCAAAAGCTCATAGATCAGCTTCAGATCTCATATTCGGGCCCTCAGACAATTAGTCAGTCAGTTTTTGCCCCATCACTGTCTTCCATGGCTTCACTCACTCCAGGTTTGGACCGGGACCACCAGAACCCCCGAAATGTCAATGGAGCCGGTGTTGACTTGGGTCTTGGTGGATCTGTGGATGAATCGCTTCATGGGTTTGAGCCAAGAGATGACTACAAGATGTGCCAGCTTTCAATCCAACCAGATGGCTCTGTGACTAACCACGCTCTGGACTCCTTTGCATCCAACACATCTCATATGTGCTCCGATTCCAGCAGGCCAGGTAAATACACAATGTGTGCTGGTGTGTTTTCTGTATTTGTGGGTTTCCTTTGCAAAAAAAACTTTGATTGTGAGTCGGAACAAATGAATCAGTCACCCATTGTAAATTGATACATGGATTATCTCTGCATGTTTTGATCTGTCTTTAGATGAGAGGCAGTCTCAAGGACCAGGTGGAGCATCCAGGTTTGAGATTAAAGAGGAGCAGGGACCAGCTTCAGTCTCTGGTCAGCCCAGCAGGAAGGAGTCTGGGCTGCGTAATGACAGCAGAGTCGGGGATGGGGAACGATCGTCCCACAACGTGGGTGACCTTGGGTATGTTCAAGTTGGGGAGGGAGGTTCTCAGCGTTCCTTTACTCACCCCCTGCGTCACCAAAGGCCTGTGCGAGAATGCAGCGGTGCCTTGCAGCAGGGCGGACTTGATGGACAGAAAGTGTTGGCTAGGATTTCTGGAACTGGGAGAGGAGACAGTGTTTCACCGGGCAGAGCAGAGGACTCGGCAGGACCTTCAGCCCCTGACACAGCAGGAGAGCCCTCTGGAGATCGGCCTCACCACTGCCTGGAGTGTGGAAAGACCTTCCGCTTGATCTCCAGCCTGAAGAAGCACATCCGCATCCACACAGGAGAGAAGCCCTACCCGTGTGGAGTCTGTGGCCGCCGCTTCCGTGAGTCAGGTGCTCTTAAAACCCACCTGCGCATACACACAGGTGAGAAACCATATTCTTGCTCTGAGTGTGGAAACTGTTTCCGCCACTTGGACGGTTTACGCAAACACAGGCGCACACACACTGGAGAGAAACCCTACGTGTGTGCCATCTGTGGGAAGCGCTTGAGCCGCCTGCAGCACCTCAAACACCACCAGCTCATCCACACTGGAGAGAGGCCATGCTGCTGCCCCTTCTGCAACCGCAGCTTCAAAGAGCCTGCAGCACTGCGGAAACACATCCGCACACACCGGGAGGAAGGCGGTCACATGGGAATTGGTGCCAGTGATGACACAGACCCAGATGCTATGGATGACATAAACAACCTCCATCCAGCAGCTCCATCCCCTCAGATGAGGTTTGGGGAGTGGGGAGCAGAGGAAGATGACAGCTCAGTTGTGGACTGTGTGTAGGGAATGATTAAAGGAGTAACTGTTGGATGGTTATATTACCATAAAACGTGGAATACGGTGTTTCTGCAGTGTAACATGATGATTAAGGAGTGAAGAATCAGGCTACATATAACTCTAGCCTTTGAGTTTTTTCTATATCTGACATTTTCGTGTTTTCATGTCAGCAGCATGTTTCTCCCCCCCCCCCAGACATCCATCAAGCAGCAACAGCAGTGTACAGGTTGTTCTTGGCACAGGGAGTTGCTGGCTTGCAACTTCCCTGCAATAATTTGGGAAATTGACAGCAGAAGTGGACAAGATCTGTTTTCCCACTTAAAAAATGTAAGTGCCTTGAACACTCACTCAGCAATCACCTGAGTCACTGCTGTTGCTGCTGCTGTTTAAGATTGTACCCACCTTGATATTAGTCAGGACAAACTGTTAGGATTCTAGTCATGAGTTCCTAAAGGCTTTTTTTGCAACACACTGAGCTGCTCAAATACCGTAAACAGAATTAGATGCATAGTACTGGTTCATGCTTCATGTTTAGGACAAACCATGTACATTGTGTAGCTGGATGTTTTTGACTAAACCAAATATCACTTTATAATGGTTCAATTCTTTGAGCTTGATAAAGTGTTCATGTTTGGGTCTATACAGTTGGTGCTTTTACACATTATATATTAACCTAATAGAATCTATAACAGAAACTGACCAACACCATTATGTGGGCATTCCCATTTCACTCAGTTTGTCAGAAAATTGAAACATGATAACAGGCACCTATGATAAGGACATATATAGATATGTCTCCCAGCTCTACCTCAGTACTCATCCTCCTTTTTTAGTTTAGTTGTAGTCATCTGATGTCTTTGACTGATAATTAAGACGATTTAATGAAAAAGTCTGTTAAATTGTTTCTCCCAGTGATTGTGACCCACTGTACGTGGCTGCAGTCACATTTTAAGGACCCAATGCTTATGTAAGACCAAAGCACATGTGTGATTATTGCAATGCCAGAGATGTTGCGATTGTTTTCAAGTAATAATTAATGACTATAGAAATACCATTAAAAAAATCACAAAAATATAATTCTTAGTTGACATAGCGGGTTAGATTTTACTGTATTTATACTGTCAAGGCTGTGTAGCTTGATGAGGCATGAACCAGTTTTACTCTTCCTCTTTAGTCCCTCTCTGCTCTGTCTTATCTCTTCTTTTCACTCTGCAGAGCCCTCATCAGTTACACAATCATAATGTTTTGTCATGCTGAAGTTATCTGTGTCAAGTATATCTAGGTTTGAAGACATCAGTATGAGCATTTTATTTCTTCACCACGACATACAGGGAAGAGAGAGAGGACATGAGCATGCATCCAGAAAACGGCTTAAACGCTGTGTTACTGTTGTCCCATTATCATCTTTCTCTTATGGACCATATCCTAGCATTCCGTTTTTGTTTTTTGTTTTTTCATTCAAGCTGCTGCTGTATGTCTAGAAAACCTTTCCTTTTCTGGACAATTATTCTTACCAGCCAGTTACTAGCAGTTACTCGCAGACAGACTTTGGTGCTTGCATGTGCATATTTGTTCTTCCGCTTGTAACGATGCCCCCTGGGCGTTTCTGTAAATAAGAATGTAGTTTTAGCCATTTTATCCGGTTTAACAAGGGTCAACATTTGTGGAAAAGTTAATGTGCAACAAGGATTTTTTTCATTTTAAACGTAACGTGCTTTGTAACCATCAATATGCTAACATACAATGTAAATACATAAAACCTTATTACATTTCTTCCTGAAGTTCTTCCTGCTGTCCTGATTAGACACGACTGATACATCAGGTTTAACAGCAGAGCATTATTCTTCTCAGCCATTTGAGCTATACTGTCGGCTTCTGGTGTCATTTACCCTGTATACTACTATAATGATCTCTATGTACATTTACAAGTGTAAGTCATTTTACAAGGCACTCAAAATGTTAAATATGTGTCTGTATACCCAGAATACAATTTGCCAAGGTAGTCTACCCCAGATAATCATATTTATTGTTTTTTGTATTACATACAGGGGGGCCTTTGCATGTAGGTTTAAACTGAAATGGCATTATTCCTTAACAGGTCAGTGTTAAATGTGAAATTAATTACTTTTTTATGCTTCTGTGTTCAAAATCTATGCCCACACATTGCATTCATTCTGTTACCTACTGTAAATGTTACTATATTAAAGGGCCTTGTTTGTATGTCTTCTCTCTCTGTGGCTGTTTATTCAATACATTACATTGTGTAGAGGTTTCTTTGAAATAATGAGTTTATACACCCAGATGATTATTGCTGACAACATATAATATATAAACTTAAAGTAAAGTAAACATTAAAATAATCTAGCAGTGTGGCAACACGCTCCAAGATCCTAATTTAAGATCACCCCAGCTGTTTATTCCAGCATTATTACTTCACTTCCAGTCAGTACATTTCATTGTATCAGGGCAGGAAAACCACATTAACCCTGGAGGAAAGATTCCACTCCTTCTGAAACTTTGCCAAACAGACTGGAGGTGCTGTGGACACACCCAAAAACAGGCACAAATAACATCTTACTCTTCTCTCAATGCTGAGTAATGACAGCTGTGTTCATACACACAAACTGCTGTTTGAGGCAGCCTTTGATATGATTACAGAAGCTTAACAGGTTACTTTTGTAACTTAACTTTTGTGTCAGTCTTTTGTGTTACTGATTGATTAAATTCTCAGATTTTCTCTCCATTTCCAAAAGGTACATATATTGTACAATTCCATACTGGATCTTCAAGGTTTTATCTTAATTTGCAAGTTCCTCCATAGTGTTGAAGGTCAATTTCTCTGATGTTAAACACAGCACAGGATAAATATCTCTCAGAAAGATCAGACTCATTAAGGTTCAAATCAAGGTAGTTTTACAGCTCAAGGATATGTGTTGGTTTATGAGCATACTGTACTTAATGCACTTGATTCTATGAGACGTCCCTTCACTGCACTGGCCGTATAGTGTGGAATAACGGTTTCTTGTCGGTAGATCATCCTGCTCTTTCCCACAGTGTGTTAACATGAAATACTGTTAAAGGTATGTATAAATCCAAAATCCAAAAAATGCATGTAGAAGATAGTGGTGTCACTGAGATGCAAAGCACCCAAACAGGAAGTGACGTTACATCTCAGGACTTGTATGTATCAGGACCAAACTTGATACATGGTCTTGGGACCGAATTTCTATGAAGCCCGAAGTCACTGGCGTCAATTGCCACCCAGGGGATGCTGCAATAAGTCAGTAGATTTTGACTAATAACCATGGACGTGTTTGCCTTAACAACACAATTCTTGTTCCTTTCTAATAGTTTCAGTGTAATCCAAGTCTAGAATGGATTTTTATCACAAACTGTTTTTTTTTTTTGCTGCTCCTTGGACAACCTTTGTCCAATCTTTACCAAAGTTGGCAAAGATGATCTTGAGACCAAGACTCACAAAACCTATCACATGGATTTTTGATATATGAAGCATTCAACCATAACAGCTAATCAAAATTGGTAAAGGTGCCAAACAAAAAATCAAGTCATATCTCAGCCAGTCTTTAATCAACTGACATGAAACTTGCTCTGAGTGCTTATGACCATGCCCTTGACATAATGATATGTTTCCATGGAAACTATGGCCTTCTGGGCCCCCGCATTGCTGCTTGCAGCTAAATTTGCTGTAATGTTTTTGTTGTTGTTTCAGAAGAACAGGAACTGCAGCAGACATATCTAAAGCTGCTTAATTACATGTTGCTAATCTGATTGGAATTTGATAAATCGCTGTTTCTCTAACTTATACTGGGACTCAGTTCATGCTAGGCCTTGGTTTGGTTTTGACAAAATAGACCACAAATGGGAGTTATAACATCAAGTTGAAGCAAGTGCTGTGGAATCCACTGAAACACAGTATTACACCTGAATGCATCAGTTGAAATTCACAGAGCACCTTCACAGTGCTCACACAAAGTACTACTGCAAAGTTTTTATATGCAGGCTTATTGACATGTTTTCAATAAACTATGAATTTGTATAAATTACTATAGTACAATTTACATTTCATCTTCGAATGAACAGTCAAAGAAAGTAACAGGCTACATTTACTCAAGAACCGTAAGTACAATTCAGAAATACTTTAAACTTCTACTCGACTAAATGTGATAATATTGTACTTTTAACTACACTGCATTTACTTTACGCTTACATTAAGTGGTTACTTTTAAAATTAAGATTTAAAAATACTGGTTGATACAAGATAGTGTGTGTTGTTACTCAATAATTAACAACCTGACAATATGAGAAATTTTTTCAAATAATAATTTTATACCTGTAATAGTTTTATATCCTGGTCAGCGACAACATTAAAATGGTACTTACAAAATGCCTCTGTCATACAGAGGCCACTTTGCCGCATTGAGAGTACTTTTATTTTACTTTGACACAACAGGATTTTAAATAATATAGCAGCAAACAATTATTTTTTATGTAGAGATAAAGTTTCTCTAACTTAAATGTTTCATGGCGTCCTGAGCAGAGAAGTCCCCCTCTGATTATGTTGTAATCCCTTTCTCTGTTCCTTTTCTTTGTTTTGGTATCTGGAGGGCAGCGCGTGCGTGTTAATACATGTAGGCTACCTGTGCATGTTAGTGGATGTGGGTCCCTCTTGTTGGCAATAATATGTTCCTGCATTACCTGCCCCTCCCTGACGGGATGGCAGTCATGGCACAGTGTAGTACGCAGCATTCAGGTGAGAGGCACTTTCCACCTCCTCGACTTAAAAAAACTATTTTTGCCTAAATAGGCTTCTGACAAAGAAAGATATGTCGGAGCACAGGTGGACTGGCCATGGGGATTACCGGCTTAAATCCTGATCAGCCAGTGGACCGTCAAAACATCTATAAAGTTTTTAAAGTTTTGACGGCTCCATCAGTGTCTTTACCTGCTCCAAGTATGTGCTTTCCCAGCCTGACTGTGGAGCCATAACTGGTCTGGCTTTACAGAGATGGAGAGACTATGAGCGGCTAAAAGGCTCCAGCTTGACTTGGAACATGTGTAAGTAACCTGATGGCTACATAATCTTACATGTATGTTTTCATTAGTAACTACAGAGGGCCTGAAAACGCTAGCTAATGTCCTGGTACCCTAATTATGACGTTGCCCAAATGTTGCTATTGCTAGCTGGCTAACTGTCAGCATTGCCATGGAGCATATCACGGCAATGCTAGGGTGGGCTAATGGTTGTGGCTAGTTTGCTTTTTGTTGGCTCTCGTGTACACAGGCTAACTTTATTCAGTAGTGCCTCTGGTGTGTTTAGTGGCCGCTTTCACGGGGCTTCTTAAAACCTTGCTGGCTGACAACGTGAATGGATGGGTGGGGGAGTTTGGGCCGAACAGATGCTGGAGATTTAGCTGACGAGGCATTTCTTTTGGTCAGAGATGCTGGTGGTTTAGTGCGACATCTAGTGGCAGTGACGGTCGTCTACAGGAGATTATGCTGATAACTCTTAATCAAGTAAAGTTTTGAATGCCAGGGTTTTACTTGTAATGGAGTGGTTTTACATTGAGGTACTGAAACAGATTTCAGATAGATAAAGTTCCTTGTCTCTGGTAACAGCTGTTTTTGTAAAGGCTTTGTATATTTATGTTTGTCACTGTTGTCTGGTGCAGTGAGTAATGTTAAGGTTTCAGTGTTCAGAGGGAAAGTAATTATTTTGTACAAACAAAACTCAAGGATAGTTTATGTGTGTGACCTGCAATGTATTTGCATTGTGTGTGTGTGTGTGTGTGTGTGTGTGTGTGTTAGAGTCTTGGCAGCCACTGATGCACTGATGGCGAGTAGCAGAGGCAGAGAGAAATGTGAGAGTGGCCTGTGAACTCTCTGTCAGCCCATGCAGTCATTTCCTCAGCGACTGAAAGTAAACACTCACGTTTTGGAGAGGAAGTGACTCAACTCCCTTTGTCTCTTTCTCACTTTCACCCCTTTGCCCATGTGACCCCAAACACTGGCTGGCCCATGAGATCCTTACAGTGGCGGCAACTTCACATTTTTTATGAGCACATTCATTTTTCCCAGGCACGAGGGACACAGTTCAGTGTATGACAGGAATGTAATGAGATTTTGTTGTCGAGGCCTTCTGCTCTCTGGACACGAAGCTGCAGCCTGTTTCATTCAGAGTGGACTGAAGCAGATTTTGATAATATTTGGTCACATGCACAGATTGCGAAGATATAAAACTGTAATTTGTTGCAGTTGTTGAAAAAAGCACATCATCCGAAACTGCAGGCACAATAAGTCTGGCAGTCATTCAGTCATGTACAGTACTGTACAGAGATAACAGTTTTGAGATGCTTGTAGTTGTTTCTGTCAGTGACTTTTTTTTAATACATTATATCATGGTTTTATTTACAGAAGGTCGTTTTTACCCCTACAGTTACTGACTAAAATAAAGGTTTACGTGCAAAAACACACAGGAAGTTCATGATGCACAGCTGGAGTTCAACCCAACCAACAGTGTATAAAGTATTAACATCAGCTATGACAATAAAACTTAAGCTTTATTCACGCTTGGAAGAAGACCATCTTTCAGAGATGACGCTTTTGCCTTTAGTTTGCTTAAAACTTGAAGATCTTTTGGTTTAAATTGAATGTTTTTCCACTGTGGTATAGTGACTTATTCTTAAAGCATTTCAGACAAATAAAGTGATAACGTCCGTCATCACTGAGAAATGTTTGAAAAGGGCCGCACAAATAACTTTTGTGGTTAGCGTGGTGTATGTTGAAGTGTGAAATCTGCCACAGATAAACTTATGTCTGATGTGTGATCAAATAAAAAGATAGTAAACAGATCACTCATCTGTAAAGCTGTAGCGCCAATGTCCTGTTAGTGATCACATCTAAACTGATTTACTTTTATCAATTTATGTAAGTTGCATATAAGACAAAAAGATAATGTCAAAATAGCTGCATTCATTTAACCTGAGTAACCTATCTGACCTCATCCTGACTCTGATGACCCACATATAATGTCTACACATTTTGAGTAGGCCTATTTTTCTGATTGACATTTTAACACTCACCAGAGGCTATCAACACTTAACTGATCAAGGTGATAATGTATTTTCTTCTGTAAGCAGATCAAAGATACAGTAAGTTAATGATTCTTAGTAACCTCATTGAGAGTCATGGTTGTAGATTTATCAGCATCCACAGCTCAGTCACATGCCTCTACATTGTATTCCTAAACTCACCAAACACAAAGGTGTATATCAATATATATTTTTATTTTCAGTGACGCACACAGCTGTGTAGCTATGATTTGCAGAGCGGGGTCTGTGCGGGGGCAGCAGAGGAGAGGAGGAGTTGGGGGGTGGGGGGGTGTTAGGAGAAATAACCAACAAGGAAACTACTCTAAGCTTTGCTCCTGCGCCGCCTGGCTGGCCTGCCGCCAGGTTTCTCCAGAGAGGGTTGGCTCACCCCTTCTCCTCTCCTCCCTCTCCTCCCTTCTTTCTCTCCCAAACCCACATACGCACTCTCTCCAACTCTCCAGAGCAACAGGCGAGAAAAAGGAAGAGCCACAAAAGCGGGGGCAACTTTGGAAACAAAAGCATAGAGGACAAGGAGAAACTTCCAAAGATGCCAAACGTGTTGGTTTTACAGACGGATCACTTGGATACGCGAGGGAAGTGATTTTTTTTTGTTTTCCTTAAGGAGAGAAAACAGCAGTGAGGACGCACTTTTTTTCGCCGTATGAGACGTCAAAAATCTGCCTCGGTTAACAAAGCAGGCGCTTTTGAGCTGGAGCTGAACTCCTCAGCTTGTGATTTAATGTCCCCGGGTCTCTGTGGAGGGCAGTGAAGGATGCCAGGATGCCCTCTCTGATCACCCATCTGCTTGTCATCTGGCTGAGCGTCCACAGGCTGGTGTGGTGCACGGAGCGCTCCTCCACACGGGAGCGCTTCAAGGTGGTCATCGCTCCGCTCATCTGCAAGAGGATCTGCCTAAAGGGACAGTGTCAGGATACCTGCGAGCAGGGCAACAACACCACGCTGATCGCGGAGAACGGGCAGGCGGCCGACACGCTCATCGGACAGGGCTTCAGGGTCGGTGAGTGACGGTGCGAGGCTGCAGAAACAATGCTGTTTATTTACGAGGAGATATAACTAGGCCGCTGCGATTAACTAATAGTTCTGCACTGACCTCGGGGTTTATAGTTTTTGCTCTATAGAGCCCCTGCAGAGGTGGAGAGAGGCCTGTTTGGTTGCTCATAAATGGACTTTTTATGGAGCTTTGCTATCAGCAAATGTCACATGGTATGATGAAAATTACTTATCAAGATCATCAGAAAACAACTCACTATCACTGTAAATCTGTTTATCACATTGTGCTGCACAGTAATTCGCATTCAGCAGCATTTCAGACAGAATAACTACTTTGAATAGTCAGTTTAGACAATGAAATTGTGAATTATCACTATGAAACGCCACAAAATGGTTAAAGTGGGACAGAATGATATATTACTTACGTCAGTCATAATGTTGTTAGTAAGCAGTAGAGGGAGAAAAGTGTTAAGTTAAATTAAGTAGAAGTGGCTTTTTGCTCTTTTACTAGTAAAAGTCCTACAATCATATTCTTACTTCAGTAAAAATGCAGCAGTATTAACAGAAAAAATGCACTTAAATATGAAAGGCCAAAGTACTCACTAATACATGGATTCCTTTAAGTGTCTTTCAGGGTTAATTTCAAGTATGAAGGTATTTAAATCTGTAACAATGTAACATATTTCACACTCATACAATACGTTTCTTATGTAAAACCTTTGCCTGCAAAGTCACTTCAGCTTTCAGATCAGTGAAGTGCAGTTGAGGAAAAAGATCAAATTTTACCTTTGTAGTGTGGTGGAGTGAAGTAAAATGTGTCCAAAATAGACAAGATGAGTGCAAATACTGTGTCACATAATGGTGCTATAGTACAGTACATGAGTAAATGTTCTTTGTCACTGTTCCACCTTCATTTAAACTGTCCAAAATATGACAGTGAGCAGTATAAACAAATATCAAGTATATCTCATTCATTAATGCCCTTATCTCCTTAAACGCTCCCATCCTCTTTATTTCATACATCAGTGTAATACCAGCTACCCGATCCATCATGAAATCATGGCATTAAGATTTATGTCAAGTTGGTATAAACTCTGCTTTGCAAATAAATAGGTGGTTAAAATGAGGTGAGGTGGGTTTACCCTCCACTGCACTGCAGGAAAATGTTCCCATATTACACTTTAATTAGTGAAGCACGGTTCATTACATAGCATATAAATGTCCTCTTTAGATCTATACTTTTTGCCCTCAGCTCCAGTGTTTGGTTGGCATGAGTGGAGCCTTTCTGCGCTGTATCAGATCAGCTGTGGTGAGACATGGAGCCTTGCAGTCTACGTCAGTCTCCAGCCCAGAGCTGGCTCACACTGGTCCGCCTTCCTCCGCCACGCTCAGTGTAGAGAATAAGACACTCGGCAAGGCACGAGATGTCCAGCTGTGTGAGTTTAAAAACTAATAAAGGAGCTTCAGCTTCTCACTGACGTCTCTGTAGTGGACAGTGGTGTTGTGTCATAAATGACGCTCCAAGTCATTTCTTTCTTTTTGTCAGCAGATGCTAATTATTAGTCCCTTTGTTTGGCTTTTATTTCTCCAAAATATCTGAACGTGGGTTGATACAAACCCCATTATCTTAATGAAACTGATACATTAAGCAGCAGTGGTCATAAAATGATAAATTATAGACGATAACAGCACTTCAGAGGCAGCGGTATATGATGCAATAGTTTCATATTTCTGTGGACATCTCATTGGTGCCAGAACCATTTTCCAGTCTCTTCTGTCTTAGTAGAAATGGAGAACATTCAACAGGACTGACCTCAAAACTCATATCTTTTAAATCCTTAAAATCAGCCTTTTTCCACTACATGTTAATTGTGATTTTGTCCAGAGTAAACCAGCCCCTCTGTATGAGTACACACATGAGTCTGGATTTTTAAGGAGAAATTGAGATACAGTAAAACTTGAATAAAAAATGGCTCTTAAGCAGTGCCTGATATTTATCTGTGGCTGTAGAAAACCAATAAAGAAGTCGGTAAGAATAAATCATATGAAAGTTATGTTGCACGGTTGTGGTGCTTCTTACAGTTATCTCACACAGTTTTTGCAGTACAGAGGAGTTGTAGATAGTCATACAGATGTAGCCTCTCCAGCTGTTTTCTTTGGTATGCCCATATGGAAGTAAGCAGGCTGGATTTAATTGAGGTCAAGTGAATCTCACTTGCGGTGCCAGGGCAGTACTCTTCCTCCTCGACATCGTGTAGGGTCAGGCAGTTGGCTTGGACACCAAGGCCTCCCTCTTCTCCTCCAGTTTCCTTGTGCTGCGTCACGTTTTGGGGCTTCTGCTGCAAATAATTCAAGAAAGACATTTTAAATTCCAGGAATACCTCCTGGTGCTTCACGTTCCGTCTGGGTAGAGAAACGGTTCTACAGTCACCTGTCTCCTGGATTTCACAGTCAAAGTATCTGAAAACAGATCCTCACGGAGTTGTTTGAGTTTTCGCAGCAGGGAATAGTGGGTTTGACTTCAGCTTGGAGAGGAGATGTGTGATGTTCAGTGTCAGGGCTGGAATGTGGTGCGGACAAGTGGAAATTTCTCTCCCCTGTGTTAAAACGGCCATGGCTATAGCAGCAACAATATGAAGACTTTTCCATATTTGAGCGGCTGTGACGTCAGCACAGCGAGGCCGAGCAAACCTGACCAAACCCAAAACCTTTGTTTGAAAGAAATGTAGTTTCTGTCGATGTGCCGAAGTGCAGAAGTACCTTTCAGTATGTTTCAATATGCACAAAGATTTTCACAGTCAGTAAAGTAATTGTCTGAATTTTTGGCTGGTGTGGACAGACCGAGAAAAAGTCAGGTTTTAGTGGTGATGTGGATCTGGGATTTCCGCCAACAGATGAAGATTATTTTAATGGCCATAACTTTGTAGGTAATAAAGAGAAAGTTTTTTTTTTTTTTTGTAAGTGATATTTTGCCTTTATTCTGACAGCAACAATGAGAGAGATAGGAAAGTCAGGGAGAGAGAGAGAGAAAAAGAGAGAGAGAGAAGGGATGACATGCAGCAGAGGGCCAACCTGAGCCGCTGGGGTCACGATTACGCGCTCATGGTGCACGCTTTACCAGGTGAGACCCCAGAGAGAAAGTTTTTGAAAATGATTTTTTAACCTTCAGTGGGCAGGTTGAAATGATCAAGTGACCGAAAACACTAACCCTCAAACTGGTAACATTGCAGTTACGTAGTTGACGTCAGCTCCACTGAGATACTCAGAAAACATATTTTAAATCATAAGGCACTGTTAACAGGATTAAAAATTCAGGGAAATGACTGATAATCCCAGTGTTGAACAGCTGGAGAACAAACTGGTGAGCATGTCAGTGTTTGTGCTTCCAAGGAGTTGTTTGACATTGTTTAATTTTCTGATCAGCAGTCTAAAACACAAAGCAGAGAACAGCCAGATTTATTAGGTTGAACCAGCAAATGTTTGATAGTTTGAGCCATGCCAGTAGCATGGTCCATGACTCTGGTCCAAACCGAAATATCTCAACAATTATTGGATGGATTGCCATGAAATTTGGTACAGACACGGATTTCCTCATGTGGGGACATTTTCTACTAAAGATAGCAGCCTGGAAGAAGTGAGAGTGAGCCAGAACAGTGCATCTGTGGGCTGAAAAACCTAAATAATCAGCTAAAAGACATGAATACACGCCATGCACGTCATGATGAACAACACCTTCCACATTACATAAACATTTGATTTTTTCTTAATATAAACATATTGATTAAAGCTTTGGATATTTGCTCTGTAAATTTTTAGCAGATTTGTTTGCACAGACACATGCTTTTTTATTTTAAAAAAAGTCTACTCATAAACAATCATCTAAATTTCAATCAAATCATAAATGTATATTATGACCTGTTTGATCTATGCTGTCCCAGCCTGAGACAAACAGACGACCCCCCAGATGTTCAGCAGAGCAGATCCTCTCAGTTTTGTCTCTGTCTCTGATCCTCTCATCTGTACATGAGGACAAACCACTTGGATGACAGACAGCTTTGTACTTATATCCTATTCGAGAGAGCTTCTACTGAGCTGTAGCGCTGCAATCATTGTCAGACAGACAGTCAATCATTACAGAATATCTGTTATGGTTAAGAAAGTAGCAGTTAGACTCAGCACTGGTCTATTAAATGTACAGTGTCCACAATACATCACAGCAAACTATCTGCGTAATCATTATCTTACACATGTTCTCTGAGCTCTAGCATACACTACAATTCATATTTCATATACCACATACTTATCAGATTAAGAAACTTCATCATTAACAGCTGAAACACTTACTTGACATATTTAAATCTGCGTAACACAAACTGAAAATGTGCCACATATGCTCTGGTCACATGTTTCCTGGGAATCCACATGTCATTGATAGATCTAAAGTGCATTCAGAAAGTATTCAGGGTCATTGTCCCGTTGGAAGACGAGCCTTCAGTCCGGTGTGAGGTCCTGAGCGCTCTGGACCGGGTTTGCATTAAGGATGTCTCTGTACTCTGTTTAGATTTTCCTCAACCCTGACAAGTCTCTCTGTCTCTGCCAGTGAAAAACACCCCCACTGCATCCCTGTTGGGATGGTATGGGGCAGGTGATAAGCATGCCTGGTTTCCTCCAGATATGGCGCTTAGAACTGAGGCCCAACAGTTCAATCTTGGTTTCATCAGACCAGAGATACTTGTTTCTCACAGTCTGAGAATCCTTTTTTTTTTTTTTTTTTTTTTTTTTAGCAAACTCCAAGCAGCTTTCATATGTCTTTCACTGGGGAAAGGGTTCTGTCTGGCCACTCTTCCCTCTATTACTCAGTTTGGCCGGGCGGCCAGGTCTAGGAAGAGTTCTCGTTGTTCCAAACTTCTTCCATTGAAGAATTATGGAGGCCTATGTGCTCTTGAGAACCTTCAATGCAGCATCATTTTTTGTAGCCTTCCCCAGATCTGTGCCTTGACACAGTCCTGCATCTGAGCTCTGCAGGCAGTTCCTTGTTTATGTGATATTTCAGTCTTTCTTTCTGAAATTCTGTTTTTGCCTTTTCTTTGTGTTGACACTTTCTATAACTAATGGAAACTGATGCCTCTGATGAGACATTGTTGTTGTTGTTGATGTCAGGAATAAAAGAACGAGTGCATCTTATTCTGTGTATTATATATAAGAGTTGGGAGGAAGAGAAAGGAGGAAGAGGGGGATTGCATGTCATGGAAGCTGAATTTGTAAATTGCGAAATTGTAAAAATCTTGAATGAACTTTTGCATGTTTCTCCGATTGCATGTCCTCTTGAACTTGGACCTGTTTACAGATGAAGACTGCCTTGTAATAATCTCCATGTGTTTGGCTGACAAGATATCAGCCAGCTATTTTTAAAAAAAAAAATCTTCAGGACTTGAAAGTTGGCCGTAAAAATTGTAGGATAGGGAGATGAAGACAAAGTGAGATGCCTTTTCGCTCCTTGGAGACCGGGTGTCTTTGTATATGTGTGTGCATTTTTCTCACAAAGGAAAGGAAAGGAAGTTATATTTTCAGTAGTCTGCAAAGATATTCTTTGAAAATGAAGCGGTTACTTAAAAATAATATCTTCAAGCATACATTGATTGCTCTGACTGTATTGCAAGTATGTTTTATTTGCAATTAAAATGAACACAAGTCTAGTTTTTCTTTGCTGTTGCTAGCACAGAGGTATCCCATCTATCAGCCGTAGTGACACCTGCTTGGCTCCCAGACAGTCCAATGAGCCTTATCTGTGCCCTGCAACTTCACAGCATCTCATCTTTAACAGGCCTCCCGACGTCCCGGCTGCTCTAGATTCTCGTCTTTTTCTGGAATAACTAAAAGCACAGGGAAGTGGTCTTATCATATCCCAGTCTAGGCTTGTCTCACCTAAAATGGGCATCATGAAAAGTGGATATGGCTATTTCAGGAGTTCCCATGTGGTTCTGTATTTAGAGTAAAGTGACAGTAGTAGCCCTGTGGTTTGTTTTGGTTTTCCCTTGGCATGGGTCAGAGGTCCATGGGAGCCTGAAAATGAAGACAAGTCAGTCAAATACTGTAGATGGAGCTGGTTCTGCTTTCTCTCTGTTTAGGTGATGAGTTTATTTTACCTTTCAAAGCCCTCTGCTCTTACCCACACACTCTTCTTTCTCTTGTGCCAAGCTTTGGAGAAGGCGGTCTAACACGGGCAACCAAAAACCTGCAGCACTCCGGATTTTTGCCACAGGTTGGACTGAGCTCAGAGGCGAAGTCGGGCAAGGCTCCTGTGCTCACACCCTCTCAAACACAAACATTCACGCTTGGGGAAGCTCATGCACATTCATGTACAGCTTATTTTTTGCGAAAGCTACGTACGTTTGATGATATGTGCATCATGTGTGTCTGCAGGCTGATCTTCAACTCCCTATCAAGGATGTGTTTTTATATTTTTGGATGCACATTCTGTCACCTCTCCCTGTCTATTTATGCATGCTGGGGAAATAATACATGAGGTTATTCGGGGTCTGCCATTTTCATTAACCTTTTACCACTGTTTTGCAAGTGGGACACTGTTAATATGTAGAGCTTTAACGGATGAAATTGTGTAAGAATATAAATGTGTTTGTATTAATAGATTAGATGTTAAAAAAGAGCAGCCAGTCATGTGCAATTCACAGCTGGGTCAAAATACAACACAGTGTCTCCCTATTATACCGTTAAAGCAGTCAGTCAGTCCAACAATATGATAGAAATATGTTTAAATCTATCACAACGCTTCAAAACTGTGCTTTTTTTTTTTTAGATTTAGCAACCACTCCCATAAAAAGGATGTTTGTTTAAAGGGTTAAAGCCACAGTAATTTCTCTCTGTATTTACATTTGTCAAGATTGCACCACATTTCTCATTCAGAGCGAAAATCCACATGATCCCATGATGAGTTTCCCGTCAAATCAGACTCCTGCATGTCATTACTTTCTGTGGGAAATAAAAGGCAATTTGGCTGTGCAGGTTGCAAAAGGCATCACAGTAAATTACGTTTAGAAAACAAAGCAGCAATTAGAGGTGTCTTTTCTTTTTCTTTTTCTTTTTTTTGAACCTCACAAGGGGACAGTGTGTATATTTGCATGCGTGTGTGTACCTAAGTGTGTTTGGTGCTCAAGAGTAGTGTACTGAATCCAGCTCAAACAAACAGCCTTCTTTGCCATCTTTAACACTCTCCTCCCATTTGCTTAGCGAGGGGGAGAAACGGAGCAGTTATTTAAAGCTGCTCAGAGGAATGCGAGCGCAAGGGACTGCACCCACACCACGCAGGACCCTGTAGCTGTAGTGATTAGCCAGGGTAAACAGAATAACACGGCCTCTGCCAGCGCTGCCTGCTGCCGTGGCCTGAGAGTGTGCAGTTTGCAGACATTACCTGTTACGCTCTCCGGTGGTGAGTGCTGAGTATCCCGCAGGGCAGGTATCTGACATAATCTCAGCAGAGCACTGTCAGCACTCCTCTACCTGCCTGCTCTCCAGGTCCTATAGCCGTGCTTTTAGACTGTCATTATATGACATCATTCACATTTACGCCAAGATCCTGTCTGACTCTCTGGCTCTCCTTCCACAAACATCTCTGCCAGAGGGGTGTGACAAGGTAACATTGGATATGTGCCCACCCAAGAACTATTGAAACCACACCACATATTTCCATGACATGTAAAAATCACATTGTGCAAGGCAGCGTTTGATTTAGATTTGGATAATTGCAAACCTCCTTACTAAGATCCGTCCTGATCTGCCTGACAATGGCTGCTCCAGTTTCTCTGGAAGAGTCTGCTCGTCATCATCGTCCAGTTTCTGTAAGGTCAACAAACCGTTGTTTTAGGCTGACTGCGAGAGGTAATGAATGCCTTTGGTGACAGTGGACGAAGGGCGGCACTATTGTTTGGATAGCTGAGGCCGAGGCCGCTCAGTTTTGGGGGGTTGATGGAGCACAGAGTTCGCCGGGGGGGAGGGGGGGGGGGGTGTACGCAGGTTTGTGTTTTCAAAAGGCAGTGATTATGTCATTTACTCCCAACGTCTGGCTCAGCTGCAGGAGTCTGACCCATCCCGTACGTCGCTCTTTCTCACTTCGTGTGGTATGTGGTATCGCAGTGCCAGTTGATGGTAGGCGTATTTGGGGATGTGGTTTTTTGCTTTGGACCTGATGGTAAAGTGAGGCACGTCATACAATGATAGCCATTCCCCTATTCCCTTTTTAAACAGTGGCTCTAGTGGCATGTGTTTGCAGTTTATGGGGCCCAGCGTTGTTTAGTCACGGTTCTCTCAGGTCATGAAAGATGGTATTGGATAGTAGTAAAACACTATATCAAGAATACTCATGGAACTACTTTTTAAACCTAGTAAACTTTTGACAATAACATTCAATCAAATGACTGTGTGATGTGAGAGGGCCACTCATAGTGCTGATCCCACTGAGAATGAACACCCGACTCTGTGCCACTCACCAGCTTTGAGCTGCTTTTCACTCATTGTTTTGGTTTCCCAGCTTGGAAGATTGCCATATGGTTGAGCCTCACTGCTCCAATGCCCTCCCCTCATATAATAATATATAATAAGTTATCCAGTTTAGATTTTACAGTGGCTCATGTTTGTTTATTTTTTGTCCAGGTGCAGTGACTTTCTGTAGTATCCACTGGTTGCCCTGACAACCACATGGTGACAAAAGATATATGATATGATGATGATGATGACTGGTGAAGCGAGAAAAGATGTTTGAGTAAATATGTTCGGAAGTTTTATAACAAAATATGCTTGGTTCTAAATTTAATCTGATGTAATCTGTGATCAATTCTTCCACTGAAACTCCAGTGGGATATAGTGTAGAGCTCAGTAATAAGGTGTTGTGTGTTGCAAGTCTGAATCTGCATCATGTATCACTGTTGCTGTATAACAACTTGAAAACTCCACTAGTGCAAACATGACTCAGGGTGGTATCACGATGCATATTCCTGTAACAGTATCAGCCAACAAGACCGTGGAAATGATCACATATTGACCAGAAAGTGTTATGGAATCCATTTTTTATATCTTTGTGGGGTTCGCCTCAGACTGGGACTGAATCATAGTGAAAGTGACTCAATGAGCATCATCGCTGATTTCGGTGTCTGAATCTTGCAGTCTGGCTAAATTTCTATTTTTCGCCAGAACATGAGTGTGTTCAAAGAACAGGATGGATCAGACCACTGTATCGTCTGCATGGTGAGAGATGATGTCTGCTGTAGCTTTCGGTTCAGTGAGCTGAGGAGCTTTTCGACTGTGGTTTGTGGGGCTGTAATTTGTTGTTTTTGTGCTGGGAGGGTGCGGCTGCGGCTGAAAGGACGCCGTGGAGGGAGGGGGCTGACGATGCGTCATCTCCAGACAGACAGGAGTGAGTGGGTGGGTGGTCACAGGCCACTGAGAGGGCAACTCTTTCTTTCTTTCTTTCTTTCTTTCTTTTTCTTTCTTTCTTTCTTTCTTTCTTTAGTTGTTTCTTTCTTTCTTTCTTTTCTTTCTTTAGTTGTTTCTTTCTTTCTTTCTTTTCTTTCTTTCTTTCTTTCTTCAGTTGTTTCTTTCTTTCTTTCTTTCTTTCTTTCTTTCTTTTTCACATGCCTGTGCAAAGACATTTTTCTGTTCAACTTGCAAAAAAAAGACAGACTAGTATAATTTTCCCACTGCCAGTTGTTACCTGTAATTTGCTAAAAATATGAAACATGGTGTCTCTTTTAAGTATGTCCTGTTAGTTACACTAGATGTGCTTATTTAGCAGTTGGGGAATGTGCTGTAAGGAAAAAAAAGTGTCTGGGAATCACAGTAATCCCACTTAAACGTCACACTTTCTATTCTCTGGATTTTACATCTCTCCTCTCTGCCTCTTTCTTCTTTATTTCCTCACTTTCCCAGATATACGATCTCTTCCCTCTAACATCTCACGCTGTGAGGAGATCTGTCTTTCTCCTCTTTGGGTGAATCATGACATGATGAAGAAGGAGCTCTCACTCATATGTCACATACGAGAAGAGCTTGAAGACAAAGACTTTCTTCCCTTTCTTTCTGTCTCTTCAGTCAGTTCACTTCACTCTTCTAGTCGGAGTGAGCTCTGCATTGGAAAATTATACGCTTCCAGACCGTCTTGGAACGTACCTGCAAGCCGACGTTCAATATTAAATTAGGTTTCAAAGGAATGACAGCAAAGAATACAGTCAACTTTGAATGTTTTCTTAGCTTAACTGAGGCCATATATGGTCAAATGTGGCTATATACTAATAGGAACACAGTGTGTCTTCATTCAAATTGTTATAAAGTGATTGAATCACTACTTAATGCCACAGATGAGAGATGAGTAGTCTTTGAATGGGATCCTACAAAGTTCTTAACTTCCTCCATTTTCTTTGACAGGGCCATGTGGAAAATGAAGTTTATGATACCATAACTGCTTCACATGCACAGGTCGCACCACCCCCACCACCATTCAGCCAGTCAGCACTGTTCATGCCTCGCATTCATTCAGACCACCAAATTACTCTTAGGTGCATTTGATTTTTAATAACACACCACCTCTAGTCTCAGGAATGTGTTAGATCCATAAAGGCAAAGGTGTGGTAGAAAGCAGAGGGCTGGCTGTCTCTGAGGCGCTACGCTAACTGACGAGGAGAGTCAATGAGCGATTTCGGATCGTAAATTCTGCTAATGAACTCTGAGGTGCTGATTTAAAGGGAAAGTCCACTGGAAAATAAAATCGTTGTTATGATCTCAACTTTAAAGCTTTGTGCTCTTTTCAGTATGTAATGTGGTTCAGTCACCTAACCACAGCAGCTCTCCAGGAGACACTGCAACCTCCAGTTAATAACTCTCTCACACACACTCACACACACACACAGCCAGTCACATACAAGATCTGCAGAAATCATTAGCCCATGCGTTGCCAGTATGGCTTCAGTTCCTTCAACTCAAGGAGGTAGATGTGAAGGAGGAGTCACTGTATGTTATTACAGCATGCAAATTATTCAGCCCTCCTGGAGCTCAGAGGAGAAACAGAACAAACAGAAATGAGAGAGCTAATTTAAACAGAATCCAATAATCAGGCATGAAGTGCAGTATTACCACCTGCTGTTCAGAACTTCAGTTTGATGCTGTTTGGATCTGGGATGAACCCAGAAACCCTCGCTGTATAAGGATGAATTTAACCTCCTGCAGTGTTATTGATTTAAAGTTTATTACCATGAGTGCAGTTAAAATGTGTTTTTTAGTCTTAATTCTACTGTAAAAAAATAAAAAGGGCAGTTAGGTTTGGAATATTGTAGCATTTTTCCACATAGTCAGAGACTAATGGATGTTTCTAATAGCTCTGTGTGCAGTTTGAAAGTATGCTGAACACACACATCAAGACAAAGCAAGACATAGCCTTTAGGTTGATTTTTGTTATCTCGGATCTTTTCTTTCACTTCCTGTGTTAAGTGTTTCTGAGTATCTCGAAAAGCACTCTATGAATAAGATGTGTTTTGTTAAACTGTATTATTATTGCATTTAGAGAAGAATATAATGAATAAAATTCAAGAAAGTCCAACAGTAATAAAAGAAAAAGACGAAAAGAATTAGACCATCTACAATAACATGGTTCGTTTCCATAATAAATATACATCAAAACATCCCATTAACTGTAGAAGTCTACAGTTTCTCCTGATGTTGCTCTCTTCTCATTTGACTGTTTATAATGAAATTAGAGAGTTTATAAATAATGTTACATAACTTATAAAAGGCTAACATCTAACAGACATTCGACAAGTTGTATTTCCCAGCACTTTCCTGGAAGTGCTCCTGATGCCAAAAACATGTTTGACATGTCAACAAAAACACAACACAAACATCTTTCCAACATAAAATTCCCCCCAAAACTGAGCCACCCTTCATATCAAAACTGCATACTTTTCTTTTTTTCGTGACACAACAGTCATGAGTCAGCATATGAGATTATTATTCACCAAACTGAATGTCACAAACACTGCATGAACCAGTAAGCAGTATAGTAAAGGGAATGCAAACACTGACCTGATTAAGCAGATTTGGTGTGGACTCTGAGGTGACTCCCTCTCATCCATTTTGTTTGTTTTTCTCTTTTTTTTCAAATGGATTTTATTGGTATTATTATTAAACTTTCATCAATATATTATGTATTGATATATATTTCTGTCTTTTTGATACGTAATCAGTCATCTCTTAAGTACTTCTGTAATTGCTCTAACCTGTACGTGGTGCTTTGTGGTCCACATTAAATACAACATCTTTCTAATGTCGTTCTAACAGTGAGTGTTTCTGCTATCAGCTGCAGACTCGGTTTCTAGTGCCCTCATGGCCTCATGTTACCTCACATAAAAGTGTGCTCCAGATGAGATATACAATTTAAATGTGGTGAAAAAGAGAGCACTATCGTCTCTTTTTCTCTTCTCCTGCCTTTGAATCCGTAGAGTAGCAGTACACTTAGTAGTGACAGCTCTAACTACAGTGATTTTTTTAAACAGAAATCACTCCTCTCTGAGCCTGTCTTTGAATAATTAATGTTAAGTTGTCATCATTTTAGTCTAGACATCGCCTGCACAAACTTCTTCATGGAAGCTCTTTGAAAAACTCTGTCAAGACTGTAGAGAGATGTGTGCTGACATTGGCAGCTGTGTATTGGACTTTGTGTTGTATAGCATCACACTGGGCTTATCCTAACATCAAAAGGTTTCATTCACACGACCCCCACCCCTGTACCCACCCAAGAAATAGAATCCGAAATGTGATGTAATATGTAATATGATTTCTCCCTCTGCCTTTGTGTTCATGAGTTTCATTAGTGTTGAACTGACCCTGACCGTGCGACATCAGAGCACCCGGTCTCACTCAGACACCTTCCCAGCCAGACGAGGCCACAGCCCAGACTTTCCCTACATCGTCTTTCCAGCCTCTGTGGGTTTAGATTGTGTAATCACATTTGGAAAGAGGTTCTTTTCCTGTCTCGCTGCATCTGCAGTCCCAATCTTCAACCCCCGCATCTTTCCCAGTTTCCTCTCATTCTAAATCCAGTACTGAGACAAAATCAGAACTATGGAAAATCTCTTATGTCAGAGAAAGTCGAACAAAGTTGAGTAGTCCTTCTTCAGTCTGCGCTGCTCGCCTACTATTTCCTGAGCCTTCCAGCTTGATTCCATATTTTGCCGCCTGCACCTAGTCCCATTGGGTTAACACCACGGTCACATGGTGTTCAATAGTGGAAAATGGCATCTTTAGTATCCATCATGCTTCAGATTTAAACATTTTGTACCCCACTAGTTGGATCTTTTATTGAAGTCCTTTAATTTTCTGCCTGACTTTCACTATGTGAGGATGTCCCTGCTGTGTTGAAAGTGATCTAGTCTCCTAATTACGCCGCAGCCCAGACTCCTGGCAGTCCTCACCTAATTACTTCCATGTGTGCACACTTGGCTCAGCAGCAGAAAGAGGCCTCCTGTCCTCTCCTCTCCTCTCATCTCCTCTGGATATTGTCTTTGGATATTTTCTATATCCAGCCTCCTTTCTGGGTTTTACTGTTGAGATGTGTTTATGTTTGTCTCAAAGTTCTCAATGGATCTCAAGTGGTCAACGTCATTGTTTTGGCGGCTCCAAATGGCAACAAAGAGTAGCTGAAAAATGTGAACTTTAATAGTCATCATCAAATCACGATAGTAAACTGCACAGACTGCTTGTGTTTACTAGCCAGAGCGGTTTGTGACGCATTATAGTGAAAAATACCAAATTTACCAGGAGGAAAAAAAAAAAACCCATTGGTGTGCTTTCTCTCCTGTTTTGTTATTTGCAATTGAGTGCATAAAAACCAACACACACAATTTAACTGATTATATTTTTATGATACATGTTACTTTGGTGTAAACCATAGCACTGCATTTTAGTACTATGTGATGATGCAGAGTTGATGTAGGAGAGATGATGGATGTAAAGAAAAACTGTAACACCTGATGTTTAGCAAGATCATGGCATGAAAGAGGACGAAAGATGCCTATTAGTTACTAGTTAATATTGAAAAATGTCCATCATAGTTTCCCGGAGCACAAAGTCGTATCTTCAAATAGCTTATTTTGTCTGACCAACAGTCCAAAAGGTGAAGATACCCCGTTTACAGCACTATTACAGAAGAAAACGTCTGGATGTTCACATGTGAGAAGTGGGAACTAGGGAATTTTGGGCATTTTTGCTTAAAGGAATATTGGATAATTTCGGAAAATGATGAGTGTTAGATAAGAAGATATGGGTACATACTATCTTTTTATCTGTCTTAAATATCAGGCCAGCACTTGGTTATCTTAGCTTAGCACAAATACTGGAAACGAGAAAACAGCTAGCCTTGCTTTGTCAAATGGTAACAAAATCTGCCGAATTAACATGTTATACCAGTGTTTGTTTTAATCTATATAAAATGGTAATTCCACCTCTTTAAAGATTGTTGTCTGGCAACTACTCAGACCCAAGAAAATGTTGCAGATTAATAGCTCACTAACTGACTTCGTTTTAGCTTTAATCAGATATTTACTTATTAAAATAAAGTTCTTAATTTGTTTTTAAGCTGTATGTAATGTAATTTAGGATCACAGCGTTTCAAGAGTTTGACTGCTTTGATTGAATGAGAAACATTTTTGTTGAAAAATATGCCTATCCATGCTTCCAACATACAAGGAAAATGAGATATCAAAAATGTATCTTTGGGATATTGGCTGCCTTGTCCTGAATTTTCACTATTCATTAGCTGTCTCAGTACTGCTGCTGTTCGGTTTTAGTTTTCTCTCCAATCGCTCCCTGGATTCATGACTTACTTGTGGTTTTTCCTTTGCTCTCTCTCTCTCTCTCTTTCCTCTGATTGTTCTATTGTGGGAATTTCAAAACCAACTGGACTTAAAATAAACACAATGGGAGACCCAATAAAACTGCACTGAATACTGTATATGCCACAGACTTCTCTCCAGCCAGCAGCTTTCCCATAGATTTCAAGATCTTTCCCATATGTCAGAATGAAGCTGTTAAACACATCAGTGACATTACCTGCTTCTCTGCTCAGACACTGCTGCTGACTGGCTGCAGGGACCTGTTAGTCCGTCAAGCTGGTGTGACTTTTACAGTGGTACAGTTCACAGTGAATATTTTACGTGGTCCTGCTCATGCCACAAACTTTTGTGTCTGTCTGCCATATTAGTGTTATATATAACTAAATCACCAGGCTGTTCACATGATCATATAAACCGCAGTCCGTCTCTGAATAAATGAATCCCAAATCAGCTATTTTACTCTGTTATTATATTCTTGTGTTGCTGATGTTTGTAAGTTTTTCCTCTTCCTCTCCTCTGATGTGATTCTTAGCTATGAACTGTTGACCTGTGAGAGTCTCAGCCCAGTCTCTTTGTGACAACTCTCCTCCTGTCTCTCTCTACAGTTGTGTGTCCCCTGACGTGTATGAATGGAGGAGTATGCAGCTCGAGGAAGCACTGCCTCTGCCCGCCTGGCTTCACTGGTCGCCTCTGCCAGTTTCCACTCCAGCAGACACAGCAAGCACAGGCAGCGCGAGGCAACAAGCAGCCTGTCTACCCCGTATCTTTGAAGCCAGACGGCCAGAAACTAGTGGAGCAATCAGGCATAGGGCGTACCCAGTTGACGCAAACAACCTCAGTTTTCACCCTACCTTTGTCACAAGTAGGGCACCCATCTGAAGGTACCCAACATTTGTTTCAGCATCTCTCGGTTGGTTTTGAGTGATGGTGAAAATATGTTTTGTGATACATTTCGTTCCTCTGATTTTTTCAATTTCAGTGCAGATTAACGTGCGTGTTCACCACACGCCGGACACCTCTGTAGTCATTCAGCCTCTCGACCAATCAGATGTCAAGCCTCCTCACAAGACAGGGCCGCGCCCGATCCCTCCACGACACAAACCAAAGGGGCGCTGCTTCCAGGAGACCACACCCAAACAAGCTGTGAGTTTAGTCACATTCTGCAGTGGTTGACATTGAATGTGAAACCTTTTGGGGTTGTTTTTTCACCCCTTAACATTTCTCTTTCTCATCTTGCTTCAGTGCAACAGCACCCCACTTCCTGTTTTGACCAATCAGGAGGATTGCTGCGGCAGTGTGGGAAATTCATGGGGACAAAACAAGTGCTATCAGTGCCCCAAACTACCAAGTGAGTTACAGTAAACTTCAAGAAATCGCCACTGCCTCAAAAGTTAATACTAATTCATTTTCGAGTAGCTCTAAATCCCGTTTCCAGCTTTGTAGATCTCAGTCTTTGTTTACTTGTGTCTAGTGTTTATATTCAAAAGTGAAAGTTCAACAAATTGTTTTCATGCTGTAACTTATTTAACCCATCTACTTCTTGTGGGTTCCTGGGAACAAATTATTGTTTATTGGGCCAAAAAATGTCAAGCATCCCCAGCAATTTATACCTTCCACCTTACGAAATGATGGCCCTAGATTAAAACAATCACTTCGTACCTCTATAAAAATGTGTTTGAATGTGTACATGAAAGTTAGTGGTAAGGTGGGGTAGGGAGTGTGTCAAACGCTGGGTAGGGAAAAAACGGAAGAAATTACGGGAATTACACACAGACAGTGAGACAGAAAAAGAGAATGTGGAAAATAACCCTCTACTTAAGCATGTTCCTATGGGCCTGCCCAGTGCAGGACTGTCATCACATTGCTGAAGATTGAATTTCAAGAAAATGTTGGCTACTCACGTTTTTCCACTCTGCTATTATTCCGCCTCTCAGTTCTGACTCAGACAATGCACCCTTTGACATAAAACTTAATACTGTACGTCTGGTTAGTCTTTAGATAACTGGATTCCTGCCCAGAGTGCTGCCTGTTTTTGTTACATTCATATCCATTTAAAAGCTCCTCTTTTTTTTTTTTAATGAAAATGGCAAAAGTAAGCTGTGCGCTAGCTCCTTTCTTTCATTGAACTCTCTAAATGTTTGTGTGAGTGCAGTCTTCCCACAGCTCTCTAATAAAACTGCCGTACACGTTTTGCTCCCTCATGGAAAATTGGACATTCTTCTGTGTTAGAGGTTCAAGGCTCCTTTAGGGGGAGAAAAATGCATTGAGTTAAAACCTGATGAAAAACTACTCTGCACTACACTATTCTGTGACAAGCTACTCTTCATCATAGGCCTCATAAAAAACTGTCAGTAGAAAAGAAGAAGTGTTAAAGGACTGGTTTGACATTTTGGGAAATGCGCTTATTTGCTTTCCGGTGGAAAGTTGACTAAGCAAACAAGCTATAACGTGTAAATTAGGGAGCTTTAGAGGAGCTAGTAGGTGAACTTTCTCTGGTTTCCAGTTTTTATGCTAGGTTAAGCTAACCTCCAGCTGGCTGTATACTTACATTGAACACACAGGCGTATAAATCTTGTCATCTAACTCCAGCAGCAAGCAAATAAATGTACTGTATTTCTCAAAATGTCAAACCATTGCCTGTCAGCGTTGGCTACAGTAGCTAATCACTCCCACACTGTTACAGCATCACTGCCAAACATATGGTGCTGCTTCTATAATGTGACAGTATGTAATAAAGCTGAGTGTGTTGTTTTTGGACTAATAATAATACACATATTACACTTAACATTTGTGCTCCAGTAAAGATTAAAGAACAGAGAGACAGTGTGGTTTAGTCAGTTATAGCAGCATTTAATGCCATTTTCCTTTTTTCAGTCCTAATGCTAAGCTAAGCTAATCACCTCCTGGCTCCAGCTCCATACTTACAGCACAGTCATGCAGGTGATATCAATCATCTTTATCCATGTCTCAGCAAGTGAATAACTGCATATCCCAAAATGTCAATCCATCCAGCCATAACTGAACCCCTACAGGCCTCATTAAGCTTAAAATTACATTTAAAGGCATTAAAAGTTTTTATTTTTATATACCCCTCCTGAATGTTGACAATCAAAGGCAAGGAGAAAAACTCGCCATCATAGCCTCCTCCTGGGTGCATCCTATGGCCTCGCTGATCTTTCTCCAAGATTTCTGTGTTTGTTGTGGCTTTGTTGTCTCAAATCAATGAATCTTAATAAGTGGGGATTAGCGTTAATGTTCAAACTCTCTCCTCGACAACACTTCATGGTGTTTTATTCTGGTTTGTATCATCCGTCTACAGCTCTTCTCTCGCCATAAACAGTATTTCACTCAGGTTTTTGTTATACCATTCCCTCTGTGTTTTATCACATCTTCTCCTCCCTCAGATGCATCAGTCAAACAGACCATTGTGGAAGACTACGGCTCTACCTGTCCACAAGGCTATAAAAGATTCAACAGCACTCACTGTCAAGGTAACACAGCAGGATGTAGCTTATAACTAGAACACAATCAGAGCTAGAAGCTCAGTCTGAGGGTTGTTTTCTATCTTCTATCACTTTTTATGTTATTACTTATGTAATAAAGCTGCCTTATCACTCGCTTTCTAAATCGTTATCATCCTTGACAATATATCAAAATAGCCTTTTAATTTTTCCCCCCACCTCTGCACCTTGAAGATATCAACGAGTGCTCCATGCAAGGTGTCTGTCAGAACGGAGACTGTCTGAACACACTGGGCAGCTTCAAATGTTCTTGCAAGGCTGGTCTGGTGCTGGACAGAAATCGATGCGTTGGTGAGTAAGAGCCCTCTTCACAGAACATCCACTTGAATGACATTTAAACATTTGTTTGAAAATGTGATTCCCATCTGTTCCGACAAGTTTGATAATTCCCAGATGAAACCCTTTTGTCTCGTCTGTCAGAGTCTCCAGCTGAGCAGGCCCAGTGCTTCCTGATAGCGTCCGAGGCCAGAGGCTGCGAGCACGCTCTGCCAACCCATCTCACCCAGGAGATGTGCTGCTGCACGGTGGGCAAAGCCTGGGGCCGAAACTGTGAAAGATGTCCTCAGGTGGGCACAGGTGAGTGGACAGGGACTGAGATGAGCAGTTACAGGCTGGGAAAATCCCCTAAGGAAATGTTCAGCAAAAACGAGCTGCAGTTCATTTTATGTGGGTCATTATGTTGTCATGTTCTTCTGCATGTATTTTAACAAGGTGAAATAAAATAAGTTTAAAATCCTCCCCTTTTTCTCCATGTGGTGTTCAGTGGCCTTCAGTAAGATCTGCCCTGCTGGGAAAGGCTACTTTCTCCAGAATATTAGAGAGACCCACATCTTCTCCCACAAGCCTGACAAGGAGGGTGAGTCAAAAACTGAAACAACACATTTCTTCTGCTTGTGAGTCCTTAATGTGAATTCACAGTTGTAATACCCCTCTATGTGTTTTCCTTTCAGAGCCAAAACGGCCGGTAAGACATTATTCCTGTTTTTAAATGCAATGACAAAATAGCTGGTTAATTTTAGTTGTTGTGAGATCTAATTAACTCTGTCAATCAGGAGAGACCAGCAGAGACAACGACCCCTGTGCAGGCTGCCACCAGCACCAGCAGTCCTCGTGTGCCTGGTAATATAACCAGTCAGATGTATACTCCACAACTCCAGTGATAGAGCATGTTGAAACGCAAGTGAAGATTTGTTTGCTACCGGTGCTTAATGTACTTCAGCTGTCACAGCGGGGGAGGGGGGTCTTTCTTGCTGCCAACTGCAACATGACTGATAGACAAGTGTACAGGAAAGTTCCCCATGTGTGGTGAAGACAAAAATATCATGACTAAAGTTCAACATGTCATATTCCCTCCTAAAGTCTGTCCCCTTCATCTGTCTTCTGTTGGATCCACAGTTGCTAAACCCACCCCTCCGACAATCATCCGAATGACCCCAGGCAATGACCCCTTCGAAACACAGACAAAAGTCTTGCGTGAGTTTCCTGCAAACTTCAAACTGACTCAAACACCTATTCTGGTTCATGCTTCATGCGCCTCAAAACTGGAAATTTCCAGCTCTCCACATTCCCCAGTAAGAGGAGATAATTTGGTGAGCTTTGGGTCCATCTCTCATGAATGACATGTTGACTTTCTCCATGTAAAAGACTTAGTTTATGCACATAAATTATTCTACACTGAGATAATCCATGTTTCTGGAAATGAAAATAGAAATAGATTAGAAACAGAAATGAGCTCAGTTCAACAGTAAGCTGAATTTGCTCAGACGCATGCTTCTTTAATGGTTAACTGACGCTTTTGGAAACTTTGGATGTCGTGAACATTCAGCCATGAAGCATGAGCCAGTCTTATCGCCATGTTCACAGTGTTCAAGTGTTGCCATAACTACTTTAAGTGCTGGTATTTATAAGTAGGTTAAGTGATACTCACTTAATTTCCATAAAATGAAAAAAGAAAACTGTTAGTGATCACAAACTGGTCTTTTTTTAGGAATGGTTTTCTACCTTTACAGTTTTCTCGGTCTGATTTTGGTCTGTAACACCTGTCTTGTGCGTTCATTTATGATTATTAGAAAGTACTAACCAATACAGCCTCTCTCTGTTTGTCTGACTGACACCTGTCACTGGCTTTCATGTGAAAAAGTCAGAGGTAATTTAAAAACTTGAATAGTGTGAACATGGTCAAAGATAGAGGAACATAGGCATAGCATGGATATTATCAGGTTTATATATATATATATATATAATATAATAATATAATTACATATATACATCTATGTATCTATATATATGCATGTGTATATATATGATGCTGGTCCACTCTGTGTTCCCTCCTTGAAGCAGAGACAGATGAATGTAGGCTAAGCAGGAACATTTGTGGTCATGGAGAGTGTGAGAACAGCCTGAACGGCCACATCTGTCACTGTCACCCTGGCTACCATCTCAACCCGCAGAGGAACATCTGTGAGGGTAAGAGGCGATGGTAGAGACGGTGGTTAGAGGAGGTGCAGGGATGGGACGGTGATAAATACTGACAAGAAATTTCTCATGAAGTTTCTTATGCATGCGTGTTCCCCAGTAAACACAAGTCACTCTGATTCCTGGAAACTTCTGTGTGTGTTTCACGCAAACATTTCCTCTCATAGAGAGATGTATAGTTACTTTGCTTAAATATATTAATCTTTGGATCTTATCATTCTCAGTGTTGGTTGTTTCCTGAATCAAAATAGATAAAGGTTTACAGATGTTTCTCATCAGTTTCTAAGCTGTGTTTTATCTGAACCCAACCTCATCTGTGTCATGTTTGTGTTTTGACTGTTAAAGCAAGTTCACATGTTAAATTATAACTAAAAAGATAATTACAGCTTTTATTGGTCTGCGCTATAAATATGATAAAGGATTTTACACATGGAGGTCGGTTTATTCGTCAGCGCTACTCAGCCTGAAAAAACAGTTGTCTTTTCTGGCTCTGAAGGGAGCTGTTCAAAGTTTGAGAAAATATTTTGGCTTAGAGACAAACTGAAGGCTTGGAGTTTGAAATATGTGGACATTTCCCAGTCAGAGAGGCTCTAATGAAAGATTCTATCAAGTTGCATCATGGGAAATGTGGGATCCAGAGTTTTAAAAGCTTGACCCATATCAGGATATCATGTCTTGTAATTTGTCTCTTTGAAGTCCCTCAATTTTATGCAATATTAACAAGCTGGGATGCCCCTTTCAAAAGTCCATCGAAAGTGAATTTGATTTTGATTTAAAGATTCGCAAATTTGAGACATGTTTTATTGATGGGTTTATTAAAATAAGATGTGAAAGTGGACAAGCTATAAAAAACATTTCTGCTAAAGCCGTGAACCTCACTGCATCTGGTAGTAGGTAAGAGGTTGTTGATCTAACACATGACGCACAGGCTGTCGTTAAAGGAATGATGTTAAGTGATGACAAACACTTCCCGGAATCAGAGCACTGTGTCCTCTGAGCTCTATGACCCTTGTTTGTCTGTACTGTTCAACACTGCTTCCATTATATGTACTTATTGTACCTTTCTCACTCCTCCCTCCTCTTGTCCAGATGATAATGAGTGTGAGTCAGAGCCATGCGGCCACGGCAGAGGCCTTTGCGTCAATTTAGAAGGAAGCTACAAATGCCACTGTCGTCAGGGCTATAAACACATGGTGCAGCATGGGAGACTTAAGTGCGTGGGTAAGTCAGGTTGGGTGAATCCCAGGCTAAAATGTTTTTTTCTATAAGTTCTCAGATCCTGTTTTGGCCTAATCCTTACTGTTTTGCAGATGTGAATGAGTGCTCTAAGCAAGACATCTGTGGTGTCGGAGGCCAGTGTGTGAACCTGCCCGGATCCTATAAATGTGAATGTCACATCGGGTTTAGGAGCAAGTCACACCGTCATCCAGCATGTGAAGGTGCAAAGACACTGATTATTATGACATTATTACCACTGACAAAATGCTTATTATGTGTTTGCCACTATGATGCGCTTGCATCTGTGCTCTGCATGTGTGAATGTCGATACTTGTGGAGATCCAAACACAGGTATGTAAAATATATTCTCCTTCATTTCAGACATAAATGAGTGTTTGAGTCCCGACACCTGTCCCAATGAGCAGTGTGAGAACACACCTGGCTCCTATGAGTGTGTTCCTTGCTTGCCTGGTCATGAGGCCCGTGCCGGCACCTGCTATGGTGAGTACAACCCTGCCGGGCAGAAGAATTCACCACTTGTTAACTTATTGTTTTCTGTCAGTGTGCTTCTGTGGCGCATGGCCAAATTATTATCGTGTTAAAATTTCAAATTCAAGAAAAAGGTTAACCTGCTCCTTCAGCAAAAGGAATTTATAATTATGTCACTCACATTTGTGTTGTCTCGCTGTTAATGTGCTCACCTGGTAGAGTGCAAACCATGAAGGCTCAGTCCTTACTATAGCAGCCCAGGTTCGAGTCCAGCCCGAGGCCCTTTGCTGCATGTCATCCCCTCTCTCTCTTTCTCCCTGGTTTTACTGTCTCTCTTTCACTGCAGCTATGATAAGGCATAAATGCCAGGAAGATAACTTTAAAAATACACATTGATCACAGTGAGCAGTGATTCCTCCAGATCCACTCAGCAGCAGAGGCCCAAAAAACAGCAAATATGCTCAATAGTATAGTACATGATAATTCAGTCATTTTAGCAGTATTAGTCATAACGTCTTAAAAATATGCTTTTGCATCAGGTCAATCAACTTGCATCAACTTGAGCGAGCTAACTTGTTTAATGTTAAATCAAAATAAATCTTACATATTATATTTGCACACAACTGAATAATTTGTCCTTCACTTCCTCAGGGTTTACGGACATTTTCACTTTGAGTTTTAAATCATGTTTTAAAGCACTTTTTCAGGCCACAGGCCACTTTCAGTCCACATCATGGAAATTATGTAATGATTTCAATATAGTGAATCTGTACTATAATGATAATGATGGTAACAATAGTGATGATTAATCCCTCCTCCATGTTTCACCAGACATTAATGAGTGTCAGAAGCCTGGCATCTGTCCTAACGGGCGCTGTGAGAACCTCCCTGGTACTTACCGCTGCCTGTGCAACGAGGGCTTCCTTCCATCTGCAGACAGCAAAGGGTGCAGTGGTAAGTAATGCTCACACAGCCTTTACATGACAGTACCTAGACTAAGCTGCTTATAACGCACTTGAGTGATGTGATGACTGAGTATGTAATGAGGAATCCTTAGTCATTAAAGAAGTGGTGTTTTTCAGATTCACACAGGTTGTGTTTTTCTTCTTTCTCCCAAACAGACATTGATGAGTGTGAGGATGTCAGGCTGTGTGCTTATGGGCTCTGCATCAATACAGAAGGCTCCTTCCAGTGTCAGTGCTACCCGGGGTACCAGCGCACACAGGAAGGCAGCCACTGTGAAGGCATGAATTATTCAACAACCCAATATGCAATTGTCTAGCACCTTATTATTGCATATTAGTGTCACTTGATAGTCGGCATGTCAAAATAAAGTGCAACTGCATTCACTTTAGTTTTGTTCATTAGTTAATTTAAAAAAACAAATCCAAGTCTACTCAACACGTTTCACATTCCTATTTTGTTTTTTATTCCCTTCCCTTCAGATATCAACGAATGTGAGAGGCCATCAAACTGTCAGAGAGGCCACTGTATCAACAGCATGGGCTCATACCACTGTGAGTGCCAGAAAGGCTACACGCTGGTTGGAGGCAGGAGATGCCAAGGTCAGTCTCTTCAAATCTTAAAAAGTCAGACCGATTATCAGAAAACAGGGCGCTGTGTATTTTGCCAGTAACTAGGAACTAATGCATATATTTGTTGTGTTTACAGTATATTTATTTTTATCCTTAACTTTAAGCTTTCAACATCTTTATCTCTTTTGAGAGATGTTACTGTTAAAGACTTAGAAAATTAGGCACACATTGTCTTTTGTCTTCTTTACAATAAAATCAGGATAAATACTCACTCAATACTGACAGGTGTAATCTAGACACCTGCGATGGACACCACATCGGCTGATATTTAAAATGTCTGAATATATATCGATATCGATAACCAAATGTTTTCTTACTTTACTCTGAAAAAAAATGTGTTTATAAAAAAAAAAAATAAAAAAAAAAATCTATTTGTTTGCAACTCAGATGGTGTTTGGATTGAAACAAAGCCTGTACGATTTCCCTTTCAGACATAGACGAATGTGCTGCAGACAGAAGTCTCTGCCAGCCCTACGGTTCTTGTGAGAACAGACCGGGCTCATACGTGTGTGCCTGCAATCATGGTTATGTCCTCTCAGAGGACAAACACAGCTGTGAGGGTAAGACTGCTCTGATTCCCTTCTGCTTAACTCTACACCCAAATTCATCCTGCCTGTCCCAAACCCACAACATTTCAGTTCAAACCCGAACCAAATCTGAAGTCCTTTAAAACCAACACATCTGCATTAGTCATAAATTACTAGATCCTATATTCTATGAGTGAACCAATGAAATTAACCAAAATTTGAAAGCAGTAAATTAAAAGCCCATTTAAGGTAATTGGAGTAATACATCAAATCCTCTGTTCCCCTCACATTCAACACGTTTGCTTCTGCAGCAGTTCGAGTGCTGACAGATGAGAAGAAGGAGTGCTACCTGAACCTCGACGACACTGTGTTCTGCGACAGCGTTCTGGCCACCAATGTCACCAAGCGGGAGTGCTGCTGCTCCATTGGCGTGGGATGGGGAGACCATTGTGAGATCTATCCCTGTCCTGTGTCCCAATCAGGTACATGTACATTGTACTGTGCACATATGCAAGTAAACTCACATTAAAGTCATACAGTAGTTTAGTGATGGTCCTGTAGCTCAGTGTGTTGAATATATCCTGTGGTAAAGGGCTGGAATGATTGTTGCTCATTTTAAGATTGCAAAAACTTGTGCCGACAACATTATAGGGAATTTCTGTTGCATTCATCAGTGCTAAATACATTTGGCTTAAGTGTCACCTCATTATTGTAGTCATATACTGTATCTATATCTTGTGTACCATTTATTAAACCTTTCCTTCATCACCTAGCCGAGTTCCACTCCCTGTGTCCAAACGGCTATGGTCTCTACCATGAAGAAGGAGTCCAGTACAGCCTGCCTCTCCTCCATGGTACATATTAACTTTTATATTAACACACACCAGGGCTACACAGTGCTAAAATATTCTTGTATCGTCACCAAAACTTCCATTCTCATTCATGATAGCAGTAGCACCGGAATTAAAAACTGTACCTTTGTACTTATCCTTGTCCAAGTACTGTGTGCTGTCAGTTCCTGTTGTTTACAGTTGTAGTCACTCATGAGACTGGTAAACCCCATAAATAACCCCTGCGGCCTCATCAGCTGTTCGTCTGTTACTGAGAACAGATTATTCCTTCCTCACCTGCAGACATCGATGAGTGTTCTTTGTTTGCTGATGAAATCTGCAAGAAGGGTCGCTGTGAGAACACGCAGCCGGGCTACGAGTGCTACTGTCAACGGGGCTTCTACTACGACAGCAACCTTCTCGAGTGCATTGGTAAGTGGTTCAATACACACCAATAAATGCTAATTCAGAGGTTTCTTACAAGAAATGCTGTAAAAGCTTTGTTTGCATTTTAAGGCAGAGCAGTTTTGTAGACGCTTCACAACAGATTCATGTTACTCTTTATGGTTGAACGGTCTTTCTCAGATGTGAACGAATGCCACGATGAGTCTCTGTGTACTAATGGTCAGTGCATCAACACCGAGGGCTCCTTCTACTGCAACTGTAAGCGGCCTTGGACTCCAGACTCCAACAAGAAGAAGTGTGTGATGGCAACGGTAGCAGGTGATTAAACTATCATCCTCTCCCATTTATCTAGGTACTGGAGGAATTATCTCAGAAACTGACCTTGACCTTGTTGTTATACAGATGTGAATGAGTGTGAGGACCCAGCCAACTGTAAGAATGGGCATTGTGTGGACACTCCAGGGTCGTATTACTGCATCTGCTCTCCGCCCTGGACTCTGGCCACTGACCGTAACAGTTGCGTTACTCCTGAGGAACAGGCTGGTGAGTGCAGACCCTCTGCAGCGGGAGGGTTACGAAGAGCAACAAGGCAGTGGTGGGCAACAGCAGAAAAGAGCGAAACAAAGAAATCATAGTGTTAGCTGTCTGTGCTTGTGGGAGGCAGTAAATATATATGAGACAAAACTGATTTCAGAGCCAAAGAAGGTGAAGGAATCGACTAACCTTTTTGTAGATAAATTGATCAGACAGATCAATATGAGCATGCTGAATCAGTTTCTAAATTTCAAGTGGCTGAAGAGGGTTTTTTGCAATCTTGTTTTATCACTTTCAGTCTGTAGTTGACATTGTTAAGGAGGTACATTACAGACAGACATTTGCAAACGGTGACGGCAGGATGATAATGTTGCAGGAAGTATTATGGTCATCCTGAGCTATACCATACAAACCGCACATAGCCTCACATAAATATATTAATAAATATATTTCTGTAAACCAGTTGAGAATAGAACTTTAAGTTACTTAGTAATGGACAAATAAACATACAAATTATACAGATACAGATAAAATATACAGATTGTAGACTATCACATTATTGTTTGTTTACGCAGTTCAGTCCTTTATTTTAGCTTCATTAAAAATATAGGAATGCTTGAATGAAAAAGTGATGTTAAAATATAGTGATATAAATACACACTGAGTGGCTCAGGAGTCTTATTAATATAAATAATAATTGTAATTTACTGTCATTTCTGCCTGAATTGCTGGTGCATTAGTTATCAAGGAGAAATCTATATTTACATCCACAAATGGCCCCTGATTGAAAGTGGTTACTTTGTTCTAAATGACATATAAAGGGTTTTGTGACAGTGATTTCTAAAGCTTCAGGGACCAAAGTGCTGAAGCTACGTGCTACTAGATGTAACTTCTACACAAAGCACTGGCTCTAGTTCTGTGGCTAAACTCCTTGATAGGATTGGTCTACCCCCTCGTGAATTGTAGCATAGGTATGCCTGCAGCACAGCTGGGTTCCTCCTGGTGGATGATGGATGATACCTTGACAGATGTGATATGGAGGAATGGTGTAGCCTTTTGAATCCATGTGTTGAGATGTTGTTGGCCAAACGCCATGTTGGAACAAAGGAGTGGTAGTTGTTATAGTTGCTTCATAAAAACTGAAAAGAGAAGTGGGCTGTCAGCTGGTTACCACATCACTCTGAAGAGCATCAGATACCAGACAGACCTGGTTGACCCAGTCATTGAGTCAGGGTGGAGAACTCGTCATGGCCAGATGTTGGGGACATGCACTTAAATTGCACCCTGATTAAAAAAAGCAAGGCTGCAACAGCAGAGTGGTGATGAAGAATGACTTTCAGGTGGCTACACTATGACCATGTTGCCAGACCTATTTTGTATGAAAAGTGCGTGTGTGTGGTGCACTTTTGCTCCCTAGTTCCCTCTTCAACTTGTTCTTTGACAAGTCTGTGTCCATGTCAACATTTTTGTTTGTCATAGTTATGGACACAGCTGAGTCGAGATTTTGTCCTTATAGTCTGTGACGTCCAATATAAGGTAGTTTGCAGCTGCGTCTGGAACGATTGGGACAAAGATGAGTACAGCAACATTAAGACTGGGTCTGTCCCACAAAAGGGAGGACTTCTTCCAGGTGACAGGGGAGCAACAGCTCAAAGTGGAGACAGCGACGCGACAAGGTGGCCCCATTTCCAAGGCTCTGTCAAATGTAGCTAAGAAATGCATCCTTCGTTTCCCTGGCAATGACAGATCTAACTGGACGATCACTGCGGCTCAACCTATCCCAAGATTCATTGTGCGCCAGTGATGAATCTGGATGAAAGGATATGGCGGACTCTGCAAATAAAACAGCGACCGAGGATTAAATGAGGAATCCTCCATAGACCAGACTGTCTCATTTCAGTTCAGCCATTGCGGTCTATGGAGGCCACACCTCTGAAGATCGTGTCATCCAAAGGATGTGGTCCCTGAATTGAGTCACAGCTATTGGCTTTATGTGAGTTTGGATAGAGACTCGAGTTTGGATACAAGCTGTCAAAACGGGATTTCTTTGGCTGCGACTCAGAAGGACCTCTATATCAAACTGCTGCATCTTGGCTGGAGCCATTTAAAGTGGTCTGAGGCCTTAGAAATCTGAAGTGGAAGAGATGCAAATGGGGAAAATCTGTCGGATAATATCTCTCATATAACCTGTTAGTTCGGGATAATTCCTGGGTTCTTGAAAATACGAAGTATGGACGCCTCTGATCTCCCTGTTACCACAGCAACCATGACAGGGTGTCATGGTTGACTAGACAAAATTACTAGAAAATTAAAGGGTGGATGGACACCCACGAGCTTAAGACCAGCTTACTTTGCCACATGCTTTGGCCGTTAACCTGTAAATGTGAGAAGGGGTTTGGTGATAACTGTTCACTGAACATGAAGCTCAAACTGGATCACAAGCCTAAGGGACTGAATGAATGTGAATACGGCTTTGTCCTGTGCTGGCCGAGGCCTCTGCCTGGGTTTAGAACTGTTGGACATAAAGAAGAGTAGGAAAACCCAGTAGCTCTTTATTATGAACATGCCCAAATACCTACTATAAGTAGGATCATTGTTCACACATGCTTCACAGGTTGTTTTGGTGTAGTGACACCAAATTTAGTTTTATTCATTCTCCAAGAAAAAGCATAAACCAAGAGCAAGGCTATGAAGTAAAGAACAGAAACATCTAATAGCAAAGCTGAGCCAGTGTCCCTTGTCAGTCGGTTGAATTTCACTCCACAACACAGATCTAATCCTTATCCAAGAATCCACCAGCTGTTTTATGTCACAGCCCACAGCAGCCTACATGGCGTTATAATTCATTTTCTCTGCAAATTGCCTGCAAACATCTTGACAGATAAAGATTCCTCTGTTGATTTGTTGCTGCAACCAAGCTTCCTGTATTGCCCTGCAGCCTTTTTGCATGTAGCGCAGCGTGGTTGCATGTTAACTAGAGACCAGCTGCAGTACGATGCATGACTGAAGTTCAGTGTCTCATTAGTTTTACAGGTGAAGGAAATATGTTGCATGCAACATTTATGGTAGAAGCCTAAACAGAAGGCAAACAGGATATAAAGGTGATGGACACAATAACAGTAACCACTGTACAAAATTATCCAAGACAGTACAATGTCAGTGCAATAAATGCAGCATCTGAAGCTTGAAAGTTTCAGTTTTTGTTGGATTGTGTCAGAGTGAATTCATGAATTTCGCCTAGGGGATAAATTAAGTATGTATCTATCTAGAGTGGTGTTTATTTAACTTTCTTCTCTAGCCTTTTCTAAGGCTGGATCATAATATAATATAATACAGTATAGAACAAAAACGCCACTGGACACAGCCTCAGCAATCACCACAGAGTTGGTAACTTACAGTCTCAGCCAAAACTGAACTTCACAAAGGGAGCATTTATTTCAGGACTATTGTATTGAACATGAATGAATTTGTACAAGCGTTTTTGTTACTGTGTCCATCACCTGTCAATAAGAGCTGGCCCCAAGCAGATGTTCATACTGTAACCAGTGTCTGTGGTGCCCTTTGCAGATGTGAATGAGTGCCAGGACCCCTCGTACTGTAAGAATGGGAGGTGTGAGAACACGCCCGGCTCCTTTCACTGTTTTTGCGACCCTCCCCTCACCTTCAGTGCAGCGCTGAAACAGTGCGTCTATGACGGTGGGTAAAAAAAGCGTCAGCTCACCTGAGCCTGACCAATCAAAATGAGTTCTGGCTTACCTCCACATCTGCCACTCATGTTGCTCTTTTGTAATTCCTCCCAGTTTGTGTCCCATCTGGCCTGTACTGGCTCTGTGTTCTACCATTTCCCCTCTTACCCACTTTATAGAGACAGTTTCCCATTCAAGGAGAGATACCACTTTGTGTAGTTATTAAAAAATACACATTGAATGTACGCATCCATCACACATAAACAATATCAGAGTCTGTCCAGTGTGAGAAAAAGTGAATACTTTTTTTTCTTTTTCTGTTTTTGTGTCTTTTGTTTATATTATGTAGATTATTAAAGGGAATTCTTCTGGTAGAGAAAAGACAGACACAGCATTTGAAAACAGTTCATTTAGTGGAGAAGGGCCTAACTAGCAAAAACAAAAAATGACACTGATCACTTTTATACTTGACTTTCACAATTGTAGAACACAAGGAAGTCTACTGATCCAAGAATAACTGAACTGTACATCTTCATTGTGATGCAACACACGCCACTTTTATGTCAATCAAACAGCACTGCACCTGCAGCCATGTTTTATTAGTAAGCACAGTGAATGGAAGATTGGTAACAGGAAAACAGACTTTTCTGCCTAGAATTACTCTGCAAAACTCTTTAACCATAGGTCATAGACTTTTGAGCTTCCATTTACATCTACATCTGATCTCATCATCGTCTTACAGCAGTTCATCTTTCACTGGAAACAGGGAGGCTACAGGAATTTCAGATGATCAACCTGTCACTTCTGATAAATGTTATCAGGTTGCCAGATACACTGCACATATTAATACGTGCACATACTCTACATACATTTACTGTACAATGAAATCTTACGGATGTGACATGACTTAAAGTATGATAGTATTGTAAAACGGGTTCTCATTTGTATACATCACATGTTTTTGTATGAATTTGGCAACATGATCACTTGTCTGTAGATTCTAATGTTTGTAAGCGCAAATCAATAATTTAATTTTATTTATTTATTCATTGAAAGCATATTAGCTTCCATGTGCCATGACCAGGTCTCTATACTGTACAAACAACACACTGGATTTAGTTATTTTTCTGTATTTATTACTTACAGAGGGAATATACTGTATGGCTACTGTAGGCTATACAGGTATCTACTTTATTATGGGATGGACTCATTTCTACACTTTCTACATCTATCAACTCACAGACAGTGTGATGTGATGATTTTCTTCCAGGGCAAATACTGCATACTTCTTTAGATTTTATCATTATAAACATCAGAATTTCCAGTTTCACATGCTGTATACACTTTAGACGACATTTATCTTAAAAGTTACAAATTTATATACACTATAATTTTTGTGTGTGGACTTTCCCCACTTGCTTGCATAACACTCTTTTACTTAGAAAATATGATATTAATCTTAAAACTCAGGACTGCCTGGATGTGGTTTCCTGTACTTAAACTAAGTACTGTAATGCAAATGAAAGAACTTTATGTCAATCTGATAGTCTATATCCTTATATTTGACCTTTAACTACATTTAACTTTACACTTCATGTCTGTTTTTATATCCTCCTTTTTTTACCCAGATCGTACTGCAGCCCACAAGGACGTGTGTTTCCTGCAAGTTGACGAGGGCTTGATCTGCAGCGAGCCGAGAAACGGCATGGTGGTGACCTACTCGGAGTGCTGCTGTCACTACGGTCGTGGCTGGGGGCCCGAGTGTAACACCTGTCCACCCAGAAACTCAGGTGTGCAAACCCGAGTCTCGACTGGCCCTCTCAACTGCGACTGCTGACAACCACTTTTCCTTTCTCTTGAAATATAAACCTGTTTACTCCTTGTGTTCAGAGATGTTCAGCCGTCTGTGTGAGATGCATCTGGAGACTGAGTCTGACGGGGAGCAGGATTTCCTAGCTGCTTTCGCCAACTACAACCCAGGTAGAACCATACAGCATCTTGTTGTCAGTATACAGTCAGACATTTGCCTCCAACCAACGCTTATTTACTTATCTCTCAGTGTCCCACATTTCCTCTTTTCCTCTTCCTGTTTGTCCATAACAGGCGACAGCTCAGAGGAGGATTCAGATGAATGTAGCTGTGCAAATGGCCGCTGTGTCCGCTCCTACCTGGGCACCATGTGTGAATGTAACACAGGCTTTAGGCTGGACCACTCCCGCACCCGCTGTATAGGTTTGTCGGTTTTACTTTGTTTTTTTCATTTATTACTTTTTATATTTCAAGGAATATACAGTAGCCAGTAGTGGTACATGCACAGACTGATATGTCTGTGTATCCACAGCTTAAATTTATTGATGAGTACTTTTGATGCTTTCTTTCAGACATTGATGAGTGTGCAGAACCCGCAGCTCGTGTCAGTCCGTGCAAGAACGCTCGCTGTGTGAACACTGCCGGCTCATACAAGTGCTTCTGCAAACACGGCTTTGTGGCCACACGCAGGCCAAACATATGCATCCGTCGCAGAACTCGGTAACCTCTGTGTGTCGCTCTGTTTATACCTGACTTAAGTACGCAACACACACAAATACCCCACACATGCTGTACATACACGTCCGTCTCACAGGACAAACATGGGACTGTGTGTAGGCAGTGAACCTAAAAACATGCTCTCATCCGGAGCCAAATCATAGGAATGGCTCATATGATAGAACATAACATAACATCAAAGCAAAGAAATAATCAGTACAGACAAAGAATATGTTTGTTTGTTAAACGTTTTTGTAATTATTGTTTGTTAAACTGTTTTTTGTTAAGATGAAATTGTGCATTTTTGTGATTTTTTTTTTTTTTCGTCTTCTGATCTCCCTGTTGCGTTGATCTTTCAACTCTAACTATGACTCTCTAATCTCAAGCCACCTCTTGTTTTAATAAGGAAATATGTTTCAAAGGTCTATCTGGTTCTCTAGTTGTCTACTTCAGCCCATTTAATATTTGTATACTGTAGGAGTGCCACAGGAACTTTTAAATGTTATGGTATTCCCCGTTACATTCCCGGTAGTCCACATTCTTTAATGTCTAATTCTAAATTGACGTCCTCTGAGTTGTATTTTCTAAACACCCACTGTTGATTTTGTGTTATTGTACAGTTGTCCGGTGGATTAACAGTTACTGTAAGAATGGTCCCTGTCCTACCCCTGTTTATTTGTTGATGTTGCTGTTGATATGAGAAACCTGAGGTTTTTGTATAATTTGACATGTGCACCTAAGTGGACTTTAAGCTAGAAAAAAGGTCATGCACTTAGCAATAAATATAGTGGGAATATTTGCTTATTCCAGAAAAAAGAAAGTTTGACATCTTTTGTCATATTTGCTGCATTAAAGTATTTAGAAAACCAAAGACGCTGTTCAGATGAGAAGAATTTAATAAAAAAAAAAAAAGATGATGTCAACCAGTCATGGATTCGTTTTTCTTTTGTTTTGAAGCATTAACTTTTGTTTACACATATATTGGCCTAAGAAAGTATTCGGTCATGGATGTGACCAAGAACCCGGCAGCTTCAGAAATCCTCTGCAGAAATGGACGAGCGCCACAGCAGAAATCCATCAATCAGGCCTTTATGGTAGAGCATCTAAAGGGAAGCCACTTTGTTGCCAAAGGGGTTTCTACAAAGTGGTGAGGTAAGGGTCTGAATACTGTTGTACATGAGAGATTTCCATTTTTGATTTATAATCATTTACAAATCAATTTTATCCATTTGAAATAAAATCTACAAACAATAACAATACAGTGTGCAAAAACCACTGTATGAAGACGTTCTAGTCAGGTTAAGAACTGTGGATGATTTTCCATAGATCTAACATGGGATTTACTTCTTTACTCATTTGTACGATACTTCAGTAGAGAAATCTGTAACAATCATCAAGGTTTTCTTTTTGTCAAATTTTGAATGTGAGTTTTCTTTTGCTGCTTTGCATACATCCTATAGTAATGCATGGCCATTTTAAACTTTAGATATTCTGCAGCAAAAAAGCATTTGGTTTTTACTCTAGGATTCAGCTCTCACCTTAAACAGAAAGGTTTCAAATACTAAAATGGAAGGAAATTTGCCCTTCTTTCACTGATGCAGATTCTTATTTCCTGTAGATGTTTGTAGCACTGATGACAAACAAGTCCCTACAGGGTTCTAATATACTAATGTATAGCTGTTTATCGTATTGTGTTGTTCTGTTGTCTTTGTTACTGATTATCTCTTGTGACTGCTTCTTGTCTTGCTCTTGGAAAAGAGATTTTAATCTCAATGAGACTGATTAAATAAAGGTTATATTAAATGAAAACACTGTATATACAGTATATGACATGGTATTGTGTAGGGACAGAATACCAAATCAGGCTGCATGTAACACTTTACTTTATGGATCTGAAATGTGACAAAATTGCTGAGAATTACATCTTCAGTAATAAGTAAGTAATTCATGATTGACTAACTATGATCAGTTATTTACCCAGCTCTGTTTAAAAGTACACAAAGTCCAAATGAATAATAGTTTATAATAACTGATGGTATGAAACTCAGTAAATGAGGAACTTCACAGAAAACCAATGAAGAAGTTCAACATGTTTCCTTTCTTTCCATGTAGATAGATAGATAGATAGATAGATAGATAGATAGATAGATAGATAGATAGATAGATAGATAGATAGATAGATAGATAGATAGATAGATACTTTATTGTATGTTTGTTTGTTTATGTGGGCTAATGTTATCTTTTACAGTAAGTCTGTCAGTGCATATGTTCTTTTGCTTGTTGGTCCAGTAAAAGTTCACTGATGTTGACAGAGGAATTTAAGGGGAAATTGTAGGAACGCTTACAACCTGATCTCTGTAGTCTGACTGCACTGAGATATGTGGAGGAGTGAGTTTTCTTTTTTTTAGTACATCAGAAATCAGTCGTATTTGTAAAGGTTTTCTATGCTCAGGTGTAGAGTGTGATTTCACTTTGGCTTTATCAGACAAGTACAAAAAATTACAAAATAAAAGCAATTCCTCCGTGGTGGTTGTTACACTAGCAATATGCTCATGAAGTGATGAATGTGGGAGAGTAGATGACAGAGCCCACAGAGGACACCACCTACCTGAAGAACAGCATCTTGTGGCCTCTTTTTGTTACTACAGCTCCCACCAGTAACCCAGTAAACACAAGCCGGAGTGCAGCCTTGTGGAAGCTACAGTGACATCAAGTTTTCTAAAGTTATATTTAAAGATTAAGATATGTCAAACTAAAGGAAAAAGACAGGCTTGGTTTGAGCAGAGCAGAGTGATTAGCAAAGCATGACTGATCGCCATGATGTGGTGTTGTTCATTAAGATCATGTTACTGAAGCTGGTCTTAGTATCTGGTCCTGTCTGTGTTAGAGGACAGCATGAAAGGGCTCATATCATTCACTTCATCCATGAACACTCTGGAACGACCAGGTGAGTGCAGTATGTTTATAACATACTGCACATGCACGCATTTATATACAACACATCATGTCATCCAAGTTACAGTGTTTCCCATAAGTGCAGCAGTATCATTTTTAGACTAGTAATAAAATACATGTTGCAAATTCTGTTTTCCACGAATGCAAATACTGTTACAAATGAGCAACAGTGAATGAATCAAAGAGAGTTGTTATCAGGACATCCAGCAGATGACTTGCTGTTGTTTTCCTGCTTCCTCTTCAAAATGTACAAGAGTTTAAATAAATATAAACAAATTTTACAGATACATACATTTTTTTTCTTACTTCCCAAACCAAAGAAAAGCAACAACATACAGATGTTAACGGGAATGATTTGTACAAATATTAATGTAAATTCTAGTTAAAAAAAATGTACCACCATTCAAGGTCAATGCACACACAACACTGTCCTGCATCGTTCAGCTCTGTAGGATTTCATCGAAGTCTGCTGTAAAATCAAGTCTTGCGTTCTTTTGCAAGAACATGCGGCATATGGTTGTGCAATGTGCCTGCTCACAATGCCAACGAGGCCAGGTAGTCGTGGCTGTGCCTGCCTTAGGTTGTCCCCAGGTTCTGCAGGGGGGGATCTTACCAGTCATAGGTGAACCAGTCTTCCATACCTGCCTGCCTGTGTCTTTTCCCACACTGTACAAAAACACTGTCACAGTGTTCTCGCGTGCTGTGCCTGCTCACAGTGGCGTTAATGAGAAGAAATAAGGGGAGGACGAGGAATGAAAGACTCGAATGATGGAGGAGGATTTTTTTTATTAAAAAAAACCTCTTGTCCTTAAGCTTATGGGTTCCCTCTTGGAATGAAACCGACCAACAGGGGTTCTCTTACTCTGATTGGCTAACATCAATTACTCACGCAAGGAATGTGTCGTTCAAAAATCAGGACCGGCATAAATCAGGAACACTCCAAGAAGGAGGATACTCACTTTTGCAAACAATCACATTTCACCAGTTTAAAGTTTGAAAAAGTGCAGTCTAACCGCCCCCGCACCTTATGGTCTAAGTCTCCGAGAGAAAGACTCGTGGGTGGCAGGCTCCTGTTTATGCACTCACATGTACACAGGAAACACCCATGTGGGGTCCCGAGCCAACTCTAGCCTTTTCAATGAAAACAAATAGGATGAATGTAATAAAAAAAGTTTTTTTAAAATACATCTAGTTTCTCTGTCCTTGTCCGGTTGCTACCGTGGGCCCCTACGCAGCCACCCTCGCTCACTGGCCTCGTCCCTGACTTGAGGCAATGTATGAGCACTGAGGCGTGTGGACGCGGGAAGGGGAGAGGGGCGGAGGGAGGCCCTCTTATGTGACTCTACTCACTGGCCTGTGCGGACACGCAGATGCTCCCAAAGGCGTGCCCTGGCGATACTTTATTCACCGTCCTGGGCCTCCGCCGGTGGGGGAGCACTCCTGCGAACCCACAGACCTGCCTCTGTACCTCCGTCTCAAGAACCCTATCAGGATTTATACCCTTAACCAGAAGAAACAACAGTTATGAGGCCTTCACTGGGTCGGAACACCTGGTTGCGGGGTCCCTACGCAGATTCTCTACCCCACGTTGTGTGGTGTGTGTGTGTGTGTGTGCCGTAAGGTTGTCAGTGGTGTCGCCGTAGTGTGGATGCACTGGAGCTTACCTCTCGGGGGCTGAGCAGTGTCCTCAAAAAAAACAAAAAACCTCTTGTCCTTAAGCTTATGGGTTCCCACTTGGAATGAAACCAACCAACAAGGGCTCTCTTATTCTGATTGGCTTACATCAATTACTCACACAAGGAATGCCTGGTTCAAAAATCAGGAGCAGGTCCTCAGGACCGGCATAAATCAGGAACACTGCACGAACGATGCACTAACTTTTGCATACAATCAACTTTCACCAGTTTTAAAGTGTGTAAAAAAAAAAAAGTTACAACAGTTTAATTGCCCCTGCACCCTGTGGTCTGAGTCTCCAAGAGAGACCCAGACCGGCAGGAAGCTCCTGTTTATATACTGTTCCGATGTATATTACACGAGTGCATATGCATTCACATGTATACAGGAAACACCTTCAGAGGTCCCCAAATCCCGAGATTGGTTTAACTAAGACTGAACTTAGTTTACATTGCCCTTTAGGTTGATTTACATCGTTTGACAGTTTGAACTACGATGGAACTTAATTCTTGGAACACAGCGACAATAATTGTTGTTCTCGTAACACAGCCATTTTAAGCCTCAGTGTCACACTTGTCATCCATTTCATGTATGTTCAGACAAAGCCAGTT
>NW_019525225.1:2653218-2665718 GCF_002814215.2 Seriola lalandi dorsalis
GTTTAGAGTGGCTCCACAACACTTTTCAGATAGATAGCAATGTTGTTTTTGCCTATAGGACTTTTACTGTCACAATTTGCTTTTGCCTGCCATTGCTTGTTTTAATTGTTTTTACACACACATAGACACAGACACAAACACGAACACACACACACACACACAAACACACACACTCTTGTGCCTAACCCTTGGCCCCCTGTTCCAGCTGCTGGGTCCTGATCAGAGCAGACTCGGTCCGGCTCTTGTATCAAGTGGATGCTACCCAGGACTGAGACTATAAAAGCTTGGGGAGCAGCGTGCCTCTTGATTATTTGAATTTATGTCGATTTTTGAAATGACTCTGAACTTTTGAACTGTTACTCTGAGACCAGACCGGGTGCACTCATATCACTGGATGTTTGCCCCCTGCCTGCTCTTCACCACCTGTCATCCCGGTGTGTCACTTCCTGCTGCAGCCTCACTGTGTGGTGTGCTTCACCCTGTGCCATTATCAGTCCTATTACACAGAACAAAATGTTTAAAATGAATAATGTGCATGTCATTCAGAAACATGAAGGAATTCAGCAAAACACATATAAAGAATAAATGTCTCCTGTTTTTACTTTCCATAAGGTTCACACATAGAAGCAGCTGCATGATGACGTATTGCAAAGAGGGTGGAACATCTTGTAGTTGATGCCTTACAGCAGCCAATGAAAACACAGTTCAACTCTTCAGATCTGATAATAGCCATAAAACAAGAACAAGTTCTTCAGACTAGTATTTTAAAAAAGCTGTATTTCACTTCCAACAACATCCAATGAAAGTGGTTGTTATGCTGTTGCACCTGTAACCAAACCAATGGTGATGTCACAGGGTCCTGGAGTGCACCTGTCTGCATCAAGCTAAGTAATTAAACCACTGGACAGCAAAAACTAGATTTTCAGGGACTAAGATACTTGTTTACTAATCGCATGACTAACAAGTCCACTGCGCTGTCTGTGGTTTCTCTGACTTCAGACTAATCTCAGCAGAACACCAGTCTTCTGACAGCGGGTCTGGACCAGTTTCTTTACTCTACTGACACATCCACTGCATCTGCCATGAGTCAGAGTGGCTCTCTTTCAGATGTGGGGCTCATCACATCTCCATCACCTGGTCCTTTCATTGTAAATACTTCAAATGTAAAAATACAGATTTTTTAAAATTTTGTTCTGTTTATTCCTGACATGGGTCAACGTTAGAAAATGTGAACTCTTAGTGTTGTGTAACAGGGCTGGGTATTGAACCTCAATACTTTTTTGTTACTGACCAAACTGTTTATAGAACTGATCAAAAACTCAGATTCATAATCTGGTTTATATATAATCTGAGGAATACAAAAACATGCTCATACTGTATTTCTCAAAGTAAGTTATCAAGAAAGTATCATTTGATATTGGAACAAAAACCTGGGTGTGGGCTGAAGTATGGAAATATGTTGTTGGGATGGGACTGTTTTAAAATCAGATGGTATTGCATTGCATATGATTTTTATTTGCACATCCTCAAACAGCACAATGTAAACAAACACCTTTACAGACAGTGTATTCACAGCTTCAGCAACTGTTTAAGTCAAATCTTCAAGAATAACAGAGCTTTCTTAAAAACAGCAAACTACAAACAAAACACCCTGGGAAATACAACACCAGTAACAAAACTGCAGTTTCACACATTAAAGAACATGTTGGTGTAGTTCATGAAGAGTCTGCTCCTGCTCCCACACAGTCCTGTATTTACAAAAACAGAGCAGAAAAGACAGTTCTCTCAAACACAAACGAAAAACATTTATCTACTCTTACAGTGAGAGATGTCATACATTGGAACCCAGTGAAGCCCCCGTCACGACAGAGGTCTCTGTGGTGGATTTTTAGCAGTTTTATGTAGTTAGCTGAAATTTGGCTGCTTCTCTCTGTTGAGCACAAACGGGTTAGAACCCGCGAATTGCTGAGTAGGGTGTTCCTGTAGAACTGGAGACTGCAATGCACCTAATGATTTGGACTTCAGCACCACATTTTGTATGAAGATGAACGGTCAACGGAGAGTGAGTATGACAGCTAACATAAACACTTTAGTGAGTAGCAAACTAATTACCTTATTAACACAACCATCTACCATATTTATATTAATTAAATTATATATAATTATTAACAATACACAACTACGGTCCTGAAACTGCAGCCTCCGGTACTGCAGGAACATGTCTTATAATCTTTTAGAGGCTATGCTATATATTAGCAACATTACGATATTAAATTATAGCGGCTGGAAAATTTGTATTAAATTAGCATTAATTCTGCTTTTTTGGTCATTCATTTTTTACTTTATATACAAAATGTATTAGTTTATAATGTATTTACTGTACTTATTTTAGTTGCCCTAATCTTTCATCCCTGGGGAGAAGAGCTGAGGGAAATGGAGCCTGCCACTCATGGACTGTACCTCGCTTTCTGCTTTATTAGCATAAAAGATATTCCCATCACGTTTTGTCACGTACTGTTGAGTAAATGAATCCATCCAGTCACAACGCAGAGATTTACACTGGTCACATCATGTACCATATAAGGTATATCCTTAGTTAAATTTAAATAACATGTTATTTCTACTCTCTCTCCCTTTCAGGAGTCGTTGAGGTTCTTTCCCAGAGTGTCCTCCACTTGACCACTTGTTGCACACATTTGTTTACAGTCCTTGTTATGGTTAGTCTTTATTATTGTATTAAAAAAAAAAAAAAATTACAAAATATACTACAAAATTTATTTGTAGTATTTATATAGTAGTATATATATATCACTTAGTAATATATATGTAGTACAAGTAGTATTTGGGTGGAATAAACCTTTATGGCAGTTAAATAGGGTCCTGAAACTGCAGCCTCCTAATCGCTAGGTGGTGCTGGCACAAGAAACTGGGGTCCTAAAAATTTAATTGCAGTCCTGAAACTGCAGTGCAGGAACATAGTATTGGAGTTGGAATTGACGCTTGTGGCTATAATTATTTATTTATTTTTATTCAAATAGGAGTCTTAATAAACTTACCAGTTGAGACATTTGGGTGGTGGACCAGTCATCACCGGAGCTGCCTGCGTGTCATTCATCACAAGTCTGTCCTTCAAACACCTGAAACCTACACATGGGATTTACTCTTAGTATATCATTCACTACATCCTTACATGTGAGTGAGTGAGTGAGTGAGTGAGTGAGTGAGTGAGTGAGTGAGTGAGTGAGTGAGCGAGTGAGTGAGCGAGTGAGTGAAGTTACACCATTGGTTTTTCACCTCAAAAACAAACAGAATAAAAGTGAGTAATGAATTTAAAACATATCTTTCAGTTGTAGTGACATCTTACTCTTTAACTCTGCCCTTGTCTGTACTTGATACTCACACTGTGGTGGCTTCTTTACTGGTTCCTGGACTCTTTCTGGTGCCGTCTACTACAAGACCCTGCAGCACATCATCTAGTGTTGAGTGGGCTCTGACAGAGAGAGCACACACAGACCATATGGTCACACCACAACTCAGCTACAGGCACTGGAAAGTTTAAGTAATCCTGAATTTTCATGTTTATGTGCTCAAGTGGATTGAGCTGATTGAGGCCTGAGACTTAAGAGACGAACAATCAGCTGGAGGTTCATTCATGAAGCAACAGTTGTGCCAAGAATGTTTCCACTGATTCTGTCTACAAGCGCAAACTACTGTAAATACTTGGATCAAATGAGCAACAAAAATGCAAAAAAGCTTCAAATGTAATACTAACGACTAATTATTAATATTAATACCATAATAAATATCTATACTGTAATACTCTCGAACCAGTGTTTAAATCAGCACCAAAAATTATTTTTAATGTGATTAGAGCGGGAACATCTGTCAGTGAGTCTGCATTTATCTACATTCAATATCCCATAATGACAAAGTGAAAACACAATTTTAGAAAATTTTGCAAATTTAAAAAGAAAAAAGTTAAATATTACATTGACATAAGTATTCAGACACTTTGCTACTTTGCTATGTACTTTGCATCTTTGAGATGTTTTTACACCTTGACTGGCGTCTACCTGTGGTAGATTCTATTGATTGGAAATGATGTGGAAAGACGCACACCTATTTATAAAAGGTCTCACAGCTGACAATGCAGCAAATGGACAACCAGTTCAAATCATTATGCCTGGTTTCCTCCAGACATGACACCAAAAATAAAATACTAAATTAATCTTACTTTTTTCAGAAATTATCATATACCTCAGCTTGATCACATGCAATGATCCAATCACAGAGCTTTTCTACTGTACTTGCTTCATCTTTTCCTCACTGCTGCCTCAGCACTACTATAAGTGTCAGGTCAGCTGTCTGTCAGCAGGTTACTGCCAATGCCTCTGCTACACCTTCATATTTGGGGTAGGAGAAGTAGTAGGTGTGACATGCTGAGCAGGCTATGTGTTATCAGAGCAGTAGCTGCCGTCACCTACCTGTTGGTATCCTCCAGTAAACTGAGACTCCACCATGACTCCGGACACACCCCCATCTCGTTCTTCTTCTCAGGATCTGCAGTGACTGTGTCTGCACCCAGGTCCCCTGAGTGAACAAATCAACACTTACAAGCCAACAATGCACACATCACAGTACTAATGCCAATTAACCTAATAGAATCTCTTACACTCATGTGTTATAGCTTACTGATGTTAACAAAGGTGTTGTCTCCTGTCTCTTCACTGTTACCCAATAATCCTGTTATGTTCTTCATCCTGTCATCAATATCTTCATCCTCCTCTTCCTCCACTTCTGATCCCACATCTGTAAAGTGAAGTAGAATGCATAAAGCTCCATAAACCATGATGAACTTCTCTTGCACGCTATTCAAAGATTTGTTTGAGTTCCCTTCATTTCAACAGTGTTATTTTTATGCAAGTTGATCATCAGCCATAAACATCCAGTTACACTGACATTTCTCATCTTACAGTGTTTTTGAGAAAATATCAACATCAAAATATAAACATCAATATTTGAGGACATGTTTTAGTTCAAGCTATTTCTGTTGTTTGAGACTCAATGTAATATATATTTGAGAATTTTCAGTAATGAGTCGCTGTTATTTGCTCCACCATTCACTGTTATTTGCTCTATTAAATAACATTAAATTACACTGTTGATAAAAACACTTTATATTTGGTTATTAAAGTTTTCATGTTAAGATTTTCATTAAATCAAATCCAGCTTTTCAAACGGTGTGGTCAGAACTTCAACCATTCCCTGTATTTACATTAACAATAATTATTTCTCGATATAGTAGTTTTCATTATTAGTGGTGGAACTACTGAGCACAGGTTTACTACAGTTTGTAAGAACCAGAACACCTGCTCAACCTCAGTACTGTTGTGTGGAAAACAACTCACACGGCATGAGACCAGATTTCATCTCATAATCTGACCGCTTGTGTTTTTTGACCAACAGACTTCTTCATCCTGTGTTCACAGATCTCAGCTGTGAACTCGTTAAGTACAATGTTTTTTTTGTTTTTTGTTTTAAGTTATTTTTTGGGAGAGACAGGAATGTCAGGGAGTTGGACTTAAACCCTGTAAGTACAATGTTATTATTACTGACAGGAATAATGGAAAAAAAACGCTGTAATAAACTGGAATGTTCTTCTACTGTGTTTTTGGTATTTTTTTTACATTTTTTTATATAAATGTTAGGTGCTTAAGTTGGTGCTGCATGTACAGCCTGTTGGTTCTCACCTCTCTGTGGGTCGTGCTCCTCCACCTCACTGCCTTTTATAACATGTTTCGCTCTCTCGTCCTCCTCTTCTTCTCCTTCAGTGCACTGTTTGACCATCTGTAATCCTTTCTCCATTTCCTCAGTCTCCTCTTCTGCCTTGTCTTCCATTTCTTCCTCCTTTTCTTCCTCAACACTGGTTCCCTCCATTTCCTCCTGCCTCTCTTCACTCCCTTCCAGCTCAGACACTCCTGCTCCCTCTCCTTCCTCTTGCAGTTGTACTCTGTGCTCTCCTTCCTCAGTGCTGTGGCCTCTGTGGACACTGGAGCTGGGAGATACAGTGTCTGTGAACAGCTTTTCTTGGCTGGCTGTGATGAAGCACTGGAGACTGTTGGCAGAATCTACCTCGAAGGGTGGAGGCTGACAAATGTTTGACCCCTGGAAATTCACAGAAAGTAACAGCACATAAGGGTCAGCTTTAAGATCTAATTCTTGTCTTACAGTAGCCAGTAAATGTAAACAGTATAGGATATCGTTGCTGGAGGGAATTAAAAGTGGGTAAATTAACACTATTGGTTCAGGTCTATCCAGAATTGTCTGAAGAAACCCACACCTGTACTTGTACCTGTACAGTGCTTTCTCTTGGTGTGGTGAAAATTTCACTCTGGAGATGGCTGCAGGCAGGGGAGTCTGGGAGATTAGCCTCAATAACATCCGTCATCATATGCCAGTGTACATCTGTCAAAACACAACACATGCATCGGGTAACGGCCTAATGTCACTTATATTCTACTTTACTTGAATCCAAATTTTTATTGCTGTACATCAGTGTGTTTACAGGCATGAAAATAACCAGACTACAGTCAGTTTTCTTCAGTGAGCCAATTTCGTAAATGTTTGAAAATGGTTTCTCTATCGAGGTAGAGGATTTGGGAAAGATTTCTCCAGAAAGGTCTCTCCTGGGTTAGGGGACAAATCTGAAAACGGCAGTTTTACAATAACCAGGTTACTACAGTGCTTGTACACTGCACCTGTTCCTAAAACAATGAAGGGCCAGGTTTCTTCCACAAACAGTATATAGTGCTGATCTCAGGGGGTTGCGCAACACAACACCTAGTGGTTCTCCAAACTGTGTCTTCTTGTAACTCCCTGATGTTATTCCTACAGTGTCTGCCTGAATGTAGACCCCTTGTTTTCTACATTTCTAGATTCTACATTTTTTGGAGATTTGATCCACCTCCTCCTGTTATTATTAACAGTTTAACTTGGTAGAATTGCCTAAATATTTATGGTGAAGAAAACCAAGTCAAGTCATACTTTTACCTGGGCTACGTGGGGTACTATTACAGGGTGGGCCATGTCTGTTGACATAGATACTGTGGAGTTTCTCCTGAGGCAGAGTTGGAGAATATGAGCTGCTGGAGACTTCAGCCAGCAGAGCCATGTCTGACCAAGCCCTACACACACACACACACACACACACACACACACACACACACACACACACACACACACACACACACACAGAGAAAGAAAGACAGATTATGTTATCTTCTCATTGCTTATTATTCTGGGATGGGCTGTATATACAGGATATATAGTTACAATATACAAATACACTGATTGGGAAATCTGGATTGGAGTCCACCTGTGATAAATTCAGCTGATTGGACAGGATGTGGAAAGACACACACCTGTCTATATAAGGTCTTACAGCTGATAATGCAGATCAGAGTGGAAACCATGAAGAGGAAGGAACTGCTTGCAGAGCTCAGAGACAGGATTGTGTCGAGGCTCAGATCTGGAGAGGGATACAAAAACATTTCTGCTGTATTGGAGGTTCCCGAGAGTGGCCTCCATTCATTCTGAAAGAAGTCTGGAACAACCAGGTCTCTTCCTAGAGCTGGCCCTCCGGACAGACATGAAAATGATGTCCACAGACATTCCCCTCCAACAGATGCAGAGAAAGACAGAACTTTAGAGGATGTGATCAGTAACAAAGAAGCTCATAGTAACAGCTAAAGGCAAAAGGAAATCATTGGAGCTGGTTCACATCTCTATTCATGAGTTGAACACACACACACATCATGGAGCATGAAGGATCAAGTCCTGCGATGGACAACACAGAGGAAGCTGCTCCTATCAAAAGAAACATCACTGCACCTGAAGTTTGACTCTCCACAACACTACTTGGAAAATGTTTAACGGACTGAAGGTTGAACTGTTTGAAGAACATGCAGCATCATGATTTGGGGCTTTGCTGCCTCTGGGCTTGGATAGCTCCACATCATCGTGGGGTAAATGTTTTCCCAAGTTTATCAAGGTCTCTTCCAGGATAATGTCAGAGTGGCTGTCCACCTGCTGAAGCTCAGGAGAAGCTGCTGATGCAGCAAGACAATGACCCTACACAGAAAATCCACCTTCTGGAGTGGTCCAGTCAGAGCCCAGACCTTAATCCAGTAGAGATGCTGTGGACTGAGCTGAAGACAGCTGCTCACACCAGATATCCTAAGAATATGTGTGAGCTGAAGCAGTTCTATAAGTGAGAATGGTCCAATCTTCCTCCTGGATGAGCAGTTCTGATCAACAGCTACTGGAAGAGCTGGTTTCAGGTTATTGGAGCCAAAAGAGGTTCAACCAGTTAATAAATCCAAGGCTTCACTGACTGTTTCCACCAGCACTGTGAATGTTTAATGGCTGTGTTCAGTAAAGCCACAAAAGACTGTAATTGTATGTGTGTTATTTCCTTAAGAATATTATATTTGCCTGTACTTGTGACTTAAATGAAGGTCAGATCACATTTTATAACCAATGAATTCAGAAAACAAGCATCTGGTGAGCGAATGGACAGTGGCAGGATATGGAGGCCAGGTGAATCCTTAATAAAGAAGAGTTCACTGACTTTTTCTTGCCACTGTAGATTTTTCAAGTATAAAAAAAGAATGAAAACCTATGATTTGCTGTGTAGAACATTGTTACTGGAATTACCCATACAGGAATGTAATATATGATATATACTGCATATCCCTATATTAAGAGTGTTGCCCCATAAGTCACTTATATTATTATCACATATATACATCCTCTGGATATATGAAGATATACTGTAAGTTCATAACATATATTAAATACCCAAAGTACAATTGTATATGTACATATAATTAAAATATCTACAATGAATTTTTGCATGGTATAACATGTCTTCCAAAGTGATTACTGGCATTTAAATTGTGGAGGATTGTGTCTGAAAACAAAATTATTCCAACTTTATGGGCAACAGTGTATAATGTCCCTCTCCAACAGATTCAGAGACAGACAGAACTTAAGAGGATCTGCAGAGAAGAACAGCAGAAAATCTGGGAGTGAACGGTCGAAATATAATATAATATACATAATATATGTTCATATATACATTTGCATATGGGTAGATAGAGCTCCGGATAGGGATTCGGTTCTGTGGGCTTCTCATTAATGAAGTGGAAAGAGCAAATATATACTTTCTTCAGAGGAAAACACTAATCTGCAAGTGCTGGTTTCCTTTCCCCCTTCACTGGCATGGAATACAAGGTGTAGGGCACAGGACACTGTTCTACACAAATTCTTCAGCTTCCTTGAACTGTTGTGGTAACCAACGGCAGCACAATCTGAACTTGAGTTCAATTTAAAAAGAACCCAACATTTGTCAGCTGGCTACTCAATATCACGTTGGTTTTGGTTAGCTTTGCTGCTGCACTGTGTTGTGCAGTCACAAGGCACACGGAAACAGAAAACTGGCAAACAGTAATTTCTCATCACCCATAGTGGATACATTTCTCCCCTCAAAAATCAGACACTCTGAGAGAGTAAAGATGTGTGTGAAAAGTGCACCACAAAGTGCACCACATTTGCATATTCTGGGAGTAATTATGGACACAGCCTGAGTGCTTCAAAAGGAACATTTGGTACATTTTAAAAGAAAAAAAAGAAAAACAGTAGACTGTCTGTCAAAGAGTCCCTGGATTCTCAGGCTAACTGTAGTGTATGTCTTCATTACACAATTCAACTTTGGGCTCTGTCTCCTGTCACTCTCCATCCGCGCACCAGATGTCCTCAGACTTTCCTCCCTATCCTAGTCACCTGACTGTCAAATCCATCTGCTGACCTGTCTCCTATTCCCTGCTTCCCTTACACCTGTCAATCCAGCCTGCCTGTGTGTCTGCGGTTGTGCACACAATCTTTCTGCTGTTTTTGACAGTCCCTGTTGTGACTGCAAAATGCTCACGCTCTCTGACTGTTCCAAAACTTGGAGAAGTGCAGTGAAACACTGAGGATGAATGAATTGGCTCAATTTTGCATTGAGAATGAATGAGTAGAGAAACTGAACCTCAGGCAGATTATGGAGAACACCATAATCAAGATTTACAGAATGACGTTACGACAATACACTTCTTGATTGTTGTAACTCAACATCCAGAGGAGCACATAATAACCACTGCGGTGCCACGCATTGTGCGTGTATGTGCATACACTGTGCAGGCTTTCTTTTTTTATAATACCTTTGTGGGCTGCAGGCACTGTGCAGTTAATATTGTTAGTAGTTTAATGTCACTACATAAAGTTTATGGCCATCAGCCGTGGTGTCCATACTTTTTATTTATTGTTCGTCATTCTTGTTTAATTGTTTGACTTTATCGTCTTTTCTGGTTAATTCTAGTAAAGATATGGGGATGTGGTTTCATATTTACGATTTATTATCAGTTGCATGCACAGGCTGCAAAGTGCTTCTATAAGAAGGAAATTATTGTTGGTTTGGATTTAAGGGCTCAGTGCAGTTCTCACCCGGGAACGACATTTATGCTTTAATGAATATATATCATACATATTCATGGGAAGTAGTTATAACCAAAAAAAAATTCATATTTGATTACTGTCAGTGCTACAGTGCAAAGTGACAGGTGTCTCAATACACTGCAATATGAAGTCCAGAGGTCCGTGTAAGAGTCCTTACATGTTAGTGTTGGGTGTATACTGTGTCTGTGTTCCACTGACATCTGCATCTGTTTCCTCACAGATCTTTGGAAAGCTCTCGCATTCTGGGGAGAGAGACAGAGAAAGCAATCAAACATTTACAGCCCTTTGCAAACATCTCCCTCACACAATTTTCACAGCTCAGTGGTGACAGGAAATATCAGCGTCTTACTGTTGTTGCAAATATCGAGCAGTGGACTCTCACTAGGTGCTGGCCTGCACACCTCCACTGTAACATTTGCATATTCTGGTGAACTGGATGTCTGGAGGAGACACATCACGTTTACTCTGTAAGCAATGGGCATTTTTGTCTTTACCCTTTAATTTCCCCTTAAACAGCTTGGAACATAATTTTATTCCTCAGACTGAGCGTGTCATATAGTGTATTATCTTGTTCCAGCTCTTCATTTAAGCTTTATGATGTTTACACTAAGTGAGATCATTCAAACCGACACAATATCAAATGAGGAGATCCTTATGCATCATTTTATACACATATCCTTTTTGGATCTCTTGCCATTTTGTCAGAACAATAGAGGGCCTACATGAAGTCCAGAAGCCTGACCTCACTTTTGTGTGTAGTTTGGGATTTGAATTCAAACTCTGGCCTCTCACAAAACTCACTGGAGTTTCCTATGACCCAGCTGAAACATCATCCAGGTAAGGAGACAGCTGTGCAGCACCCACACACTGCTGTCTCCTTCGAATCCAAATGTTCACCCATGAGTTAAAGACTCATCATATCACCCTCAGCTATCTCTAGAAAACTGCTCCCTGTAGGCTGACGTCAATGAGAAATGCACTTTCTGCTTTTATAAATACCACTTTATGTGCGGGAAATTGTGAATACACATAATTTACAGGCCAACAATGTCTCTCCTGAAATCAGTGAATGCTGGATGCCTGAACCATATCTGCAGAGGATTAACAATGACTGATTAGACATGCAAACAGATTTGCCATTGTGTTACTTCATGAGTGACAACATAGTTTTCATATGTCTAATCCATGCCTGGTATTCCTCTACAGATATGTCCACACATCCAGGAGAGACATTTGATTGTGTGAACTGGTGTCCTCAACTTTCTATCCACATGAGAAAAAAGGATTTATCTGTGGAGCTGAGATGGAGACGGGAGCAAAATCACCTGAGTAGCTGTGGCTGGTCTTTTTTTATTTTTCATTTATTTAGATGTGGCAAAATATAACAAAATGTAGTTATTTGCTGCTTCTTTTATGTTATGTTAAGGTTTATTTTGAACAGTTTTTAAATGGTATGTAAACATGCAAAATGGGCTATAAATCCACGGATAGTGGCAGAGTTTGAGTTAGAAAACAATTCTTGAATTTATTCAAAGCAAAAAAACTTCTACACAGATTGTCTGGAACCAATTATAAGAAGATGACGCCCATAAAACACTTTAACAGCCTTTTTATAACTCACCTGCAGCTTATTCCCAGAGAAGACGTTGACAAGGCTGTCGTTCAGAGCTGATCTGTACTGGCTCAGCTTGTTTGTGCTGTGATCAGCTCTCTCTGAATGGCTCTCTGTCATATAGCTACGTGAAGAAAGTTGCAGCGACCAGTCCTGCTCATAATGCTGCTGTTCAGCTGGATAGTGACTCTGCCACAAAGCCAAATCTTTATGGCTCAGCAGTTCCCAATCTCTGCTCAGGAGCTGGGCCTCCAGGTTCTGTACCCAATGATCCTCCCTTTGCAGAAAGAGACTGTAATGCTTTGAGGGTGGTGCAGCAGCAGTATTAACT